>NW_024524377.1:1738105-1783105 GCF_017590135.1 Pyrgilauda ruficollis | reverse complement strand
TGCACAGTCTGTTCCTGAGAGGTGAAGACACCTGCATGGAAAACCTCCAGCTGTGGAGGTCTGCCTGTGTGACTAGTTTTCCTGATTTTAAAAAAGATTGCCTTGTTCAGATTTATCTTTCCTGAAAACAGAAGAAAATAAAATTGCTTTTTCAAGCTGGAAGATCATACCTTAAAAACAAACAAACAAAAAAAACAAACAAACAAACAAACAACAAAAAAAAAAAAAAAACAAAAAAAATCCATATCTGCACAGCAAGAGGCAGCAGAAGAAGGTTTAATCCCTTCTGTGGAGCTTTAACTTTTCCTAAGGAATTGCACAACCCTTTACACTACAGCACTGAGCACAGCAGAAGCCCTATACTAGTGCTACCTTCCTTCCAAACTGTGACCTGCCAGTAATTTTCCTTCCCTAAAATTTCCCTCCTGTCATGACAGATAAAGTGGCAGGGTCTACCATCCCTAATTGCTGGCCCCAGCTCCTGCTGAATTCCAATACCATGCACAGTTTAGTTATGGACTTTAGGCTGCAATTCATAGCCAAACCATGGAGGAGATTTAATTCAATAGTGGCTGGGGTCACAGGAAGAGGGTGCCAAGAGTAGCAGACCCTGTAGTAAGATATCCTGAGAAAGACAGTCACTGGAGGCAGAGAATGTGCTGGATGCTTTTGTGGGAGCTCACAGGAGCCACAGGGGGACAATAATCAAAGCCCTCCAGGAAAGGTAATGCTTTAGAGAGGAAAATAGTGAAGGCTGGAGGGTGGGTTGGCAGCCTGGAAGGAGAAGTGTCTTGGATTTCAACCTCCCCACCTGAAAGCAAAAAAGTGGCTGGCACTGGCTCATGCTGGAGAAAAGGAGGCAAACTGCATTAAATGACACTGAAACCCTTTGCCTCCATTTATTAGCTCTTACTAGAGCTTAATAAACATAAAAGGCTGCATGATATTTCTGTGATATTTTTGTGCTGGGAGATGCTAAACAAACCAAGTCCAATTGATACAGGTGACTCTAGAAAACCATGTTCCTGGAAAATCCAGGATGAAAACATAATCCAGTGAAGTGCCCTTCAATGCCTTTTTCACAGTGATTTTCCTGACTTTACAAAGATAGCAAGGAGGGCCTGTCTTCTGGGCTGAAGGATGTTTCTGCACTAAAGCAGATCGTTGAGGGTGGTTCAGGAATGAAACTACCATCCCTTGCAGGTTCTTACACTGTGTGCTCATTGCTTGGCACAGAAAGATTTTCAATTGAGCTTTTTAAGCCCTTACTGTAATGCAAGAAGTCATTTATTTTATACCATGACACAGACCCTGCATTAAAACTATCACTGCCAGGAGTCCCTGCGAATGTAACTATTTTTATGGACCAAATGTTGTGGGTCAATGTTTTAACACGGGCTTGTTGTACAGTATATTGCTCAGTAAAGTGTCCCTCCACTGCAGGCGTTTAATAGTCTGTCTGTTGCGGAGCCCATTACCACAATTCTGCAGTCTTTCTTGGGTTTATTAAAGCCCAGAGAGTCAGAGATGCCCGTGGGTGGCACAGGGCACAGAGACTTTTCTAAAGTGACCTGCAAATCCTCCAGGTTTAAGGTGAAGAGTCCCAGCCCACGACAAGCGGCTGCAATCGCACAGGACCCCCTCTCAGGGAAAAACAGAAAAAAACTTCCACAATAGATTTATTTTTTTTTAACATAACTCTGGGCCCACTGTCCTAGATTTCCCTGGCAAGCAGTCAAAAAAAGGCTCTTCCCGTGCCTCCAGCCCAGGTGAATCCTCCCAGCCCAGCGCTGGGACGATGCTACACGAGGGGTCCTGTCCCCATCCCGATGCTTCCAGCCAGGCGTTCATTTTTGGCGAGCTGCCAGAGGAGGGTGCTCTGTTGTTAGAGGAAGACCTTCCAAATTGCAGAGGCTGACAGAGAGCAGAGGAGCAGGAATCCTCTCTACCTTACATCTCCCTTCAGGAAAGAGACACTCTGGTGCCTGCCTTTTTTTTTTTTTTCTTTCCTCCCCCTCCTTTTTTTGTCTCATTCTGTCACTCTCTGGTTCTTTTACAATAGCAACAACAATGATCTTGTCTAAATGATTTCACAGGCTATTATTCAGGCACTCAACTTTTAACATTTCAATTTTGTCATTTTGTTGCTACACAAAAGGTGCACTTCTCCAGTATAATGTTCTGAGAATTATGTCAATGAGCAGTAATGGCTTTTAACATTAACTTGATCATTAACAACTACATTATCTGTGGCATAATCAGCACCTCAGTCTATTGTGTCATATTACTGTACAGATTTTGGAAATGAAGGCCCAGTCTAAGCAAAAGTTCCCTGCATTAAGATGCGATTTTTCTTTTAACTGAAATGCTTTTAAAACACTTAATAATTTTTTGTGAATACTTTAAAATTGGGGTTTTGTCAGTTTGTTTTACATCTTGAAATGGGGGATATTTTTTTAAAAATTATTTTAAGAGCATCCAGGTTGGGATTTGAAGTAGGTCAACTAGGCAAGTCTATCTAAACCAGCACAAGCTGCAGACCAATTCCAGAAAGAGTATCTACTTGGAAAGTTGCTCATATCCAAAGCCTGCTCCATTTTTACATCAGTTTTACTCAATCTGTTCCATAAATTTACCAACAGAAGCTCTGCAGATGTTAATGCTTTTATATTGCTAGACAGAGGGTTGCCAGTTTTAATTTGCCCTTGCTAAGGAGTCAAAGGTAACTCAAGAGTTTCTAGTTCATTTTCCATGTTTCCTAAATAAAATTGCCCTATGATTCACCTCCACACATCCTTCTTGTTTGTTAACAAATCCCACTGCCTTTTGTTCATAAATTCATGTTCTTGGGCACAACCTTTCCTGGGAGGGAAGGATCAGCATCCTTAACTCCTCTTACATACTAAGGACCAGTGGTTTAACTGTCAGGAAAGCCTTTATCACTCCAGATGGAATAAATCTATTGATTTTAATTGAGCCGTGCTGATTTGCTCCGACCAAGCACCTGCCCAATTCCTGCATTTCTCCAGAATCTCCCATTAGGATCTCAGACATGATGGTTGTGACCTCTCATAAATCAGGATGTGGCGTGGCAACCCCCCCACACCTTACATTCCCCCCACCCACTCTTACATTCCCCCCTTCTTCCCAGACAGGAAAACAGCAAAGCCATGGGCAGGGAAGTGACCACCAAAAGGTCACAGGCAAGGCAGGGGCCAATCCAGGATCCAAAGTGAGTTCTCCTGGCTCTCACTTTATCCACTGGACCGTGTCTGTCCATGTGTTAAAAGATGAAGTGCCATGGATTCGTGGACATTACGTGCTCTGCTGCTTACACACCTCATCAGCTTTTATGGCCCTACTGGTCAGTGCTCCACCAGCCAGTGGTTACGCCAATGCTCTCGTGTCCTGGGGATGTTTCCATGCTATGCAGGTCTACCAAAGGCAAATAAAAGGGAAGGCAAATAGAAAAAAGGTGCTAAAACTTGAGGGAAGCTTCTAAAGCACCAATAGCCATGGAGGCTCTATGGAGTCACACACTAAGGGATGCTTTTTTAGGATGAACAGGTGTTCCCACATGGAAAAGGGTCTCCTGAAGTGAGAACAATCACGCAGAAGGCTCCCAGAGTGGGCAGAGAGTTGTTGAGTGCCCACTATGCAGTAAAAAAAGCCCAAAGCAGCTGCACTCTGCTGTGATGGCAGAGGACCCTTTATCTGCCATTTTCCACTTGACGTGTCCTGATACACCCTAAACACACAAACAATGGAAACATCAGGTCACAGCCACCCCCAAAAGTGGGGAAACCTGCAGCTTTGAAGAGGATGGGTGTTTTGTGGCTGCATTACAGTCTAACGCAGCCAGGAGCTGAATAGCAATGAAAATAATCATTTAGCTCTATGTGTAAATAATTTCATTCTAGTAACAGTTACAATCGTAACAATAATGAAAACAATCACAGAGACTCAGAGAAGCATTAGAAAGATGCCACATTTAATTTACAGAGTTAGTTAAGCTAAGTCTTACATGAAAGAAATATTTTTAATATAGTAATTAGATATTTGTTGGAAATTCTTGCCTTATTCTTCAACCAGTTTTACACTGTGGTTATTTTTAGATGTTACTGTGGTTCCCAGTGTTCATACACCCCTGGCTATGGGCTTAAAGATGTGCTTGGGCTGCTTCAGTGCTACAGAACCAGCAGCAATGCCACTGCTCACCAATGGGAGAGAGGGATGTGGACACACTGCTGTGTCCCCAGGGAGCAACAAGGAATTCAGGTTCAATTTTCAGGCTGAAAAAGTCTTCTTTAGAAACTGAAACCTCTGGGCATCTAGTGAGTGTGATCCAAGCAGAGCTCCTTGCGTTTTAGGACAATTTAAATGAAAAATTAAAACCAGATAAAATCTTTCTTGGAACTTTGTGGACAAGCATGAGTAGGCACAAAGTCAGTTTTAAAGAAGATGGAGGCACATGGGTGCCTGGACAGCTTTTCACAGTTGTGCCACTGGGATGTGGTTACACATCTCCACTTGGGAGAAGGCTCAGGTAGATTAAATTTAAGGCCACATGCCTTGGGTATTTCACCTTTAAAAGTCCATTCACTCCAGAAATAAAGCCTTTGTTTTGCACACTCACAATGCCATGTATTTCTTGATAATTTTTTTCAGTAATTCCATTATCGCAAATGACAGGACTGTCAAATACCCCAGGACTAGGAAATCACAGTCCAACAAGCAGCAGATGTCCTTTTGGCGGTTTTAAATAACATTCATTCATTTTTCAAATACCACAACACGAATTACCTACAACTTATCCACAGCAAAACCCAACACAAAGCTTGTAAAACGCACCACCCTACCTTATTCACTGCTTCATCTAATTTTAGTCCAGGGACTATCTCAAGAAATGAGACGGAAAACCTAAGAGGTTTCACACAAGCTGTTTGTGTTTAAGGACAGAAGTATAAGCTCGAATGCAACATAATTATGATGTCATTGAACACAGCAAAAGCTGCAGGGACACACTGTGTTTTCATCACAGCACTACTACTGCAGGCACATTTGAAACACTACAACATCTTCAGACTATAATTATAACTGTTGTTTCTGTGGTTTCAAAGATAATAGAACTTGTTCATAACATTTACACAATGCCAATGTGCTGCATGCAAAATACAGACCCAGTGTCACAGGCAAAATATTCCCACCAAGATACCTGCAGACCAGCAGGTTATGATTTAGTGTCACTGTCAGCAGGAAATAAAAATGCAACACTAGATACAATGCCCAAATCATTCCACCTAAGATAAACCAAATTAGACTTGCCTGGTTAATGGAAGGACAGACTCAGCTCTTGAGAAACAGCCAATTCAAAGGCCATCGTGGCTTGCACATCCTCAGCAGCATTCCCCAACGGAGAGACATCATGGAAGATGAAAAAAAATCCAGCAGCAAAGACAACTGACAGTGGTGGGGGGAAGTGGAGAGGAAAAAAACAACTTACCAGTGCCCAAGCTCCCCACCCTCCTCCCAGCCCATCTGAGGTGTTAGTGGTGTGGTGCCTCCTCACCCCAGCACAGGGAGCTCACAGCTGTGCCTCCCCCCAAGTGTTGCAGATGGGGTTTCCAGGAGGTCCTTCCAGTCAGGAATCACCTACAGCTGCTGTACAGAAAAGGAGAGAGTGGATCTCACATAGTTAATGGATAAGTTCGCTCATCTTCACCACCTTGCTGTTCAGCTTCACCCACAGAGGTGCAAAGAGAGGCAGATGTGGCATTTGGCAAGCTGTCAAGGCACATCTTTCTTTTTAAAAGTAAGGTGCATTTCCCTGGCTGCTCTCAGCCCAGTCCTTCTGTCTGTAACAGCTCTGCTGTCAGCACTGAGGATGCCCTTTTCAAATATGGGCAAGGAAGAGCTGGGGGATATAGGGGGAAAAGAGCCATTTTCTCCAAGAGCAACCCAAAATGGAGACCTGCACTTTCCACCTCACTCTTTTGCTGAGAGCTGCCCTCAATCCTTGCAGACAATTCCTCATGGAGGTGTTCTGACACCAGACACCAGACAGGCCAAATTCACCTCCCTGGACTTACCAGCCATGGGTGCAGCCATCCTGCCACATGGAGGGTCTCATGCTGCACCCGTAATATGACACAGGGTCCAGATGCCACCACCCTGACATCAATCATAGGCACAACACATAAACTTTCAGTTTTACCAGCGGTGTCATTTTTATTGTTTCATCCATCACACTGCACTCCTCACTCCGCAGGCAGTCTCTCCCTCTAAGTATTTCTTGGAGTTGTGGAGCCTGAGGACAGAATTGAAGCTTTGGAAGTATCATAAAGGTTATTCCCATTGACACCCACCACAATCTTATTGTCTCTCTAGCTAAATAGTAAGGGTCACTTGGAAAGTTAATGGTGATGCTGCTACCAAGAGTCTTGTGATGCCTGCACTTCCTGTCAGAAAAACACTCAAAGTGAATCTGAAATCAAAGTAGACAAAGCTAAAGTTCTGCTTATGAATGTCCCACCCAGCCATGGCAGTGTTGTCTCCTTTGATTTCAAATTCACTTTGAAACTCTCCAAACAGGAGGCACAGCTCTACCTTGGGAGCAGAAGATGCAAAGTGGGAACTCCACCCTATTACTTCTCACGTAGCTGGTGCTAACAGGCTTAACAAAAACCATAATAAGCCCCTAATGCCAATTCCAAAAGGGAATTATCTACTCACATTATCCTTTGGTGCTTGTGCTTGCCGGCATGGGCATACAGGGTTTTTTATTATTCCAGAAACCACCAAGCACAAACGGAGCAGCTCGTTCCAGCTGAACCGGGACTTTCTGCATGAGATTTTGGAAAGTAGTTTCCTTCTTGGAGCTGAGATGGGATTTTTCTGGCTTATGCAAAGTGGGAAATTGTCCACAGTCTTTAACTTCCACTCCTAGCATATTTTCACTCAGTAATTTGCAAGCAAAACAGTCCAGAAAATGCTTGGTCAGAGCAACAAGTTTTTATAGCCACTTTATTTGAAAGAGCAGAATATTTTTGGTAATGTAGTTGGAATGACAGCTTCCTAATTTTTCAATACAACATTTTCTGCTTTTGCACACATTTATACCTTTGGATCTAGAGACAAAATTGAGTAGCAACTGCACCATGAGTGGTTTGAATCCACAGTCAGGGGGAACAACCTTCCTCTCTCCAGAGCATGGGGGAAACAATAGACTCACTGGAATGATAAGAGAGAACATTTTTCATGGGGACTCAAGCTCCCAGAGCAAGCCAATTCCTGCCTTCACAGTGCTACTTCTTTCCTGATGACACTTAGCTGGGAGCTGGGAAGGGCAAAGCTGGCAGACTGGAAGATTGCCTAATGTGCTGTGACTGACATGTAATCGAATATTCAACCACTGGTCCTCATGTCGGTGGTAAAGTGAATATGACACCCTTCAGCTTAGTTGTGATCACGCCTCGTTCTTCTGCAAACAGTTTCATAAAGGTGCAGCCTGGCTCCTTGATGAGGCGGATGTGTGAGATGGGAGAGCAGTCACGGAGGTCACCTGCTGCTGGGAACGTGCCGAGGACCTGCCAGGGACTGACCTTTAAATGCCAACCGCATCCCCGCCGCGCCCCCGCGCCTCGCGCCGAGGTGGGACCGCCACACGCTTTGTTTTCACAGCCACCATCGTGCTCGATGACCTGGACAAGCCACCTGTTCAACATCAGAGGGGTCTTTATCTCTCAGAACCTTTTTGGATCTGTCTGTGCCAAGGAAAAAAAAAAAAAAACCCAGAAAAAAAAAAAAACCAAAAAAAACCAGACACGCACACACTTAAAAAGAAAAGAAAAAAAAAGAACATTTGGGGGTGAGAAACCCCAAGGGAAGGAACTCAGATGTTCGGGTCAGGCCTTAGAAAAGGTATCAATTCTTCTTTCCACTTAGCACAGCCTGCTGCCTGCCCAGGCTCTTTGTCTCTGCCCTCTTCCCAGTACAGAAAGCATTTCCCTTTTAAATGACATCTGAGCGCTGACATGCTGGAGGCACCCATCCTGCATCATCTCTGGCAGATGGTGCAGCTGGCCACGATTTTCGGGATTGCTTAAATAAAACCACAGTGCCATATCAAGAAATGTAGAGAAAACGCTCAACAGTGCTTAAGATGTTTAAACATCACAAACTGTCTAAGACTTCAGCTCGCTGCACTGCGCATTTTTGGTGATGTAACTGTTCTTATTGATGGCAACAGTGAAATCTCCATCATGACTCACTTCATTTTCTTTCTGGGAGGCAGAGGCAAATCCTAGGATATTCCTGCTCTGACCCAATATTAGATTCTTTAACCTTGCTATGCTAGGAAGA
This sequence comes from Pyrgilauda ruficollis, assembly GCF_017590135.1. Classification (NCBI taxonomy): domain Eukaryota; kingdom Metazoa; phylum Chordata; class Aves; order Passeriformes; family Passeridae; genus Pyrgilauda; species Pyrgilauda ruficollis. The sequence continues at coordinate 1,774,744 of NW_024524377.1, read as the reverse complement.
AGTTTGGACAGCTGTAACAACACAAGTCAAACGCTTGAGGTTTTTGGAGAAGGGAGCTCTACTGCTGCCAGCATCAGATCTGGGATGCCCTGATGCCATCAGACAAGAAGCTGACCCACTCCCACAGCCCACAGAGCCAGAAGCACCTCTGCATGGCTTTCAGACATCCAAGCAGCTTTAGTGTAAGCAGCAATGCTCAAGCCAACATAAATGCTGTTTTTCCTTCTCCCCTATGGTTTCGCTTGCCTTGAGCTAATTAGCCTGATGGCCATTTCCCTGCCCCCCAGAGATACCACGTTTAGTGGTATATGTATTTTGGGAAAAAAGCCTTTTAAGTGAAAATTGTCATTGTTGTATCCAGGAATCATGTAGTTCTTTTTATCTCTACAATAAGTCTTCATCTTTTCTGCTAGTGATTAAAAAGGTGGGATACTGGAAAATAGTAATGTTAGGAAATTTTTAGTCATAACTAAATGAAATCTGGTGTTGTGAAAGTGAAAAAAGAGATTCCAACTTAGCAGGGCTCCTTCAAAAGTTTTATCCCAAAATATGTGAGATAACCTTGCAGCATTTGTGAAGTTACCACAAGAGAGCCATTACCTGTAGGGGTCAAAGTAGTCCTCTCCCATTTGCATTGGGGTAAAGCTACTGAATCCAGTGATACCTGTGAATCTGCCTAAAACATTCTGCCTTCCCCAACAAGAGAGGCTCTTGGGACGCCACTAACATTCCTGAAACAAATGAAGGGGGCTTGGTTTCTTTCTCCAAACCCTCCTCAGCGTTATCTTGCCTCAGAAAAGAGTGCCTGTCATGGCAAAGCGGAGCAGCTTGCAAAGATACTCAGAAAGTTCAACATGAAGCCAATCCCTGAGAAGCTGAGACGAATTCCTGTGTAGCTGCAGGCAGGTGTTTATTTACTGTGCATATCGACTGGCAAACCTCAAGAGATTTCAGAACACCTGGGGGCATCACCCCAGCATCCTCCTCATAGTGTCTTCGATCACAGTCCCCAAACTAGCTGGGAAGGCAGCAGGGAAAGGGCAGGGAGAGCACTCCAGAGCTCCCCTCACACCTCTCCATGAGGGCAGAGCCGTGAGCAGGGGCAGCTGGCTGCCCACCACGGGGAGCAGCACGCGGCTCCACCGCGCGCAGGCACCTCCGGCCGCAGATGTCGGCTTTTACTGCTCAGGTCTCCCGTATCACTGGGCCACCTGTACAGCACACTTAACACACAGCAGTTATTCTCTTGCTGTTTGTGCTGAAATAATCTTGGCAGGAAGAGGCAGTTAAACCCAGGCATAATTTTTTACACCGTGTGTAATGCAAAAATCACCTCTTTGGACAAGTAATACGCTCTCGTTGCCTTCTTGGTGGTGGAATATGGTATTTCTTGTCCCATCAGAAATTGGCCAGAATTGGTATTTAATATCTGAATGTCTCCATTCCAGGCCCAGATTGCAATTCCTGAAAAAAAAGGAAGGGAACTTTTACAAACTGTGGATTTTAGATGTGGGATACTGTTGGCCCTTTCTCAAATGCCAAGATGGTGAAAGGCAGCCCCTTCACAGAGTTAGGTTTGAATGGAGGCCTCAGATTCAAACACAGATCCAGGATTTGAATGTGGCTTTTGGATTTAATCCCATTCCCAGCCATATCCATTTGATGTAGCAGAACAGGCTATCACACTGGTTGAAAAAGCACTTGGAGCATCTATTGCCTTTTATTTTCAAGTGAATTTCAAATTTTCTTTGCTCAAACTTAGAGAGAGGTGACATGACTGAATGTTAGAAGAACATCATTTGCTGCTGCTGCCGCTGCTGTTGAGGATATACAGTAGGTTTTTTCCCTCTGTTTGCTTTAAAAATTAGGTTGCTAATGATAATGTTCCTCTCATAGATGATCTTGTACTTTTTAATGATACCCATAGTTTTCCTCCACATAAATGACTAAATCCTCACAGAAATCTCTGTCTTGATTAGCACTCCTGCTAGTAAAATTTCACATACTAAATCAGTACCAGCTGTAGCAAGAAAGAATGAAAAAGGCAAGTGTAAATGTTCCATATGCCCTACCAAATTGGCATCTGTGTCAGTAACCCTGTGTTTTTTTAAACAATTGTATACATACATTCTCAGAAGTGTTTTGCTCACAGGATTCTGCAAGCAAAATTTCCTCTGTTGGTACATCACTGAAATGTCACATCTAAAAAAACCCCAGCAAGGAGCTTTGCTGCCTCTCCTCCCTACACCCAACCCCGGCGCGCAATTCGATGAGTTACCCTGAGTTTGCCACACCTTTGTTTTGTCGCCTGCTCCCCGTAACCTGACTCTGGGACACTCCTGCAGAGCTGCTCCACATTTAGCACTCAGTTATTAGCAGCACCACCGAAAGCCAAAGCTGCTACGGAGCTGTCATTATTTCCAAGCTGAATTCAGGAATAAGGACTCGGGTTCCAGCTCGGCTGCTGGGGAATGCTGCTCCGATGAGCCAGCAGCTCGTCTTTCGCGTGACTCATGAGTGATGATGATGCAGGAGGGAGCTCGTCCCGGGGACAGCCCAGAGCTCTGACCCAGAATGGGCAGTGACTCAGCTCCATCCTGCAAAATCACGGTTTGGGTGCAGGGTAGGTGATAGCTGCTGCCTCTTGGACAGGCCTGACACTTGTGAACTGGCTGAGCAGCACCTGCTCCATCGCTCTGCTGTGCAGCAGGAAAAAGCCTGGAATACAATGCAATACATATCAGCACAATACAGCTGCAAAATAACCAACTACGACCTCAGCAAAAACACTTTCAAGTCAACTTATGCCTATCCCACCACTGGAATTCAATCAGTATGGCAGAATGGACTTCCAATATTAAACAAACACCAACTAGGGCTCCAAATGGGTAGCAAATGCCTCAGCCTCCTGTGGAAAGGTGATATGGAGCCAGACTGTCCGCTGGTGTAAGCCAACCTCACTTCACTGGACTTGGGTGGAGCTGTGCTGATCAACACCAGCTGACTGCCTGATCCACTGCAAACACCAAAGCCAGCCATCATCTTTCCCTTTACATTCTTTTGTATGGGATGATACAAAGTAAACAGAAAAAACTAAGTAGTTAAGGGCATTGATAGGATGCTTCTGAGAATAATAAAATATTTATTGCATTTCCAAAAGTCAGGAAGACCCCCTTTCCTCACACTCTTGGCCATGACAAAGTGGTGACACTTGTTCTGATTTTTTTCCGGTGCAATGTGGAGTGTATATTTGCACATCATGTCATGCCTGTCCATGGTAATCAGAAGCCATTATTTCCAAAAGCTCAAAATTCCCTCCTGGACTCTGGTATGCCAAGTTTTACTTCACAGTCATTTCTTTTCTTTCCTTTTTTTTTTTTCATGGTTGATTTATAATTGCTGCAAACAGAAGTTTATAATGGAAATGCTGACAAAACCATAACTACAGTGTCACGTTAACACTACCATTGCTGCCTCTTTGTCAGACTTTCCTTTAACCCAATGAGCCAAGACTTGGATCAAGTAGCAACAAAAGCCCAGAACACACAGGGCATAGGAGACAGAGTGGAGAAGTGGAGACAAAACTCCTGGAATAAAATCCTTGCCTCAGTGAAATCAAAGGGATTTTATCCTTGGTGTCTAGTCTCACTTCTGCCAGACACATGCTGTACGATTTGGACAAATTTATCCTCTGCAAAATGGACAGGAAAATATGTTCTGCACTTACCTTACAAGTGTTGTAGCATGATTAGCAAATTATGCTCTTAAAGGAAGCAGGGGAAGGCTGAGGATAAATATAAACACTAACTACATATTTACAAAAAAAAAAAAAAAAAAAGGCAAATATTATTCTAGGAATCCTCTATGCATGGAAGGTGGTGGGATTTCTACTGCTCTGCCTGCATGTATTTACACAGAGACATCAATATAACATTTCCCTGCAACACCCTCATTATTTGGGTCTTCTCTCATGTTTGTGATTTTCAATTTTATTCCTGGCTTAGGTCTCATTCCTGACATTTTTATGTAGGTTTTTTTATGCAATAATATACATACATTAGATGGTGTTGAAACCATCAACCCGAATTACTATTTTTAGCACAGTGCAGAGGATGGGACAGAGACATAAGTGACAATTAAAGAGAATATATTCAGAGCTGTCATCAGCAAATATTTTTTTTTCTCTTGCCAGGAATCCTGGGTGCGTAGAAGGGCCTCCTAGGCGAAGTTTTTAAGGCAAAACATTCAGGTCATTCAAAAAAAACCCCAAACAAACCCACAAGTAAGTGACATCACCAGGAGGCTGGGCTGCTCTAAGGTTCCCAATCGTCGACTTTGCGAGAAAACTCTTTTTGCTCCCTCAAACTGATGATCTGCCTCTCTGCTTCTGTACTACCCATGCACAGTGCCTGCAGATGTATATAATTTACAGAGCTTTCCTCATCAAGGGGATTAGGCAGCCCTCTTTCAATATGTATAAGAAGTACAAACACACACTTACCCACTATGTTTTACGCCTGCCTGCAACAAACAGCTGAACAGATTGTGATGAAATTCAGACATTGACAATCTGACAAAAAACTTCTTTTTTCCCTTAAAATCTGGCTTCCAGAAGTTTTGCAAATCTAAATATTTTATTTGAATACCGCAAGGGCCCCAATCTTATGGAAAGCCTACGAAGCAAACATGGAGATACGTGTAGTTAAGGAGGGGGGAAAAAAAAAATAGCACAGACACATACACAAAACACATCTATTTGGTGCAACTTGCCAATTTTCACAATGGCTCGGGTGCGTTTTCTCTGCCTGGCTCCTGAGACTGTAACTAGACTCCTCTAATAAGCACTTTTTGCCCACCAGAGTGTCAACGGTGCTTTAACAGTAGTTTCAGTGTCAAATTGCCCTTTCCTCAGCAGGGATTGTTAAGCCTTTCTGTATTATACTTCCAAGACTCTCACGAGCTGGAGTTGGGAGATATAATATTTTCTTTGAAGTTTGCATTTCACAACACACTGGGATGCAAACAAGCTCCAGTTTCTCAGTAGTCAAACAATTCTGGCACACAGGGACTAGGACTAAATATTGTACCAAATTTTCTAATTACTTCTTTGTGATATTTACTACACGATGTTAGGTGAAAGCAGATCCTAATCAATATAAACCCCCTTGTCTAAACAGGACATCTGGGCTTTGAAATATTCTGTTTGTTGTCTAGAAATTACCCTGTAGCAAGCCACTGTAATGATATAATATCTTAGTCATGGAAAACTTTGGAGTATTTCTGATAAACTTATCATAAACAGATGAGTGCTTTCTCTCTTTCAGTATTAAGGTGATGTAAAAAGTGAAGATAAAAGTCAGCTGTATGCATAAAATCATAGAGGCTTTTGCCAACAAAATGCTGTGTTTACAAGTTTAAAAGATCCAAAGTCTGAAAAGGCAAAAAATTAGGATTCTTAAAGTAACACTAACTCAGCCACATGGCACATCCTGGCAAGCACATTTAGCAAAATAAACATTAGCATATTCATATACACATTTCTAGAGCAACGTATTTTTAATGTGGCCAAACTAATTCAACAATGGGAATCTCAACTTTTCTCATTTTAAGGCCAGATTCTCAGCTGGCAGAGACATATTATTTCAACAAACCGACATCACCGGCAGCAGCGAAGCAGCAGAGCCGCCTCCTTCCGAGCAGGCAAGTGCCAGAGTCTGCTGCACTTAGGATGACAAGTCTCTCTTTCTGACTTCATTATCAATATTCATACAACAAGACAGACAGATGTGACTAAGAATCAGCTCCTCAGACAGAATCCTGAGCCTTCCACCACAAAAGCATTCACGAGAGTCACTTTTCCGCCTGTGTTTTGTCACGTAAGGGAATCAGGAGGAATCCAGCCCCCCTGGCAGAAGGATTTCACAGCACAAGACAGGGGCAGTTGTAACTCTTTGGCCCTGAATTTTGGATGTCACTGATTTTCACTGATTCTCTTGGCTTTATCTGACAATTCCTTGATTTGTTCTTCTGACAGCAACAAACTGCACTGGAGGGGAGCACCTCCCCACTCATCACAGACATGTCAGCGCAGGATCCATTCCCACACCCAAGCCTTCCCACAGAGAAAGTTTTGTGTGCCGAGGACATTCTCTGCGGATAACGAGGCAGATCCGGGCTCCCAGAGCAGCTGCCTTTGCAAAGCTGGCTTATCCCATCACCCCCGAGTTGCCCTTGGTGGAGAGGATCTCTGGATGGCGCTGGGCCAGCTGCACCAGCCCTTCTGCCATCCCAACCTCCCAGCACATCCATCACACCAGGGCTCCGCAGCCTGGGATAAGGGGATCTAAAAATGACACAAAGCCCCCTTTGCCCCACCTTAGTATGACCTATGCTAAATCCAGCTTGGCTGGGGCTGAGGATCAAGGCCCTTAGACACTCTTAACTTAATGCTCCAGGTAGGAATGTAACTCCCCCCCATCAGCCCCTGTTTATTTTTATTTTTCGAGTGCTCAAGGTCCTGCTCAGGACTACAGCCCCGCTGAGTGGCACGCTCCGTAAATATGGAAAAACCACAAAATTCTCAGTTTAAAGAAAGGTTACATGAAGAGAAGGCAGCAAGAGGCAATTGCATGCAAGTTGTTTGTATATACTATGTGTACATAGTTTGTTGTTTGATATTTTTTTGCCAAGGATCTTGAACCTCACCCAGCTGGACTTGGAGGCATCCGGAGCGAGTTGGTTAATTGCTAACAGCCTTCATAGAGACACACAGGGAATTAATCCTCAGATCACCTCTTTTCCCCTTAGCAACTCACAAAAAAAAAAAAAAAAAAAAAAAAAAAGAGAAAGCTTAGCAGTCCGTTCTATTTCCAACAGTAAATGTTACCATTTCAGAGTTAGATATGGAAGAAAAAAAATAAAACTGGAAAGCACTTCACACCTTTGAGCTCTGTAGCCTGTTAACAAACCGGAGAGATATTGGCAAAGAGGTTCAAAAGTTAGTAGGGGCGACAGACAGAAGAACAGACAGTGCAATTGCTTCATTTCCATAAGTGCTCATGCCAAAAAAAAAAAAAATCAGATCTGATTAATAATTTAAAAACAAACAAACAAAAACCCCCATTATTTTGAGAATCAAGAATAAGCCTGACTGGAAAGTTCAGAAAGCCCTGGACATATAAAAACAAAAGGTTATAGGGCAAATCCTGACTTTGAGAGTTTTTTAAGCCTTTGCACATGAGTTGGATGGCTCCCATCCCAGAGGGACACCCACTCTCCCCTGGGACCCTCAGCCAGGAGCACCCAGGCCACAGGGTAGGAATGGCCCCCCAAGAGCCCTGGGCCATGCTCCCAGAGACACCCCCAAGCTCTGAAGATCTAAAGATCCCCTGAATAATCCTATTCAGGGACAAGAATTATAACCATGAAGGACAAAAATTGAGGGAAATGGGATCCTTCCTCAGGCCCCTGGCAGACACGGAGAGGACAATGGGGAAATAAGAGCTAGCACAAAAGTTTCCTCCAGTACGTCTTCAGCCACTGCGGTTTCAGATGAGAATTTCCAGAGGCAGGAACTAAAAGAATATTGTGATTTTCTTTGGGGGATTAATCACTTAGCCGCTTGTTACCTTTTGTTAGAGGCATGACACCCCATAACCTTGCTGCACAAGGCACCAGATGTCCATTTAAATGTCAGTTTTGAACGAAAAATGTTTGTTTTCCCATTTGAGTCCACAAGTTATTTTCTTTCTGCTAAAACCCCCATGAATTTTAAGGCGAGCAGACACCAAAACGTGCTAGAAATGATACAGACGGGTGCTGAGTTCTCTGGGTGAAAATAAATAAATAAATAAAGGCAGTTCTTCCTCCTGCTTGCATTTGCTGGGGACGCGTATCCCCTTACAAATAAAAAAAGTATTAAGAACATGTTATGAAAAATAACAAAGAATAGCAGAGAAATCTAAAAGTGAGTGGCACTTCAGATGGAGTTTAGCAAATTAAGTCATTGACCTGAAGAGGAGATTAATACCAAACAAGGTGCCCCTTCTTCTGAAGTAATGAATATTCTTCAAACAGCAAGGGAGCACTGACTGCTGTTTGATGCTGATGACATTGAAAATTTAGGAGAACAGAAATTCCATCATTTTTCATTTGTATGCAAATGCGCCTGTTCCAGAAATTAACCCCTGAACCCCATGTCAGTTTTCATCTGGAGGAATTCTCTTCGCTCGCATCACACAGCGCAGCCTTGCTGCTATCCTGGGGTCACTGGGGCTTCCCCACACACAACAACACAAAACCCTAAAACAAAACAACCAACCAAAAAAAAAAAAAAAAAAAAAAAAAAAAAAACCCCAAAAAAAAAAAAAAAAAGGGAAAAAAAAGCCCCCCAAAAAAAAACAAAAAAGGGAAGAAAGTAGGGTGGGGGAAATTGGCCAAATCATGCCAGGCTTTGTTTCCCCCCATTAATGGGGTATAAAGGAGCAATAGAAGCCAAGCCTGTTGTAAAATGCACATCTCTAATGCCTGGCTCTGGGTCCTGGCATCATTGTCATGCAAAAGGCAGCTCTACCTCTTTAGGCAGAGCAGCACCCACTAATCACTTCCACTGGTGTTAAGGTGAACCTTGGGCCAATATACAACCCGTATTACTCTTCCTTTCAGCTCGGGCTTCCACTGTTAAAAAGTTCCTTTGTCACTTAGCACCTTAGACAAATGCGACTATCTGCATCTGAAGGGGAAAGAGATGATGGAGGTTTTTTAATTGATGTGGATTTAATTATGCTAATTTAGACAGCTGTAAAGCCTTTTCAGTAGAGCTGCATAATGGGACCAGCAAATACAGGTGTCCTTCACTGCAGGCGCTTAATGTTTAACCTCAGTCGTTTTGTAAGGAAGGGAAAATGCAAAGTAATGGTTAACCAGCAGAAAGCTCTATTTCTTGAGGACCTAAAGAGGACTCTTCACTTTGATTCTCCCTGCAATCCCATTGAGGGCCGCAGAAATCCGCACACGCTGAGCAGAGCACAAATACTTTTCATTGCAGTGATGAAGATGAGGCTGAGGCAGAAACAAGAGGGTTCCGGTCTGCCACAGACTTCAGCATCCTGCACATCCTGTCCTTTGCTTAATTTAGGCCATCTCTGAATAAATGCATAATTTAAGACAGCCCTTTCTTGTCCTCTTTTTTAGTCTTTTGTATCTGACCACCTACAGCACCAGCAACGATTAAAAACAGTAAGCAAGGTATTTTCTTCTTGATGTCTTATCCAGACCCCTCTGAGGCTGCTATGCCTCCACCTTTCCCAATATTCCTTATCCCACACCCTACATTCTTTCTCTAGGCTGGGGCTAACACCTCCAGGGACCATTTGGAGATTCATTTCCCAGGTTTGGCTGGGAGTTTGGCCAGTTTGGCTCCCCAGGGTGGTCATGCACCATGGAACATCAGCGCTACTGCCAGGGAAGAGCATAAATCCTTGGCCAAAGGTGAGGAAGAGACCACTGAGCTTTTTTAATATAGAATGAATCACAGCCCAGATGTGCCTGTGGGTGTTGGAACCAGATGATCTCTAAGGTCCCTTCCAACCCAAACCTTTCTATGATTTTATGATTCTGTGATTCTTTGACTGCCAGAGGCAGCCTCAGTGATCAGGTATCATGTGTCCCCTTGAGGCTCTCCTGTTCAGTAGCACTGTCTTATTTGTATGACCACTACTTTTTTTTTTATTATTTTTAATAGAAATTGTTATTTATTAAGCACTTATTAGAGTAGGAAAGAAACCTTTGGAATACAAGTTCTGGTAGACTTCACTGAAGCAATTTCAGGTGTTACTAGCTGATTTACACGTCACTCATCGCTGGCACAGCAAGCAGAGTCTGCTCAGGAAGGTGGACTTTGGGCTGTGCTTTCCCTCCAGAACATCTCTTTTTCAAAGGAGTGCTGCCAGACCAGTAAATATGCTGGAAATATGTATTACACCATCAGATGGAGTTGAGAAGGCAGGAGAGAGAAGATTAAATCCAGGTATACAAAACTACCCACAGCTACATCTTCTTTAGGTATCCTGAGGCTAAAGAGACAAGAAGTGCTCTCCCAGCACAAGATGCACAGCGTAGTCCCACTGGGAGCTGCTCTGCCTGTCTGTGTCTGTCTCCATCACGGTGGCACCTGGGCACTGCACTCTCTCTAATCATTGCTAAAGTGCAGTAGAAATAGGCTTTTATCCCATTTTACATCGCACTTCTATGATTTGTCCAAGGTCACTGAAAGCAGAGACAGAATTTCAGATTTTTACTTTTTTTCCCATTGTTTGATGTCCCATTGCAACCCCCTCTTTCCCCACCTTTGGCATTTCACGCCCTGTCTGCATTTCACCTTCTCAGCTCCAGGCCCTGACTATGGCAATCCTCGCCATTTTGGCAAGAATTTCTCCTCTGGAAAATGCTAACAACGGCCACGGAGGGGTTAGCAAAGTCCTGTACTTCAACCAAATTTCCCAGCCTCTAAGTCTGCAAATTCTGCTGCCTGGATACAAATAATTCTCCCCAAACACTAAGTCCCCTCATCCCCTCAGCTCCTCCTTGGGAACACCAAGTGCAGAGTGCTCCACAGCCATTATATTCACATGCATACATTATGTAAGAGCTCGAGGGTGACAGCCTCAGCCATCCTTCCCTTCACCTCCTCCTGTGGTCCAAAGCTGGACTCAGCACCTCTGGGCTGGGCTCTCACGGCAGCTTGAAGGGCCAAACACCAGTTAATCTGGGAGATATTCCTTCCCAACAACCACACCTGGCTTCCTGGCCCACTTGCCCCGAATCCTCCTCGGTTGTTCTGGCAGCTGGGACACCGGGGCTGGGCTGAGCTTTCCTCTTGGCTGCCCTGAGTCCTTTGGTGCCATTTTCCTCGACTCACCCTTGGTTATGGTGAATGGTCTCCGTTACGTTTTCAAATAACCTGATATCCACACGAAAGGCTTTGGGGTAGGCTTTATTTCAAGTGTTATCCATTCTTATATTTGCCCGGTGCACAAATGTAAGAATTGGTCCTAGAGCCAACCAAATCCTGGTGCTTAGCCCAGCAGCAGATCGAATTTCTTCTGCATACCCAGGATGAAAATGCACAGGCTCTCTACCAGGGACAGCCAAGATACAACATACCAATGTGAGCACTCTGTTCTGTATTTTAACAGATTTTAGGAATTTGTGGGAATTCTCTTTAACACTTGGGAGGAAAAGATCTGAAGAAACGCTCTAACAAAAAAATATACAAATGGGTGCTTTGATAACTATAAAGTCGCTTTCTTGGATCGAGAGCCCACATTAGGAACCAAATAAAATATTTAAAGGCAAAAATCCTGCAAAGTTTCCTCCCACAAAAGGGAAAATATGGTCTATGCTATACCAGACCTTCCTTTTGCAAAATCTGTTTAGGAGTTGCCATGAAACAAGCAGGATCCAACAAAGAGCTTGACAATTTCTGTTAAAGTTGCATTTATACATATTTCTAGGAATGGTTGGTTTGATTTTTCTTTAAAACCAAGAGTCAGGTTGCATTTCAGACCACATATAAATATAATTTTGCTCTCACATAATACTTTTGTATCTGGTGTAATTCCATTTACTGCAGTGGTGTTACCTTTCAGTTACCCTAATGGGAACAAGAGCAGAATTACACTGATAAAAAAAGCTGATCACAGAAAGAAACACAGAAAGAAAAAACACAGGAATAAATACTTCCTCTGACTTATTTAATATATTTGTTTGTCCAAATTATAGCAAAGATATTTATTTCAACGAATATTGTTTGATCAGCAAGAGTAAACACTGATATGTCTTAAACTCCAACACGCAGTTTTTACAATTCATCAAACAACACCTAAGATTGTTTAGCTGGTCAACTAAAAGAAACAACAAAAGGTTCCAGGTCATATAATTATACCCTTCTGTTTCCCAACTTTCTTAGAAATCTCTGCCTAAAAATAATCCCAGCATCCGGATGCCTTGCAGAATTGGCTTATTTTAAAACATATAAAAACTCTTATTGCAGCCTTAGCCATTTTAAGGTCTGGGTGCTGACACAGTAACAGTGCTTAGCACTACTATATACCGCTTTCCATCTCCAAAGCACTTTACAAACATTAGCTAATTAATCCTCACAACACCCCTGTGAGGTATGTAGGTAAGTATTGTCATCCAATTAGGTAAGTATTAAGCACTGTTATCCCACCAGATAAGTATTAAGGTCTCCCATTTTACTGGGGATCCTGAGGACAACAGGTTAAGTTGCTTACCAAAGGTCACAGAGGGAGCTGGTAGAACAAAACCTGGGATGCTTTGGTTTCTTGGGGGCTATTCAGGAATCCGGGGCTGCTTCCTCCACAAAGGCATCCCTCACCATCCACATGGAAATTAGGGTTTTCTATACCCTCCAAGACACAGAGTGATGGGTACAGCATGGTGGAAAAGATGTGCTGGAGGAACACAGCTTCTCCCTCTTTGGGGTGGGCAAGGATGATGTAGCCCAGCAAAGTTGTCAGGAAGTTTTTAAGAATAAGGGTTTTGGATCAGGGCATCATCCTGTGGGCTCACACAGACATCCATCCAAAAGTATCGCCAGGCCTTGCCAATCAAAAGCTCCTTCTTCCCCTCTCAATTTGCCTTTCTTTCCCACTATTCTATAAAGATGAACTAATATTAAAGACTCACATCCGTGCTACAGAGATATAAACCTTTCCATTGTGGTTTGCATCTTCTGAACATAAAAAGAAGTCCAATTTGAAGCCCCAGCTCAGAGGCTTCCAGGTTTGTCAGGGAGGCTTGAATCCCCAAAAACACTTGGTGGGACAAATCCCTTTTCAGAGGATCTAGAGAACAGGACCAGCCCAGCACGCTTTGGGTTTAATCAAGTCTCAACAGATGTCAAGCTGGTGAAATAACATCATCTGTCCCCCAGAGACAATGCCAGCGTTCACATCTGCTTCCAATTTCACTTCACTGCTGGAGAAAAAGTGAAAGCTCCTACTGTAACTCCACTTGGAGCTGCAGCTGAAAGTAAAAAGAGTCATGAACAAAAGTCTAAATTGGACTTGGTGATATTGGACATATTTTCCAACCTAAATGATTCCCTCACTGACTTGGAGCCTGATGGGTTTTGTGAAGTCATTGTACTCTAGACCAGTGTGAGAAGGCCCCAGAAGAGGAAAACCCACCCTGAGTGAGCCTGCAGAAGGTGCAATCCCAGGGAGAGCACATTTCAGGGTCTGCCCAAGGACCCATCACTTGTGATGGACAGTCAGGACTGCCCTCTGCTTAGCAATTTGGCACTTGACTCATGCAACGTCATCCAGCTTTTCTTCTGGATGCAAGGGACCAGCACAGAGATGCTTCAGCTCAAGCTGGAGCTGAGGCAAATCCCAAGTGTTAAAAAAAAAAAAAACCAAAAACCAAAACAAACAAAAAAAAAAAAAAAAAAAAAAACCAAAAAAAAACAAAGAAAAAAAAAAAGACCTTGACTAGATTTCAACTGTGCTGATTTATGTTTTCAAGTGGAAGGCGGTTTTAGCTGAAGTAAACTACACAGTTTTTAGAACATTCAAAATTCATGGCAGTTTGATCCCACAGGTCGTCAAACAAACACAAATGATTTGCCAGGAGTCCCTACAAACTGAAATAACCAAACCACACATGGTCCAGGAAAAGTCTTGAACCAATTCTAAGGCAGGGAAAAATAAGGATTAAAATGGAGAATTTTTATTTTATTCATCTACACAAAAAGCATCTCCAGTGCAATGCACATCCAGATCAACTGCACACAAAGAAGGAGCACAAATACATAACATCTTGAAACTCAAAACTCCTCCAACCCACAAACCAATGTGAAATAGACAAATGAAAATAAGAGTCATGAAAACATAAGGTACATTTAGAATCTCTTACACTCTGTGGAGTGGTTTTATTTTAACATAGGGCTGAAATAGAAAAAGGAATTAATCTGAGAAAGCTAACCCAAAATGCAGGTAACAGACATATCATGTGTGGTACAGTCATGAGAAAGAAAACAGACAACCAAAACTGTGACAAGAATGTGCTTAGTTCTATTCTTTCAAGCTTGGTCTGCCAACATTTTTTTCCTTTTTTGTTGTTTTTCTTTTTTTTTTTTTTTTTCCTGTGTACCTATCACCAGTGCCTGCCAAAAGACTTTTCATGGATTTCTGCAATTCCATTTCCCTCCAAATGGAGGAAATGATATTTCTCCACAACCACACGACCCAGCTGTAGGTTTTACACCACGATTTGTAGCTGTAAACTAACACAGTGACACGCCACCCCCCTGCCTAAACAACCAAGACCAAACCAGTTGCAAAATTTCAGTGTGGGTTATGCAAAATGAAAGGATTAAAAAATGAAAAGAGCATTCACTTCATGTTGCTCCTTTAAAACATTATCACATAGCTCCTTTTTTTTTTCCCCTAACCTGACCTTTTTTTTCCCAACGGTTTATCTATAACTTAATATAACTAATTCTTTTGAAATAATGTTCACAGTTAGCATAATTGGTGTTATATAGTTCTAATGTACATTACAGAATATTCTGTCACTAGACACTAAATTGAAATTTTAAAGAAAATGATAGAAATAGCTGTAAGGGAAAAAGTACCCTTTTAAATCTAATTTGCTATGCACCGCAGTAGGGTAATGGATGCAATGAAAGTTCCTTTATTGAGTTCCCATGTCCAAAAGGTATTTAGGTAGCAAAGGATGTTAAGCAGACCCCCTGTGCTCCTCCTTTAAGTAAAGATAGCAGGAAATAAGGTATATAGGTTTGTGTCCTCCTGATTTTTATTTCCTCAGGAGTACAACTTATGCAAAGGGCACCTTAGGCTACTTGGAGGATCACAAAGGGTGCCCCCGACCCCCTCGCTGTCTGCATGAATAGAAGCATCTAAAGGATGGCTGAAGCCATACAGCGAGTTAAATCCTTCAGGTGGGTCTTTTCAAATTCCAATAGTGAGGAGTTACTGGAGAATTGGTAAGGATTTCACTAGGCCCCAGCAGGTTTGAGATCAAAAGCCCTGGTTAAATAAAAGCCTGTTGGGAAATCTTAAAACCTCTTTGTAATGTAACTTTAAAAAGTTAATACAAAGAGCCCTTAGACTGAAGCCTGTAACAGCATGAACAAAGAGTATATCAAAACTGATTCCATTAAGGGAAGGCAGACAAATAAATTCATTTAATTTAAAGAGAAATCAGATATATTACTCTGCTAAAAACTAAAAAGCATATCAGGAAATAAAAGCCAAACAGATTTTGCAATACACATGCACATAGAGCTGTGAATAATAGCGATAGATATATATAAA
The DNA here is from genome assembly GCF_017590135.1 of Pyrgilauda ruficollis. Classification (NCBI taxonomy): domain Eukaryota; kingdom Metazoa; phylum Chordata; class Aves; order Passeriformes; family Passeridae; genus Pyrgilauda; species Pyrgilauda ruficollis. The sequence continues at coordinate 1,759,379 of NW_024524377.1, read as the reverse complement.
ATCTATTTATAAATATCTCTCAGAACAGAGAACAGAACATTATACACACACATATATGTTTAAGTATCAATTTATCCAATATGTGCATGTGTGTGTGTGTGTATAATTCTAATATATACATATTTTTATCATTTATGAGGCCTCACGCTGGGCTCTCAAATCTGCAGTTAGATACATCTATGTAAGTATCCAGAAAAACACAGCTGAAAGAGCCCCTACATTCAAACTGACACAAGACATTTTTCAACCCAATTAATTAAAAAAGATGGGTGCTCATCAGTCAGCTGGCACGGGATTTTTCTCCATCATCTTGCCAAAATGTCACAGTGTTAGTTGCGCAGCATGTTGGAAACAGAAAATCTGGGACTGGGATTTCGATATCATTTATTAGCTGACCTCTTTCTGAGCAGCTCTTACACTTTTAACTCGTTGGGGGTCCTGCACCAGAGCCAGGAGGGCAGGGAAGGGAAGATGGAGAATGCCATGGAACCATTTATGTTGGGAAAGCCCTGTCGGATCATCCTCTCAGCGAGATGCTCGGAGATCTCGTGTTGGACACGCACACTGGGGATTGGGCAGCATTTGCTCAGAGCAAGCTGTGTCCTGAGCATCCTACGAGCAGGGGAGGACTGTGTCCCTGGGGGACACGGCTGGGGGTCCCTCACTTCACCCAGGGTGGGATCATTTGGGTGCTGGATGCTCTGGACCCATGGGAGGAAAGGTCCCCTTGTCCCACAGCTCACTGTCCTCACATTCACTGAGAATTTTGCTCCCTCTACCCTCCAGGAAAGGAAAGGAGGGGATGAATTTTGCTGGCCTGTGAGGCTTTTTGTTATTATCAGAGGGGAGATGTGGCCATCTCCTTAGCTAGGAAGCACATTTCACTGTTTGAAAAATAATATTTCTCTCACAACTCCAGGGTTGCGCTGGAGGAGGGAGATGGATGTGTGGTACAGCTGAGGGTGAATGCCTGCAAAAAGTCATGCTCTGTGGGATTTTTTTTTTAATTTCCTTTTATAAAAAACATTTCCTTTTACAGAAATATATAAAAAATACTTTAAAAAAAACCCTTTATAACTAAATTCTGACATTTTCGTTCAGCAGCATTCATTTAGGTTGCATATAATGAGGGAATGGGAACCACCCTCATTCTCTAAACCCATGAAACACTGCCCCTACAGCAGAAACAAATCATTCTGTCCCTCTACACTTTAATAACATTTTTTCTGGAGATAAGAAATCAGCAACATGTTTCACATATGGTGCCTTTCATCCCAGCAAGCAGCAATGGTTTCACAACCTACACTACTGGCAATTATTTTATTTTATTTTATTTTATTTTATTTTATTTTATTTTATTTTATTTTATTTTGTTAAAACCCTTAAAATGCACATCAAATCAAGGCCTCTTAACTATAGGTATGGCTATCATTTTAGCAATGGCATTCCTGGTGATTTTGGGTGAGTTCCACCAAATGAGTGCAGGGACCACTATTTATCAACAGACCATTGCTCTGTGCACCAAATCACTGTGGTGGCTGCCAAAGAACTGCTCTTTGCATTAAAAGCCACAGAAAAAATGGCAAAATGAAGGATTTCAGACGGAGATAAGACTGCAAGAAAAACCCAGGTGAAAGATATTGGTGCTCGGGAACCTCGGTCTCAGTGCTGTAACTCACATTCTTGCCCTAGCAACAAGTATCTAATAATCACAGGAGATAACTGTCACTTTTGACCCTTTGTTGGAGAGAAAATCTCTCTGAAAACACCGTATCTAATAATATCAAAGGTTGTGGTGGCTTCTGCATGGCTGGCAATTTTTAGACCAGTAGAGGATGAGTTTTTCTGGTTCAAACAGGAATTAATTGCGGGAAGTCATATGGCTTGTGTTATACACGTGACACCAGATGATCCAAATAGTCCTTTCTTGGCCTTATAATCTACAAATAACCTTGTGGAGGTACTGCTCTCCTGTGGATTAGTGGCAAACCAATGCTCCTCTTGCTTGGATGAGTTTTCTGATCTAAATACCACCCAGACCTGCGTGGCCTACAGGATTTGACTGGATCACGGTCTCAGACGGAGCCGTTGCCAATTAATGCCAGACATGAGATAAACCAGGGTAGGACACGCTCCACTTCAGGTGCTGTGTGATCCTGGAGTGTCATTAGCAAGCCAGCTCTGGAGCAAAACAATTTTGCTATAAAGACACTTGTAAATATTGTTTTACCCTTGCTATCTTTGCATTACCTTGCACCATAAGGCCCAGGTTGTCAGACACTGTGGGGCTCTTTGGCTCTGAATTAATCAGCTTCATCTGCAAGAGCAGGGTATCATTGTGGCCAGTTTATAATCCATAAAAAGAATAAGATTCCGGAATGATTTGTGTAACAGGACAACCCATTGCTATATGGAAAACAGAGCATATGGGGCCTGGTCTATCTTGCTTGGATTATGAGGCGAGGAAATACCTGGCTGAGCAGAGCTCAGGAATTATCAGGTGGATGATATTACAGGAACAATCTGGGTCTTTATTTATTCACTTTACATGGACGCCTCCGAGTTCAGGTTGTTGGAGTTACATAATGCTGAGCTTCCTCCTGACCATGCCTGACTGCTCCCACTGATCCATCAGTGCAGTTTTGCTGGGAAATCTGTGCCAGGGAAAGCCAGGCTGCACTCCCCAAACCCAAGATGAGCTCAAACTCAGTCACCACCCCGAAGTCAATCAGAAATATCTCTTAAATGCAGCTATCCTTGTTCCTGTCTCTGTCTCTCATCAGGCCTTGCTTTACCCTCGAGGATAATTTTTGATGTAGAAGGAAATATGCCATTTATTAAGCCAAGAACCACTTCCTTTAGGAAAAAACTTCAAAGCATGCCAGCCCCACCCTGGGTCCTGTTGACCAGGTGAATTCAACTCCACACAGCATTCAAAAAGAAGAGAGTGATAAAAGATCATGAAAATGAAATAAAAAATAAAGATGCCATGAAAGGGAAACAAAAACCTCAACAGGTCTGTGTGGAATTTCAGCAGCACTTTATTTATTAATGCATATGAAGCTACCACTGTATTCCAGCTCCCAAAGACAGATCTGTAAGGAATAGGCCACATGCTGATTGACAGCAGCCATAATTCCATACAATGAGACTGTATTAAATTGTTTGATGTGATATGATACTCATCACTTGTAACTGATCAAACACACTGCTGCATCAAACAGTATTACAATACAATCAGGCTGGATATGGTTCCTGCCAAGGCTGTTCATCACATTGCACACTTCTGCATTAAACATATCTATTAATAGCATTGACAAACTACTCCTATCCAAGTTTTTTTTTTTTTCCTCCCCAAGAATTGCAGGACATGGAATGTGCAAAGAAATCCACAGATAATGCTTTACAGTTTGAGGGAGCACTTCCGTTGGCTGAATGTTCCAACATGAAAGGCTTTCCCAGTTTGGGAATTTTGTAAGATAATGCCAAAAGTTGCAAAATTCTGCCCCCAAAACAAAGACCTGACATTACTGCTTCACTTTTTCTTAATTTTGTTTTTTTTGTCTGATTTTTTTTTCTTTCTCTCCTATATGCAAACAAATTGAAAGATTGACTCATTTTTGACCAAGATTTTACTTTTGCTGTTCCAGTCCCCAGGAGAGCTGCTATCTTGAAGGAGGGGGTTGTGTTTGCTAACACTGACCCTTCTAGAGGAGGGAGACATAAAAAAAGCAGCAAATTCCTTGTCACCACTGCTCCTGCTGCAGACAGTGAGGGTGACACTCTGCAGCCCACAGGGGACAGGACTGGCTGTGACAGGACAACTGTAGGGGCTCTCTCAGATGCAGATTCTTAAATGAGCCTGGGTCTCTAGAGGGCAGAGGTCAGCTGTCCTCAAATCTGTGTGAATGCTAGATTAAGTTTATTAATCTCCCTGCTTTCACTTAAAAACCAAATTATAGGATGGTTAAATGTTAATGCCCAGGAGCTTGTGAGACAATCAATGCCCTCAGTTACCTCTGCTAAGGGGGAGCACAAGGTGCTCAGGCCCCAAAAGGATGCAAGAAGCTAGTGTGATGACCAGGGAACACATTCTCCTTGTGAATCACCACGTGCTTCATGCCTGGTGCATGTTTTGTTTGCAGCCCTGACACAACACAGGCGCCTCAGAGACAGAAGCAAGACCCAGGGACCGATGGCTTCCCATCTGGATATCTTGGATACCCAGCCTCAACCACAGCTCTTTATACAGGATTTATACCTGTGCTGGGGCATGATTCCAAATGCCCATCTCCCTGCACCGACCAGGAGAGCCCAGGAACAGCACGAAACCAAGCATGCAGTGAACATGGTATTGAGCAACCCTCGGAGCAGCCTCTCCCAGGGCATCTCATGAAACTACTCCAGTGTGCAAAAACAAGTGATAAACGAGCATGAGGGGTTCACAGAATTCCTCGTGGACAGGTATGCACATCATAATCAGACAATCTTCCCCCTTGATTCCTATCTCAGCTTGGGAAACCCAGGATCACATAGCCATGGAAAATAGGAAGTAATACGCAGGAATGCATGCCTGGCTGTGTGGAGCTGGCATCAGGTTTTTTTCAAGCTGGGATTGTATACATTTTACATTTATGAATATTTTTGCAAACTGCAGTAACAGAAGGTGCTTTTTGTCCTGTTTCTCACTCCCGTAATGTCAGTGTGAGCAGATTAAGCTCATGGCACAGTAGCAAATTATCCCTGCTGATGGAACCAGCTCCAAAAAGATTACTTAAGAGAGGTGTGTAAGGCATTTCCTTTTCCTAATTAAAAATGTTAAAGTCTTTCAAGATAATAAACCATCTCAGAAGGTTATGCTAAAGGCTGGGAAATATAGAGGAAAGGGCTGGAAAGCCTTTTCCACTCTGATGGACAGTTTTTAGCACTAAGAGCCCAGCGCAGCACGTAGAGCTAAAGAAACGGTAACTTTCTATCTGGGTGTAGCTAAGTAATTCAAGATGCTGCAAGTTAAGTGTAACAGTAGAAAGGAAGAAGTTCAAAAACAAAGTCCCAGGCATTTCAGTGCAGTGTACAGTATGCTAAATTGTGGTATTACAGAAATTGCTGAGAGTTTGGCCACAAAACGTTTCATACTGCACCAGCGTTCTGCCAGGGCTGCCTTCCAGCAAGCCCAGACATTTCTTTCCTTTCACCTGTGATTTTTTTTTTTTAAACCCTCCTGTTTGTTAACACAAATCAAACACTGTACCAGAGAATTACAGCCCTTGTCCTGAATGTACCTCTCCCTTTATTAAATCAGCATGACTGAAAAGTCACCACGCACCAGGCAAAGACAACTGCAAATCTGTGCTTACCCTCCCCGTACCACCTGAGTGCCGCTATTATTCCTCATCCTTGGGGAAAGGACCCCATATGTGAGTTTCAGAAACCACCTCAGTAACTCCAAGCATCATTATCAATAGTAGGATGAACTGCAGCTGGGATGCACTGAGAAGGCACGGTAATACTCGCCCTAATCTCTGCATTCATCTCACTGGCCCTCGCTAGGAAGTTTAAGTACATTTACTGGGGATTCTTCAGCCCTTGAAAGGTAGGAAGACATCTATGAGGCTTGACGTACCAGCTAATTAACTTGGGTTTGGAAAAAGAAAAAAATCTTCTTATCTACTTAACTTGGAGACACTCTCTTTGTTTTTAAGCCTGCGGACTACCTTCTCTTTAAAATGCACGTTACGTACCACTCCGTAGTATGGAATGTATTATTTCTAACGAGGACCTATTTTAACTTGGACCTAAAACTACTAACATTTGACAGAGGGTTGTTGTTTTTTTTTGTTTTGTTTTTTTTTTTTTTTAAAGCTATTTGCAGAATCAGCTGAATGATAGTCTATAGCCTGTGCTTTGCAAGACAGGCTACAAAATCCTCACGCTTTCCTTCTGTCCTTAAAAACACGGGCACACAAATGTATGAAGCGCTTGGAAATGAAGCCCCAGATGCACCCACACCTCCCCTCTCCCCCCAGAATCTATAAAGGAGTTTAAATAAATCTCTCAGGTTTTGCTTCTCGGTCTCTAGAAGTGGGGAATATTGAGGCTGGGAGAAAGTGATTGAATTCGTGCCTGCAGTGGTTGGGGCACGTGAGTGTTTCCTGCAGCTCTTCTGACAGGAACACAGACCTGAGCAACTCCTGTAACATCCCTGCTCAGAATTAAGCCACCCTAAAATTTCCTGTGGATGGCAAAGAGAGATTTAAAATCCTCACTATATTCCTAACAGATAGAACAGTGGCATGATTGACCAAGCTTTTTTTTTTTTTTTTCTTCTTCTTTTTTAAAGTACACATATGATGATGCATCATAGTTATAAACAGATGGTATTTGGCCTCCTTCCTATTCTCAACATTTGGAATTCCTAAACTATGTGAATTAAACAATAATATTTTATAAACATACAAGGGATTTTGCTCACTGCTTTGTTAACATAGAAATTATACAATGCTGACATTTATTTAAATTTTAAAAAGTAAACAAGAGTGTGTATTGAATTAAAGCAAACTAAAATCAACAGAGAGAAATATGTTCTGTGCGCACATTACCTACAACGGCACGGGCCTTTTTCGGGGAGACATAATGGGATGAAGCACAAATTGTAGCTTAGACAGTCTGATCCTTTGTGCTCGAAAGGCTCATTTAACACCTCGCTGTAAACAACGGATATTTATACCATAATTGGCCAGTTGACCATCAGTTGTTCATTTACTCTGTAACCTGCGATTATGGAGTTAAAAGAAGTTCCTTTCTGTTGGCTTTTCTAGGAGTGAAAGTGTGTTTGCAATTTTAGTACCAACTGGATTCAGTCTAACACTTGTACTTAGTATGAGAAACATTTTCATAATACCAAAATTTGGGGGAATAAGAGTATTCCTGCCAGGAAGGGAAGAAGAAAGTATTGGTTCTTAAAAGAAGAATTCTGTTTGCTTGGTTTCCTCTTTCCTTTCCATTTTAACCCCTTTTTAGGCTCCTCTCGAGCTGTGCAAAATTGAGAAGCACTTAGGTTTTAATCACTATTCCCAGGTCTGCAAAGAGGTTCTGTGATGAATAAATAATGAATCCGAGATTTTAATCAGTGTTATGATTTTTGAAAAGGCTAATTATCATTGTTTACAGACATGCCTTTCCAACGTATTTCCTTGTTTCGCCTTCAAAGCTCCAAGGGTTAAGCCCCTCGCACGCATCCCTCCCATCCCTCCCCAGCGCCGCGCTCCTTGCCCGGGATTTCTTTCGGGGGCTTGGGGGGTATTTTTTTGTTCGTTTGGTGTTTTTTGGGGTTGTGTTTTTACTGGAGGAACCGCAGGAGAGCCGGGGACGGGCGGCCGGAGGCGCGCAGGGCTGGCGGAAGGCTGCGCAAGGCGGGCGGCCGCTCCGCACCCGCGGAAAAGCCGCGGCGGGGAGGGCAGGGGGAGCCTTTCTCCTTGCTGTCTCTGTAGGGCAATGCCACAGAAGAATTCCAGATTTTCAGAAGAATATTTTTGTTATCGGTAATGTCGATGATAAAAGTGGCGGGCGGCGTGTCCGTCCCCCGCTTCCCGGGAAAGCTGCGCTCCGCTCCGCCCGCAGCGCCGCGCCGGGATGCGCCGGGATGAGCGGAGGGCACCGCGGGGCTGCCCCCACAGCGATAGCCCCCGGCTCCAGCTCCTCGAGTTATTATTATTGGCATGATTCTTATTATTCATTATTTTTACCATTACAGCCGCCACTGGCCTCGTTTAACCTGGCTTGCCCGCACCTCCATCCTCTCGGCCATTCACCGGGATGGGAAAACCTTTTCCGCGGGCGGGATATTCGATGCCAAGGTCCCGATTGTCCCCATTCCCCTCCCCGTTTCCTGGCGGCCCCCGCCGCTCCCCGGCCGCGTCCCGCAGCCTCCTCCTCCCGCTCCGCGCTCGCTGCTGCCGCTGCCGCTTCCGCGGGGTGCGGGAACAACTTCCAACCCCTACAAATCCTGATTATCAGCTTCCAGCAACAGCTGCGGATCTTCGCTAAGAATCCAAAGAAATATCAGAAGATTAGGCAGCGATGCTATTTATTGCCCTGTAATTAAAGTTCTATCAGTGTTTCTATTATAAACGCTTATTTTCAAGGGTTGGTAACTCACAGGCAAAATTTTTCCTGCCTCGCTAAGAAGTATTTTGGTTAAATAAGGTTAGCCTGTTAGAAGGTAAAATCCTGAAGGACTTTCATTAAGGTGCTCATTTATATCTGCAAATACATTGCCAAGTCCTCCAAATCAAGGATATATGAGAGGAATTATTTTTTCAAAAATCAAGGATTCACAGAAAGGTTTTAATATAATTCTCTGGGAAATTATTCCCATGAAAACAATTTGTTTGAAAGAAAACGCCCTCTGGTCTTTTCCACACAAACTAGTCTTGGGCTAGTACATAAGAACCCAACTTAAAAGTGCCTATGAGCAGAAAGGAGGTTGGTTAATTATTTTCAACTGTCCTTTCTGGAATAAAAAACAGAGTAAACAGCTTGAACAGGGAAAGGTGAATTTAATTTTCAAGGCCCTTTAACTTTTAATAATCTGAGGAACAAGATGGGAGGTACATTCTACCCTCCCAGTTATCCTGATATAAATTCATTCAAGATTTATATTGGTGTAATAGAGAAGCAGAATTTGCTCCGTGATTTCTAATGAACTGCTGGCTCGGTCTTTAAAAACGCAATTAGAAAAATCTAACCACCTAATTCAGAACAGCTTTGAGCTGAGGCAGAGGTCTCAGTGCTGCAAACAGGGATGGAAGCTGGTCGGTGCCACAGCTCCTTGCTGTGCCTGCAGCACCAGAGTGGGGCTAGGAATGCTGGAAATGGTTTTCTACAGAATTCCCTAATTGTTTTAGGATTTTCTTTTCTATTATAAGGGAAAAGACAATTCTCATGTGGAATAAACCTGTGTTTCCTGTGATCTCAAATGCTAGGACAAAAGGATTGCAGGATTAGGTGCTTGGCCTGTTACTGATGCAGGAGGAGCTGTCTGGTCACGGTGAGGCTGGCACAGAGTTGGGGAAACCCAGCTCTGACTCTGCACTGAAACTTGTCTCAAAGCCTTGGCGCCGCTGTGTCGAAGCAGGTGAAACATCAATAAACATGAAAGTAAGTCAAGGTTCAATTCTCTTGCTCTACTCACAGGATTAGGTGTCTGCATTCACCACTTACTCATGTGTGTAGGAACAACGGGACAGAGATCCCAATTTGTCCCTCTGACCTCCTGAAGCGAGGGACTGAAATGAAGCAGCACGGGGTGACACTCTCATTTCCCCTGCTGAAACTGAGAGGCAAAACTCTGTAGATTGTTTCAGTCTGCAGTGCTGAAGGGACACTATCTAGGGGAAACATCACCTCTGACTACCTGGAAGCCCTGCAAGAAAACCTCTGGCTACCTGGCAGTCCCACATCACTCTCCTGACTGAGGACCTCAAACAGGACCTCAAACAGGACCTCTCCAAGCACATCCTGTGATGTGGTAAGGACACAGAATCAGAATGGTTTGGGCTGGAAAGAACCTTTAAACTCATCTACTTCCAATCCCCCACCATGAGAAGGGACACCTTCCACCAGACCAAGTTGCTCCAAGCCCTGTCCAATTCAGCCTTGAACACTTCCAGGGATCCTTGCTCCAGAGCAGCTGTGCATCTTCACTAAGAATGTAAAGAAATATCAGGAGATAACACAGCATTGCTATTTATTACCCTGCAATTAAACTCCTCACAGAGTTTCTATTATAAAACGTTACTTGCAAGGGTTCATAAGAAGGGGAAAATTTTCCACCAAGACGAAGCCTTGCTCAGCAGACAGAGCTGGGCATGGCTGAAGAATCACTGTCAGTAAGTTCAGCAAGCAGAGCTGCCCCTCACCAAGGGGTGGGTGAGACCTCCTCTGGCCCTGGGGCTGATGGGGGTGTGCCCTGAGGACAGCAGGAGCCTTTGAGTGCAAACCACACGGCTTTGATGTTTTGAGTCTGCTCACCACAAGCCTGAGTGCAGCATTACAGCATCTCCTCTTTCCTTTTTATTGGTTTGGAGAATGACTCACTGCGATACTTGAAGCAGTTTGATACAACTGTGCCATGCCTCAGTTTCCCCAGCAGTAAAGCCACAAATATTCCAATTGGCTGGTGCAAGGTGGATGACATTGGTGAACATCTGTGATACACCGGGTAGGAGTGCAAGTCAGTCCTGTTCCTTGGGTCTTCCAAGGGTGACCACCAGACCTACACTCTTGGGAAGACCACGTCCACCCAAGCCATGCCTAAAGCCAAGCTGGGTTCTGGCTGAGCAGAAAGGAGGAGAATCTGCATACAAAGAGATGATAACTGCAACCTTACAACTCTGCAGTGCTAGGAGAACAACCAAACACTTTCCATTGGGTCAGCCTGGGTTGTTTCTGATTGCTTTATGGGGTAATTTTAAGAAGCAGTAACACATGCTCTCTCTCACTCTGAAAAATGACATTTTAGCTTCTTGATGGTGTCAAAAGTCACAAAGACACTCGTGGGGAGGGGGATCAGCCTGCACCTTTCACCCCTTTCAGGGAAAGGAGCTGCCCTGCCTGATCCAAAGGAAGCTGAGACCACACCTGTCTGCAAAGGGAAGTCTTACCAGGCTTCACATCATAACACCTTACCCAGAGTCCTCTTCCTGCTTCTTCCCAGAGCAGAGTTGAAAATCTTGGAATTGCCATAAGGTTTTATTATTGCTTGCAAACCAAATTCTACTTCATCAGATAAAGACACAATTGCATTCATTGACTCTGACACAAGGATATGCATGGTGATAAACATACAGATAGATGTACACACTTATACATGAATGAGATATGCTAATTAAAAATTGCAGTGGGCACTTTATTAAAAATTTATTGTACAATCTACATCTTCAAAACATTTTACATCAACAAATATTGCGGCTTGACTGCTGGAATCATAAGTGATTTATCTTTAAAAGACTGTATTTGCAACTGGATGCAAAGATTCTTGATGAACTGCCATTACATTTAAACTACTGGTTTTTATTGGAAGTATTTTGATTGTTATCTGTTTGTTCTCCATCCTTGAGAGAAATAAAACAAGTGTCTCAGCTTTCATTTTATCGGATAGATGGCACCATGTAGCATATTTCCCATGCTAGTTTGAATTACAGCTGTTTATCTTTCAGCTTTCTTTAAGATTAATTAAATGCAAATGTAACTCCACGAATCATGGGATTACCTGCCAGACCCCTTATTAATACCTTCACTTAAAAACCCCTTTGCCAGAGAGTCATTAATTTGCAATAAAAAAAAAAAAAAAAAAAAAAAAAAAAAAAAAAAAAAAAAAAAAAAAAAAAAAAAGAAGAGAAAAAGAAAGAGAAGTGCTCAAGCAGCCCTTTGCCTCCCAACAACCCGGAGATGGCTGCCCAATTAGTCCGGCAGCATTCGGATCCTCCTTTCAGGCCCTGTGGCCCTTTGAGGACACAATAAGGCTCCAATGATAACCTGGCAACCTAGGTAGAAACTCAGCCAAGTGTGAGCGTTTGAAGCTGCAGCTTGGCTGCCATCGTGTCGGCGAAAAGAAAGAATTCAGGCACCATGTCATCCAGTACAAAGGATAAAAACAGATTCAACCGGAAATTCAATGTGGCACCACATATGGGATACATGAGTGCGGTTACACAACAGGCCACATATTTTTTTTGAACAGTCTCCTGCATGTGATGCCGAGGACATGTGTAACCATCATAACGTCTCTAAGAATCTGTATTTAATTTGAGCTGGGGTGGTGGCAGGGATTGGAGATCTGAAGCCGCCACAGGTTTGTGGCAGATGGCTCTGTGTCAGCTATGACAAGCAGCCAGGCTCGGCTTCCTCTGCAGATTTTCTTTTCTCTCTGATCAGGTAAATATGGGCACACTCTGGAAACTTCCACAATTCTGCCTGAGGCTGCAAGTTTGTGACTTAGCCCCATCTGTCACAAATCTTCCCTCGGTTCTGCTGCGAGCAGAGACCTGAATTTACTGCCGAGCGCTGCCCAAGAAAACCCGGCCGTCTCGCCCTGCGAGGAAGCACAAGAGAGAGAGAAGCACACGGAACCCTGTTAGAGGCTGGGACACAAAATGCAGGAAGGATTTCAGGAGGGGTGGAAGCCACTTGGTCAAAGAACACTTATGTGGTATTATTTAAAAAAAGGATGAATTAAGTTTTTTTTTTTTTTTATTAAGACAGGTAAGCTGCTCATCAGGCCCAGGTTATTCGCTCCCTCTGCTTTTCTGGCGGTCTCAGTGGACACATCAAGGACTGAACACCCTCAGGGACCAATGTGCCCCTCTCACCCTCAGACATGGCAGAACCACGAGCCAGCAGGAGCAGAGCCTAGCTCTGCTAGACCATCCTCACTCTGGGATTCACTTGAGAATAATCTCTTTTGGTTTTATTTGAGGAGTTGTAACTATGCAAAGATCTGGACATTCATTTTTTCAAGGAATAAAATTCCATCACTGTCCTTCCATCAACAGCTCCTGAATATCTGGAGATCAAAAGAAGCAAAGTTTTCACATAAAGCAGCGCCTTCCCATAATGAACAAACAGCATAATGTCAGTAGCAGAACAGTATTTTTCATTAAATAATCAAGTTGTTTCTATTGTCCTAAGACCAGAACTGAAGCACTTAATATCTACTCTGCCATCATTAGACTTCAGAGTTAACCTTTAGAATTTAATAAGGAGTCTCCATCCATTCAGACTGGCTCTTTCAGGACAGCTCAAGTACAAGCACACAGTATTGATTTAGTGTAGATTTTTTGCACTTTAAAAAAAAATTGCCTTAACAAAATTAAGATTTAGAGATTAATTTTCCATGCAAAACCTGAGATTTGGCAGCCAAGACTGGAATTATTTACAGAGGCAATTCGTGTTGGGTCAGATCTGCTTTGTGATCCAGCTCCTTCACTCTGCAAGTGAGTAAGGAGGAAGAATCAAGGTGGAAAACAGTTTGCAGCAATTTGAGTTCAATTTTCAAACTCCAAACACTTTTGGAGACCAGCATCAAAAGCCACCATTGCTTTACATGAATTGGGTGCACTGTGAGGCCCAAGGCAGAGCTATTTAACACACCTCAGCAGAGTAACAGTATTTCCCTGACCAAACTGGTCTGCTCTGCAGTTTCTTATATTGGCCTTTTAAAACTCACCTCATTCTTGCTGTCTTTAAACAAAAAACATCAAATTTTCAATGCAAATCTATGCAGTACCTTGCACAGGATAGCTCAGAACACACTGACTGACTATAACAGTGGGAAAACAGTTTCCTGCTTTTTTCCCCAAGGTAATTTGTATAAACTGTACTGGGGAAAAAAAAAAAAAGTTTTCATGGTTTTTGCAACTTTTCTTCCTATTTCCTTTGACCCACTTCTCCATCTCCTGTTTTGAAGAGGCTGTGGCTCATCTGCCAGTTTTCATTTGCTCTCTAAAATTCCCCTGGAAGCTATCTAATACTGTCAGAATGAAAAGTTCCAAGTCCTGGTGTTTATGCTGAAAGTTGCCCCCACAACTGCTTCAGTCCTACTCTGCAAGTGCAGCCAACTGCTGTGAGCTACAGACCAATATTTGGGGACATGGTGATCATGGAAATGTTGGATCAACGGCTGGACTCAGTGATCTTAAGGGTCTTTCCCAACCTAAATATTTCAATGATTCTGTGACTTTCAGAGAGCTGGAATCTCCTGGATATTTTACCTCAGAAAGCCAAGAGCAAGACAGGCCCAGAGAGAAGATCAGGTGCAGGTCACCTACAGACACGTATATCTGCACATATATCCATTTCTCTATGGCTGGATCCCAAAATTAGGCAACTCCAACTCCCTCCCTGCCATCTCATTTCTTCCACAGTGAGGATCCATGTTAGCCAAGCTGACCTCCCTCCACCACAGTTTCTTGAAGACCCATGGGTCACTCAAAATGCTTAAATTGAGTCCCACAGCCCAGCAGACCTTCCCACCTGTGCAAACTCCTAAGCTAGACAGGGGTTTCACTGTATCAGCCACACACAGGGAATGGAAAGTGTCAAGACTTGAGTCTAACCTGGATGTGATCCTGAGCAACTAAATCCAAGTTTGAAGTCAGATCCTACTTTGAAACCGGCCCTGCTTTGAGCAGAGGCTGGGCTGGTGACCTCCAGAGGCAACTTCCTTAACTAGTCTGTGATTCTGTGCTCCAAATAAGTAATGGAAGTTTTCTTTCACATAAAAAATTCTTTATGCTTTACATATTTTCCTTAGGATCACATGCCTAAGCACTGGAACAGAGATGGGAGACCATGGACACAGAGCTCTGCAATCCAGAGTTCCTGTAACCTTCCCCCACAGACCCTGAGAAACAGATCTAAATCACCTCTGAAACCATTTTAAATCACGTTCATGGGAAACCAAGCAGCTCAAGAGAGAAATACACGCTTCTCATTTGTGTTTCTAACCTCCTTCTGACCTGCACCTAAATGCTAGCCAGGTAAAAGCAGAAATTCAATACAATTCCTTCTTTTTTAACTCTGCAAACGTGCTCTGCTAGTGAACAGAAAGCCAGCAGGATGGATGGAAATCCTTGCACTATTTGCATACCCTATAAAGCTCTGAATTAACTTTATCAGCCCGGGACAAAAGATCTGGAGAACACTGTAAGCAAACATCTGCTCAATATACATTCACCATTAAAAAGTAAACAGTAGGATTGGCTCCATAAGGAACAGGTTGGGAATTATCAGAGTACTACACATCACATAAACTGATGGCACAGCCCAGAATTCTCTAAAGCAATGATCACACCAGCACAAAAACTGCTCTCAAGGATCAGAACTGCTTGAATGATGAGAGATTAGACTATAAACATGGAATAACATTCACAAGGAGAGACTGAAAAGACTGGGATACTGTAAATGTTTGACAAATGTTTATAAAATAATGGATGGCACAGTCAAGATGGATGGGGAGCTCCTGCTTCCAGGCAACCAACTCCAGAGCAAGAAGACACTCAACACAACTGAAGGTGGGGAAAACCAGAGCTAATTAAGGAAATTATTTAAACACCATCATAAACAAATCATAGAATCATGGAATGGTTTGGGTTGGAAAGGCCCTTGAAGACCATCTTGTTCCAAGCCCCTGCCATGGGCAAGGACACCTTCCAGTAGACCAGGCTGCTTATGGAAAAATGAATTTCCAATGGGGTTTTGCTGGGCAGTGGGTAAAGATAAAGGCAGAGGCACCACCCCTGGCTCTCACATGGCCTGTGCAGGAACTGTGAACGACAGAGCTGAGTGGCTGATGGGACATGTGGCATCAGGCTCCCCTGCATCCTCACGTGCCCAATGCCCTGCATATTGCACTGAGAATGCCTCCTGCTGCTTCCCTAGCTTTGCCTAAACAGGAAATCTGGACCAGGAGCCGTTTCCCCCTTCTACACATTTCCCTGAAATACCCAAGATACTGATTTATCTGAAATCAGAGCAAAAAGAAAAGGAAAGAAAAAGAAAAAAAAACCAAAGTTTTGTTAGAACTGTTCTATACAGCCAAATCCCGAGACTGGAAACAATTCAGATGTCTATGGTCTAACTGGGATCTTAATTTGATTTTACAGCAGTTTAATCCCTTTGAATTCAGCAGACTTCCTTCTACAGTGGTGTCAGAAAGAAAAAAAAAATCACGCCATGTGTCTTTTCATAGGCAGGTGAGCTTCTGTAGTGTGATGGAAATGAGAAGATGAATGTCAGAAAGTGGGCCAAATTCTTTTCTCCATTAAACAAGCATGAGTGAGAGTAGGATTTTTCTGTAGGAACTGAAGCTGACAGCATGTCAACCAGCACTCATTCAGCTGGGATGGCTGGGAGAGATTATTTAAAGTTGTCAGCTCCTTCCATGCCTGGCTTTTGGCAACTCTTCTTGTCCCTTTCCACTGTATACTCTTTATACATGCTGTTTTAAATTAAGAAACTCAAGTGAGGAAACTAAAAGGTAAACTTTAAGAAAATAATGCAGAAACAAATGCTTTTCCCTATTTTATTTTATTTATTTTAACTTTAAATCTACTAGATAGGGCACTAACAGGTCCTGTGGTGTGCCCTGACCAATGCCCTGTTGTTGTTACTTGCTTCATTCCTCTGCTTACCTTGGCAACCAAAATCACCCAGAACTAGAGTTTGATTCCACGAAACTGGAACAGAACAAATAATTGATAACAAATGAGATTTGCTTCCCTCTCATCTCAGTCTTCTGCTAATAACTGGCAGAAGGCAAGGCTGAAATGCAGATGAGCCAGCCCTGAGTGCTGTGTGAATACTCAGGGTGAGCAATGCATCATCTGGAAAGGTTTTCATAGGTGCTTACATTATGGACATTTTTAAGTCTGCCAGCATGACTCTGCTCCATGGAATTAAACTACTACAGTTTAATGCCTTGGTCTGTGCATTTTCACAGGGATGTTCCCTATGTCCAGCCCCTAAGCCCACTGCCCTGCTGCCATTTATCTCCTTTCTGCCACTAATTTTGTTAGCACACGCATTGAGGACATCTGAAGGAATAAAATGCCTGTTTAATTAGCCACTGTCTAATTATTATAGATATCCTGAGTAATAAAGTCCCAACAATATGTAAAAGGATAAGCCAAGGTGATTACTTCCCAACTTGTGGAGGACAATCTCCAACCAGCAGAGAAAAGCACTATTTGCTTTTAAAGCATTTCTACTTCCGAAATGTCACAGACTCTTGATAAACTCAATGCAGAGAGTATGGCAGGATGATTTCTGAAAGACAAGGAGCTGGTTAACACTCTTGTGCTGGGATGCCTTTTCTAACCCACTAAAACAGAGATAATACTATAGTGATGTGAAAAAAAAGTGAAAATACTGTGCAAGTGCTGCGTAGCCTTCAGGATTTCACTCTGTTCAGCTTCCTTACAAAGCAGCATCACTCCAGCTGTAACGACCTTAACAGCACAGCTCTGAGCTAGCATTTCCCAGGAGGTTTTGTGCATGGTCCATGGTGAAGGAAGACCAGGTGTACGTGGGTGTAGGCACAAAAGGACAACTCTAACAGTATTGTCTGAGCTGATCCAAAGCCTATTAAAGACAACAGGGATATTTCCTCTGGTGCTCACAGGTGCTGGATTAGGCTCTGCTTTCCTCATTTTAAAACAATCCCCCACTCAGCTCCATTGCTACCTGTTGCAGAGGTTCAGCTCTGACACTCAGAAGATCTGCAAACCCCATGCATGAGGGGTGGGATAAACACCTTCAGCTTCTGCCTACTAATCATCCCAAGGAATTCTTAAAAAAAGATAAAAAATCCTTCAAGCAAATCAGCACTTTGCCTACAGGGCCTGCACACGTATTTTCAACCTGTACTATTTTATATCAGTATTTTTTGCGTGCCTTGGCTCTGTGTTCAGGAGGGGATCCAAGTGGGAGAAGATCCATGTGAATGCAACCATTAGCTGAGCTTGAAGCATTGGGAAATGCCAAGGTAAACATTTAAGGACTGCTTTCCCTTTGAAGCCCCCATGCCTAACTCTACGATACTATTGACTCAAGAAGTAATGCAGAACACTGGAAGTGTTCAGTCAGCATTTTAAACTATTATGAGCTACCTTCTGAACCATTGCCAAGTTAATAGACAATGAAAGATAATGAGCTTGAAATTGGGTGTTAAATTGCATTTTTGGTTCTCTCCTTTTTTTTTTTTTTTTTTTTTTTCCTTGAGGTTTAACTGTTTCCTGCAGAAACAAAATCATCTTTGATGTATCATTATGTAAATGCCTATTTTTAGGTCACAAAAAAAGTCAAGGAGTGGGCTAAGCCCTCGCTGCTCTTGCTATGCGTGTGCAGGAAGGGGGAGAGAGGCAGACGAGACACAGCAAGACCCAACACTTTCTGGTCCCCAGAGGGAGGGAGGGAGGTGGAGGCATGAGGTTGGGTCTGTTGGCAGCATGAGACTCCAAATTAAGGAGGAGATTACTCGACCTGCTCATTAACAGTGAGGCTGGGTGGAGGAGGGAACGCTCCAAGAACCGCATTTGTGTCGCACGGGTTAACACGAGGAGTATTTCCATGCACCCCAAAGCCTTTAAGGACTTTCAGCTGAATTCAGGGGTTTTCACGAGCTGAAACACCTCTGTTGTGCAGGGGTGATGTGTATCCAACCTGCCCATGGCAGATCCAGGACAGTAAAAGTCAAAAACCGCTGTAAATGTGCGAAGCTGTGTGCAAAAAACTGCAGTTATTCTTCTGAAAGCAGCATCGTGTGGTAACAGCTCTTCACTGGAATAATCTAAAATTTAGTGCTTCATCTACATTCAAATTAAAAAAAAAAAGAAAAGCTTGACTCCCATCAGTGTAAATACACCATTTAAAACCATGAAAGTCGGCCTAGCATCGAAGATTTGGGCAAAACCTGAATGGAGAGTTTGCCACTGAACCTGGACTCTCTCTACAGAAATAACTGCAAAGAATGGGACATGATAAATACCAGTAAATTATGCTCCAAATAAACTCTAATGCTCAACACACCTTATAAAGCAAATAATTAAAATATTTGTAATTATGAAAATCACTCAAATCATTCCAGAAGCCAAAGAAATTTTACCTGATACCTGTCACCTGCATTTTTTGAAGATTAAATTAGGATAGGAAGGTAGGCTTATCCTCATTAGGATAATTGTAGGATCTTTCTTTTATTTTCCTTTTAAACTAATGAGTTGCATTAATCCAGGTTCATTTTTATAAGCCTCTTGGGTCCAAATGTAAAGGACAGTCATTTTAGAAAACAGTAAATTAAAAAAAAAAACATGTAGCATGCATTAAGTGCACGTATTTCATAAGACCTAGGTTAATACAACTGGCATCTAGTTTAATTAATCCTTGTTAGTGTAACGACTAATATCCCTCCCTAGCATGTTTCCTTTAAACATTAGTATGTTAATTAAATGTTGTTTTTTTTAAGGGTTTTTTTTTTTTCCCCTTTGTACTTCAATATGGCATTATATCATCTAAAACTATGCCAAACAACTACCTTATAGAGATGTCTCCTTACAATATCTGGTCTCTTGCAGAAATTCTGAAGCCTTTTAAAAAGCTGTTCAGGTGTAGAATACAGATATTCAGCTGCAGGAAAAACAGATACATTTTTAATGAAACAAAAACCTCAAAGCACACACTCGATATTAGTCACTTTACTAATTAAAAATGCATATTGCTCTGTGCCGCCTCGTGTTTTACATTATTTAAGCATGATTTTATAAGGTTACCTCAGCTCACAAGGATGTTTAATGCTAAATAAGACTGTGTAGTTGTGCTGTTTAGACATCTCCTTTGGGTGATTAAAATACATTATTCTAATGTAACACAATGCATATGTGATACATTTAGTGATGAGATTTTTCAAGAACTGGTACCACATTAGTGTGTATCCTGTACTGCAGTTGCATACTATTAAGTATTAAATTGTTTAAATAATTTGGTGTGATTTTCAGGCCTGGCTTTTTTTTTTTTTTTTTTAAATTTTCCCCTCTTCTGTGTATCAAAAAAAGAAATCTGCAAACCATTGCAGCATCAGTGACCTTTTAACAAAAATCTATCATTACTGGATGTGTATGCTAACAATGAAGAATGCTATTTCAAAACTTGCTTTTTTGTTATCTTAAAAGAACAGATGGCAAATATAAACTTCGTCTAATGTATTAAAACACATAAAATTTGCCTTAACACTAACATGTTGGCTTGCCAAATAAACAATTGCTTTCACTCAAGTTTATTCCCAAACTTTGGGTTTTAGCAGGAATCACGTTATTACGTTTCAGCAGAAGGAAGAGGCAACAAAGCAGCTACCTGGGAAGATCTCTGGGTACACCAAGGCTTTGGGACACAGCGGGTAACAGCCACAATGCACAGCCTCGATCCTGAGGATTAGAAATCACAAATACACAAAAATAGACATTAGTCAGCCAAAAAAATTATTTCCGTGCATGAGCCTTGAGGTTGCCTGCATGCAGCAAGAGAGAAACATTTTTTTTTTCTTCAGCAGCATAATCCTTCTAAATGCCAAAGTTGCTCTTTTTAAAGAAAATTTTATTGATCATATGAATTACATAGAACAGAACAGCGAGCATATGTTTTGTTCGCTGAATAAATCAAAGCGCAGCTCTGCATTTTTTTGTTTTTTAAATACTGTTTAACACATTTTATAATCAGCAGACAGACACATGTAACAACATGGTGAAGTATGGACGGCTTTGCTTAATAATGCTGCTGGAAAACAAGGGGCACGTTGGCTACACCAGCCAGGGTGTGTTGCAGACACGCACACCACCCTCACCTGGCACAGCAGATATTCCCCTCAGACTTCCAGACTCCAAAGGTTACGGCTAAATATAACCCAGGAACAACTTGCAGCATGCTCCAGGCTGGGATATTTCAGCTTATTCACATGCTTTGGATAATTTCCTTTATTTTTCGGGACATAAACCGTTGTATTTTTTAATAACCGCTGATGAAATCCCTTTGCCAAAGCGCGCGAAGCTTTGTGCTTGCTTTTTTTTCTTTCCCAAGGAACATTTCACATATCTCCCGTAACATCAAACCCAAATATTTTAGAATTGCACCGCCGTGGCGCAAAGTTTTCCAGTAGCAGAGCTGTTCCCCTTGGAATCCAGGTTTTAACAGCTGAATGGGTTAAAGGCATCCAGGTTCCAGTTTATTTTTTTCACATAATGACCACTGATCTGACACAACGTCCCTCCAAAGATACAACCGTAATTTCTGTTGGCCAGAAATTACACAGTGAAATTCAAAACACTTCTTAAAATATGTTTATTTTATGAGAGGCTTTGAATTTCCTCCAACATGTTGACCATACGAGGACTTTATTTTTAACTTCAGTTTCCCTCATTCCCCAGAATAAAAAAAAAAAATAAAAAAATCTGAAATCTTGTCAACGTTCACCTTTTCTATTTTCAGTGACAACCCAAAGACTTCTGCTGCCTTCATGCGAATGTCAGATTTGGTACTTTATTACAGGTACCCTGAAAGGACTCTGTTTCCTTTAGATCTACTCAATTTTAAACAGGAAAAAAAAAAAGAAAATAAAGAATAACATATTCAGCTTTCATGCTAGAAAACTATGCATATCCACAAATCCCAAAGACACATTTCTCTGCAAATGCTTTTTGCTAAGAAATGACTGCTGGTTTTTTTCATA
>NW_024524377.1:1718105-1733105 GCF_017590135.1 Pyrgilauda ruficollis | reverse complement strand
AGAGCACTGGGCTGGGAAAGGAAGAAGCAACACAGAAAGGAACCAGATGGAGAGTACAGGAAAGACTGAAGATGTGCTGGCAGGCAGGGTGGAAACAAGCAGACTGGATGGAGGGGTGGTGGAAAAGCTGGAGGGAGTACAGTCAAGGTTCTGAGGCATGTCTGAGTGTTCCAGAGCTCAGAGGTGGAGGTGGAAGGAGAATGAGGATGGTTGGGATGGCTGGAGGAGAGCAGGTTGTTTGGGGCAGCATTAGGGTAAGGATGGAGATGCTGGTTCTGGCTACTGGGCTCAGATGTCTGTGATGGCCTCTCCCAAACGCTCCCTGCTATCACTATCTAGCCAAAATTTGATGGACCATCAAATGAAACACACATGGAAAGTGCAGCTCATGCCCCAGGACAGAAGAGCACCTACGAAAGGAAACGGCCTGAAATCTCCAACTTAAAGTGTGCTCATACAACGTGTGTGAGGATCAAAGATGAGACAGACACAACAACTCCACTCATAAAGAGCAACTTCTGGTTACCACTGGGACACTGCCAGCCTTCCCTCCTCGCTGCTGACAAATCCCAAGCAAGAGCCAGTCATGGAGCTCTTCACTCTCTTCCCTGGGGAAGATCTGCCCCTCCAGAGCACATTTGTCTAAACCCTTACGTTGTAACTCTTCACTCCTTTAGAGTCTAAACCAAGCTCTAGCTGCACTGAAAATTACACATTTCCTAACTTCCTGCTGGATATTTGCTGTGTGCTTCGAAACAGCAAGCTACTGAAAACATGAATGGTTGCCGAATTATGAAACATGTAATCCACTTTTTCTGTCACCAATGACTGTAAACATGACATTTATAATAATGAGGGAATTTGGTCCCATAATTGGAGGGAGCAGAAATGCAGTGCCAACAATTTATTAAAAAAAAAATATAAAAGAATGTGCAAAAACCCAAAAACTAGATTTTTCAATAAAGTATGTGCAACAGGTTTTATTGGTGCTTGTTAGCAATGACCTATGTATGTAATTTGTATGAGTATGGCCCTATCAGATCCATGGTGGTGAGACACATTCCACCACGCTGCCCCTTCTATAGACTCTATTTATACACGAGGATGAATGAATTGACAAGACAAGAGGTGCGGCATATAGATTTGATATGCTGGCATAAATTTAGGATGATCTACATTATTCATAAGTACTGAAGCCACAAATGAGATATGTAACAACATCCAAAATGAATGTCAATAGAATCTGTTCCCGCAGCGCACCATCGTATATTCCTATCTGTCACATATTCCTTAGAAATTTCTCCTTCTAAGAAATCTGGTGTGCTCAGTCTGGAAAGCAACGTTGCCTTGGGATCTGTGATAAGGCTTGCCTGGAAGAACAGGCTTTCAGAAAACTGTCTGAAAAGGAAGTGGACAGAAAACATGAAGAATTTCCCGCTACTGAATTATTGCCTCTTTTTCTGACACAGCTGTGTCTCAGTTGGGGACCCAAAAGTTATTTGGATCAGAGCAACTTCTTGGTGTCTTAAAAATGGCAAAATCAAAACTAAACCAATTGAAATATCACCAGTCCAGCAGGCAACAGATATGACAGAACTGACAAATAAACTAATCCCCAGTCTATTTTTACAGACTGATGAGGCTGAGAGATGCAAGTCTACACTTTGGAAAACACATACGAGCTAAAACATCGGATATTTTGACACTCACTTGTCATTACTGTACATTTTTAAAAGGTTTAATTTATTACGAGCGCACCCAGTACAGGATTTGATAATTCTCTTTATTGCTGTAATATCTCTGGCACAAAACTGTGTGCCTGAATAAAATCTATTTATTTTCCAGACAGGTGAAACTGTTCACTGAGCTGTGGTTCTGCAGAAGCCAAGAAACGGAAGGACTGTCCAAAAGAGTGGTATAAAAATATTAAAGATTAATGATCACTTTCATGCCAGATACAAACCAGAAGCTCTCCACAGCAGACCTTAACCTCACATTTGAGAGGGAACTAAGTATTTTCACCTGCTAAAATCGCAGTCTGGGTTTCATATGAGTGACCTTGACCTGAAAGATTTTGCTTCCTATCTGACCCATCCAATCACCCGCACCTATCTCTCTGTTTAAATAAATACAGAAGTGTTACTGAACCACAAGTCATAAATAAGGTCTTGCCCTGCCAAGTAAAATAAAAAAATGCTTACTGTCTTTAATAATTTTAATGTTACAATGTATCAATATTATTTAGTTTCACAACTAGGAAAGTTTTAAGCAGATTCTTTAAGATAAAAAATATAAAAATGAAAACTACTTCTGGAAGTATCCACTACGATATCTATGGTAACCTTAAAGTAAAGAAATAAAGGAAAGATACCTGGAATTTCACTGAAAGTCTCTCCAAGGACAGACACATGGAAAGGCAGATCTTGCTCTTTCAGCTTCATCAGGACTTTAAAGAAAGTTTCAGGATCTTTGTCATGTTCCCTTAAAACAAACAGAATTTATCTCAGCATTGTCTGCATTTAGTTGTGAAATTATGGGAGGTTTTTTTATTTATCAGAACACTATTCCTCTAAAATTGTACATTTGCGGACTAAATTTATTCAAATAATTTCCTTCTTTGCTTCTCCTGCATGGCTGAACATTTTCCTCAATGCAGCACTTGGGGTCAAAACCCAGATCATCAGATTCTTCTCTATCTCTTCCCTGTCCTCAAACAACACATTTACTCTTCAAATTATCAAATTGCAAGTGAGAATGACTGAGCACCAACCTGAAGACAAAATCAGTTTAAAATATGGTTTGTTTTTTTAAAAAAGGAAAAAAAAAAAGGTTTGAGATTATTTTTTCCCTGTCCAAAAAATACGTATACAACTTCCATTACTTTTTCTTTTTTTTTTCAGGAGAAACAGGTTAAACAAAACCAAAAACTTCTCCTAAACCTACAGGATTTCTTGAACTGGAATTTTAAGAATTCATGCTATACTCATTAAAAGCTTCTGATCCATTCAATGCTTTAGGTAAAGAAAGGAATAAACTACAACAAGGCATTTTCTACCTTTAGATTTTTAAGGAGTTAACTGTAAATTAAATCAGAATATAAGAAACTTGTACTTATTTATAATTTCAGTTGAAGATAATATTAAAGATTTGTATGGGTCTGACACTCAATGACATGAAACGCAAGTTAGATTATCTAAAAATAAATTAACTCCCCAATTTTCCAGTCTATCTTCTTTACTAGCACAGAATGAAAGGTTCAAAAGGTACCACAAATGATTTAAAATTCCCAAATTCCTTAAGTTATATTAAAAATGGAATGAGATAATTTCCTCACTCTAAGGTGAATATTATATCTTGCATTAATTACTCTGCTTTAAATTATTGTATTTCAACAGATGTGCACCATATGCCTTTAAAATATTTTGGTTTTATTTATTATTTAGAAAATTCCACCGTTTTCCTTCCTGTATTAAGGGAAAAATCTATATCTCAGTGGTCCTAGTGTCTTTCTTCACAGAGTAATTTTGTAGAATGAAATCTGTAGGTCTCTCACACTAGTATATGAAAGATTAATAATTATATCATTCAGGAAATCTGAAGCCAAATGACATCTGCAGCTCTACACATGTTAATTTCTCATTCAGTCAATATTTTTAGTTTAGGGAATTAAAAGAAATTAATCTTATAATTAATGTGACTTCCCTAGACTGAGAAACCTCCAGGAATTGTGGACTTTTCAGAATTAGTCACATTTTCTTAAAATAAAACCAGACAATAATTGCTTTAAGAAGTCCTCCATCCCCCCAATTTGTTTTGTTCCCAATAATAAGGAGGAATGCAACTGCACAAGCCTTGTAATTTGTTTCACATCTGTGAACCAGGAGTTTTCACGGCAATTCCAGCAACCCAAGTGGATGCAAGCACTGGTTTGGAGGGTGGATTTCTCCCAGTTGCAAAGATCCCAAATCTTTGACTATTAGTTTGCTGCATCCTCATGCTTAAAAGAGCCACCTGTTTCTGGTAGGTAACTTCTGTGCAGAAACTTTTGCCAGTATTGAGTTCCCTCCAAATGCCCAGCTCGAAGAGCCAACAGGAGATTGCATGGATTCGGATTTGGCTGGAAGAGAACATCCCCATTATGAATGCTTGCAAGGAAAACTTCTATGATACTGGGAGTTGGTGTAATTAATGACAGAACCTCCCCTGAGCCTCAGTTTCCCCTGGTGAGGCTTTTGTGTGTGCTTTGTGAGCGAAGCCACCAGCCCGCCCTGGCTCAGCTCATCCCGGCGGACCGGCGCGTCCCCGCGCGCGGAGCCGACAGACTCGACAGCCACGACGCTGACAGGGATCTTTCCAAGCTCTTCACAGCCCCGCTATCAGCTTTGCAGTCACAAAAAGTCCTTCCAGCAAAGGATATGCTTTCCCTCTCGCTTTCCAGAAGAGACCAGGGGTCCCAGAGGCAGCCAAAAGTGGAGGATGCTGTTGGAGCCACATTGTCAAGGAGCTGGCAGGAGAACACGGAGCCTTACAGCTCGGCGAAGCCACATAAGCTGCACATATTTAGGAAAACTGATAGGAATTGGAAGTTGCAGCTTTGTTTAATAGGTGGGGAAGAACAGAAGGAAAATTTGGCACCCAGAAGGAATGCTGAAAGGGGAAACGTTTCCTCTGCACTGGAGCCTTTCTTGCGGGTTTTCTGCTGTAGGTGATCCTCCTTCCATCCCCCAGTATAAAATGTTTCCCTTTTAGGTGACACTCCCAGATTTTAATGACACACTTTGTGAATCTTGTAGCTTTTCTTGTTTGGGAGCTCATCTTAAGTGACTTTATCAGTTCCTGTGACTTCTCCACACCACAAGCATTTTATTTTCATTAAAGACTTCCAGAAACCTCCTGGCCCGTGCACCTACAGACTGCAGTGCATTATTATTCTTGCAGAATACTGAAGGTATTAGCTGCTCCTGGTAGAAACAAATAAACAGTACAAGATCCCCTCTTTGCTGCATCAAAAAGGAGAGAGCTCTGTTTCTTGGCTGACATGGAAAAAATCATATACAATCCAGTCTGCCTTACTCAGCAACAACTGCTAAACACACCAGATTGCCATAGCAGTGATCGTGGAAAAAGATGAACACAATATGGAATGTCTGTTCTGTAAAGATCTGCTCAAAATGATGTGCACTTTTGGCTGCATCTGTTGCATTTTTGAGCTTTATTAAACAGTATTAATTATATATACTCCATTTCCTGAAGAAGAACTGCAAAACAGTATAAAAGCCTGATATTAAAATGCAAACTTTTCTTTTAAGATATTATGTTTGGGGAAATATCAATATAATGTGACTCCAGGGTCTGGCTTTGTTGTTTAGTTGAGGTATTTGAAATGCTTTTGTATTTTCACTTGATTTGATATGCATCTGGTAAAGGAAAAATAAGAACTAGGCATGGTATGAAGATGCTCTAAATTTCATCCTAAGAACATGAAAACATCAGAATGACCAAACTACAGATGTAATGCCACAAAACAGGCACAGACACCACACCCGCGCTGATTTGAGAGCCCAGCCTTGGAGACATTCAATCTCCATATTCAAATACCACACAGCTCTCACTGTTATCCAGGAGTTTTTATTACTGACTCTAACCCACAGTTTAAGAGAGGCATCTGAAGTCTCTCTTAGGGACTGGCTGAGGTTTAGTGATCTGGCTAGGGGATGTGGCCCAGGGTTCATCCTGATTTAGTGACTTCCCTTTGTAATCTGATATAAAACTTTGAGAAGTGTCCTTGAACAGGGAATGGGAGTGTGGTGGGAGCAGCACCACCACCACTGAGCCTCCATTATTGTCTCTGCCTTAGATTTTCTGCTCATAAAATGGGTGTGACAATATTATTTTTTCACCACAGAAGGATGCTGTCAGGATTAATTGATGACTTGACATCCCACTTTTCAGCCTAAAGTAATTTTAAAAAGCAACCTCATAGCACGATGATG
This sequence comes from Pyrgilauda ruficollis, assembly GCF_017590135.1. NCBI lineage: Eukaryota > Metazoa > Chordata > Aves > Passeriformes > Passeridae > Pyrgilauda > Pyrgilauda ruficollis. The sequence goes on along the minus strand of NW_024524377.1, from coordinate 1,727,112 downwards.
CTCCTCTATACAATCAAAGTCAACGTTCTCCAAAACACCCTTCTGCTCTTCAGGGATTTTGGGAATTCAGCCCGAGCCCTTAAGCCTTACCTATTGCTGGGACTGGAAACAGAGTACATGGAGACCACCTAAACTGGAGTTATTGTCACCCACATCCCTAACCAGTGATATGAAACACATTATTAAAAAAAAAGAAAAACACATTATTAAAAAAAAAGAAAAACACATTATTAAAAAAAAAGAAAAACACATTATTAAAAAAAAAGAAAAACACATTATTAAAAAAAAAGAAAAAAAAAAAAAGGCAGAACTTGGCCCTTTACATTATTCAATGAATATTCATCTCTTGAATTTGGGTGAAATTCAGTAAGAAACCCATATGGTCTTCTCTGACTTCAGTTTAATTTTTTAAGTATATGTAAACTTATCCTACATGGTGATAATGACAGTTATTTAGGATTTGGAGGAAGGCACATCTAGCAATGCAATTAGGAAGTGGAAGAGTTGTGGAAAAGCAGAAGGACTTGTTCAAAGGGGGAAAAATAAATGCAGTCTATTAAAAATACATATTCAAATCTAGGGTTAATGCATTTATCAGTTAAAAAAAAAGTGCAAAACCAGGGGAAAAATCTTAATATTTGAGAAAATACTCCACAAATGCCATGTAATGCTTGTGAAAGCCACAGCCTGTGGTGACATCTCTGTGAATGACAAAATCATTTAGGCTGGAAAAGACTTTGAAGATCATTGAGTCCCACCATTAAGGTGCTACACATCCTGAAAGGGTTACAAAAGCAATATCAAAAGGGTTGATCTGAATCTTAGAACATTTAGCCCGTGTTATAGGAGAAAACTGTCTCCCATGAAAATGGGAGATTTTCAGTGGGAACAATCTCAAATTGTGCAGGCACAATTTGTATTTAACTTTGTACAGTGCCTTAATTCCAAGGAGTTCACAGTGGCTGCAGCTCCTTCTGCCTCCCATTCCCCAAAATCACCTTCACACAGGAAGGGCAAAGGTGGGATATGGCACAAAATCCTCAGAAGCTGAAGCAAGACTTTAATTTTATATTTTTTAAAATTTGTTAGGACATCCAGCAAGAAGTAAAAGATGGATTTATGCCTGGCTGCAATGATTGCTAGAAAATAACTGATAAAATAGGCCACTGAAGGAAGAATCACTCATTGATGAAGCTGGGCAGCAATCGTGGAGGTCAAGGACTGGTGAGCCAAGAGACATCCTGGGAGAAAAGAAGGGGACAAGGGACATCAGCCAGGAATGGCATGGCTGGAGCAGAGCACAGGGGACGTGTGAGGGGCTGGGCAATGCCATGAACACAGAATCAATAATTAAAAATAAAGGAAATGAAGTTTCCAAGACACAGACCTTGACATGGATGACACTGACCCTCTTGTTTTGGGAAAGTGAAGTAATGAGAAGCAAGTCTGGCATCAAATAAGGCAGAGGTACTGGGCAAAGCAAATCAAAGAGTAAAAAAAACATAAGAAGAGAAAAAAAAAATATTCCTGGTACAACTAAAAAAGTATGACATATCCAAACAGGGAGAGAAAGGATAAATATAGGGTAAATAGAAGACCTACACACACCCTACAGAACTAAAACCAAGGCTCCACTTCATCCAAACTGAATCTAAAGAACAATATCAGGGATTTTTTCCCTCCATTATACTATGTACTGTATTACACTTTGATATTTCACATTAAATCTTGAGCTCAGAAAAATTTGAATAGATATTTATTATAATCAAATAACATTAGAAAGTAGAAGTGTGGCCATAAAAGATAAACCTGGCCTTCAAAACAGAGAATTGCAGAATTCTGGTCTTTTCCTGACACTGATTTCCCACAAGACAGCTCTGTCCAGGTTTCTCCATCTGCAAGATATGGTCTTAGAGGAGCTTTCATTTACAGAAATATGGTGAGAATCACAGTCAGTAAATACTTTAGTAGAATAATATTCTTCTTAAAGAAGAGGACTCATGTTACAAGCCTATTCAATACATGAAATGTAATACATTCCAGTAATTATTTTCACAGAGGACAGAAGACTTTCCTAAATCAAATGACTTTAATATACATTTTCTATGTTAAGATTATGAGAAGGAAAAAAGGGGACAAAAAAAAATTAAAATTCTAATACCAAATTCTGGTAACAATGCTCATGATAAATGCAAAAAAGGAAATGTTACTGCCAGGAAAGCACAATTAGAAAGGAAACAGGGAAAAAAGAAATAACTATGAAAATGCAAACATGAAGGAAAAGTTAATTGCTTTCCATTTACTCAATTTATCACAGTATTTTTCCATCTTTTTACATTTCCAAGATGAGGTTGAGGTAGACTGTAAATATGTAGTTAAGTCCAGTGAGTTTTCTTTTTCAGCTGATCTGCTCTACAAAATGTCTTTGCTGTAATTGTGCCTCTAAACATTGTCTGGCATCATCAGCATCAAAAGTTACCACAATATTTAATACCCCCTCAGTTCACAGAAAATGGAGTCAAGTAGAAGAAAATATTTCTGCATGAAAAAGGACCCTACAGAATAAATTTCAGCTGGCAATTTGTAGGTCCTACAAGCAAAAAAGGGTCCTGATCCTTGCCTGTGCTTTCAGAACACCTCTGCAAGCCAAGGAATTAAAAAATGGCACTGGAGAGGCAAAAAGCAGCCAAACAGTACTGGCAAATACAGTGTTTTATTTTCTATTAGAGCCCATGACGTATTTACAGTGAGGAGTGTGTATTTTACCCTCTGATTTGTTCAAATTGCTGGCCTGAGAAAAATGGGTGGCATTTTGCTTTACGCTGGAAAAGCATTTTCTCCTATCTCCTGTTATCTACAAGAGATTCATAATAAAAGAAACAAGAAAGAACCTTGGGAGTTTATTGTTTAGATTCTTCTTCGCCCCTCACAACTCATGAAGAAAAAACTCAAAATAAAATATTGCATGTCCCCTAACCAAAGAAATCTCAGGATCAGCATCAGTCATGGAGCCTCCTGCTTATTTCCTAAAGGGAGATTAAGCTTTGAAGACAAAGACCATCATTTGGTCTCAGTTACCTTGGTCTAAAAATCAATGCACTTTCATTCCAGTGCCTTTCATTTCTTTTACTCCAGCTTGGCCAGTCTGGCTGTTCCCAAGTAGAGGATTCAGATTATAAAAAACCAAAATCACTTTATTTCAATTTGCAACAAAACCCTGTAAGTGCTACAGAGTACCCCAAAGAGTTTATTAAAAAGAAAAAAATTAAAAAAACAACTTCCTTTAGTGTTCCAAAGGTAACAGAACAAAAGGTTTTCTTATTGTTGGGAGGTCATAAAATATCTGAGTGACCTTGACAGCCCTGATAACCATACACAATATATCCTACTGCAATTCAACTATAAAATACTGTAAAAAGTCATGTCATGGCAATCATAAGATGGTTATGAACATGGCAATAAGTGGATAACAGTCTACTAAAGTAGTTCCTTGAAAGAGCAGAAAACATACATAAATATACATTTATAAATAAAGTACTACATAAAAACTACATTACTACAGATTTTCCTGGGAATGGTGATCCCACCATACAGGACCCTGTGGCCCCTCTCTGATTTCCATGATGGATTCACACAACCAAGCTACAACTACTTGAAACTCCACCAGATGCCCTGCTTGGGTCAAAAAGTACATGCTGCTCTTCACTGAGTAATACCCTGAGAGGAATCAGCTCAGGTACCCGAGATAACTCATCCTTTTGGGATCTCCAAGGAAGAAGCTTCCAACCAGGAACTTTCTTGGCACTAAGGCTTGAAACTCATTATTCAACAAGATTAAAGTAACTCCAAATCTCTCTGCTTTCAGAATGAGGAATCAACTCAGTGCATTGAGTCAAGTTTGCACAAACACAGTCAAGAAAAAACAGCCATTAGAGGACACAGGGACAGGGGGAAAAAGCATGAAAATATGGGAAAAAGTAGAGCAGGGAGGAGAATAAGGCAAAGAGAAGAGACTTGAAGAGTTGTAGTGTGGTAAGAAGAGGAAACTAATTAAAAACAGCTTTGATGAAAGAAACACAACCCTCCTATTACTGGTGAAAGTAGGGAGGAATATTAGATCACTTGCTTATGAAATATTTGATTTTTGTCTCTTGAAGGTTATTCCCATACTTTGGTCGAGGGTGCTGTGACTTACAAAGGGGGCTGGTGGCACCATCTGCTAAGTTTGCTGGGGACTTTGCATTACAAAACCTCTTCTGTCCTTGCCTATAATGTTTCCCAAAACTGAGACTTATCTTGGAATATAATCTAGAAAAATCCTGTCTAAAGTTTTCCAGAATATACGAAGAACAAGATGAAGGAAAAGCACAAACAGAACATTACCTAGTAAAACTGCAATCTGTATCTTGGATATGTTGTAGAAGGTTCCTTGCAGGGACAAGGATGGAGACAGAGAGAGGCTGAGGAACTAGAGAAGAGCGAGATGCAACTTTGCTGCACAAGGCTATGTGTGAGGAGATGCCCAGGGAACTGAGCCTGGCAAAGACAGAAGGATGAGGTTCAAAAGGCCAAAACCTTTGATTTCTACTCCATGCACCCAAAAGATTGGGTGAATGGAGTAGAAAAGGATTGCTTTGAGAGGCATAGGTGGAAAAGCCTTGAGACAGGACTCCTCAATCCCACCAGTTCACATGTGCTTCTGCTCACAGACTTGGGTTTCACAACTATACAGGAGGAAAAAAAAAATCCACCATAAAATGAATTTCCCATCCTGGGAAAAGGGAGAACCAAGCTCACTGGAGCTGTTAGCGCAATCTGTGATGCATCTGTTCCAATCCTAAATATTCTTCAACTGCCCAGGTGATGCAGTTGTGGTCTTACATTAACTCAAAATCAGTTTTTCAACCGTGACTAAAGCGTTTATTGTAACAGGCTCTGGAGGATGGCACCGAAGTGGCTGCTTTGTGAGCATCTGGATAGCACAGAGGGAGTCACAGCACCACAGAATCATGGAATGGTTTGGGTGGGAAGGGACTTTAAAGCTCATCTCATCCCAACACCCCTGCCATGGGCAGGGACACCCTCCACAAGACCATGCTGCTCCAAACCCAATCCAACCTGGACTTGAAGGAAAGTTTCTCTGTGTGAAAATTGGTCTAAACACAATAAGAAGCAGAATTAGGCTACAGAGCTTAAATACAGAAAAGGAAGTGGAGTGCTTAGTAGAAGTGAAAGAACCAAGCATATTTGGGGAAGCAGTGAGTAAAAAAATAAGTTTCATTTTAATATGATTCTTTTTCAGCCTATTAAGTTCTCCAGTATCAGAATGAAGCCTGCTAAAAGTTAGTAAATAAAGGCTTTCAGGAGAGCCATATTAAATCACTTATGACTTATCAAGTTAAAACTCCCACTCAGATATCTTAATAAAACTTTCAGAGAATATATTTAATTTTCCTGGAAATCAGAAGCCAGTTACTAACTACAGTAGTTACTGTTGGCTACGCCACTGATCAGCTTCCTGTAAATAGAATATTTGCCAACAACTTGAATTAGTTCTCTAAAGTTTCGGTTTCTGAAGGTCAAATAACTATGTAACTGCTTAATAAAGAAGCAAAGAAGTACCTCTAAATATCTCCAAGCTCTGATGGGCTTATATTCTGCTCCTTAGGTGAGGTATTAGCAAAGCTTATTTATTTTCATTTCCAGGGCTTTTATTTGCTCATTCCCTTGTGGTAAAGCTGATTTCCATGATGATTCCCTTCTTAATTTTAATACCCTTTTTACTCATCATATAGACATAAGAATTTTCCATAAAATAATGAAACCCTTCCAAAGGAAATTAAGACAACTAGGAGAGGAAAGTAAACTACAGCTTACTTCTTTTCTTTTTTTCCCTTTCCCAATTAATTGATCCACTGTCATATGCATATATGAAAGATTTTTTTTTAATGAAAGGAAAATAAGGTTAATTAACATAAAAACCCTCACTCCTTGAGATGTTGAATTTTGTATTTTATCCATGCTGCCTTAAGTGCCTTGATTTCCCAGTAATGACCTAGTTCTCCTAATGAGTAACATTAACCCCTGGCTGTAGCTGTCCAGGACTTAATTGTCAACTGGAGCTGAAATAGGAGAGTTTGCCGATCAGCAGGTATGTGGTATATTAACTCATGTCATTTCAGACCCTAATAAATAAATCTGTTGCTAAGGCAACAGGAACATCAGCTGTATCACTTTTTTCTTCCCCCCTCCCTTTTTAAAGGAAACTGGCTTTCACACTGAGCTTTTAAAAAAAGGAAATTAACTACATGTAACCGTAATTAGAAGAAACATCGTTTCTCATCTCAGAAACATATCTACATTAATGAAAAAAGGCATTCAAAAAGAGGGCTGCTTTCTACTGTGACCAGGGTAACTGAAATTATTTCCCTAGACTGAGGGAATGAGATTTGAAGGATACATTTGAGTGGGAAGAGATCACAAAATATCTCAGCTCTTTGTATTTCTGAGATAGTTCTCCTCTCCTTTCGTACACTGCTGATGCCAATGGAGCAAATGTTGCTTCAACAATTAATCAGGAGCCCAGGCAATTGAAACCAGGAGAAAAAACACCACTCAAACCCAAACACCTTCCTGTCCTCTGTGGATCTTTCTGTAAGATGGGCAAACATGCAATTTTTTTGGAAAGCCGAAAGGTCAGAGATTCACGGAATCATTTAGGTCTGAAAAGCCCTCAAGAGTGATTGAGTCCAACTGTTCCCCCAGCACTGTCAAAGCCATCACTAACCCACGTCCCCAAGGGCCACAGCCACACAGCTTTTAAATCCTTCCAGGGATGGGGACTCCACCACTGCCCTGGGCAGCCTCTGCCAGAGCTTGACAGCCCTTTGGGTGAGGATTTTTTTTTCCCTAATCCTCCCTGCAATAACTTGAGGCTGTTTCCTCTTGTGGTGTCTCAGTGCCTCACAGGTGAATATCACAGCCCTCACTTAATTCCAGCCATTCTATCTCAGCATGAAGTGATTGTCTTAAAATTTTCAAAACTGTAGTTTTTTTTGTTTAGTTTATGACTACAAAATGGTATTTCTGTCTCTAGTTACCCACATCTCAGTCAGAGAGTAGGTAGGAAGGAAATTAAGAGAGATGCTCACAAGACCTGTTACTGCTCTTGGAACACTTATTTGAGGTTCTGCCTGTACTATAAACACAACAAACTACTCAGAATTCTATCTGGCGTCTCAGCTGAAGAATGCAAAGGTAACACAGAGCATCTTTTTTTGCCAGTATCAAAATTAGAGATGTTTGCTCCTCTGGACTATAAGCTGCCTACAGCCCTTTGAGAAAACATGCTGTAAGAAAGAGGGAGAAATTGACGCTGAGATTTCCACTATAGCAGAACTTTCACACTTTCAGCACATGCTGGACTTTTCTACAAGCTCTTAAAAACAGTGATTAAGGAATAACACATCTTCCACTGGAAGGGCTCAGTGCCTCAAATTCCCTTGCTGCAGGAAGACATTTCAAGATTATGCATCACTGAATGAACAACTAAAGTATGGGCACTTCCAAGCTGTCTTTCCATTTAAGGCTGAACTTCTTAAATTATTTCATTCACCTTCTTATTTGTTATTTATTTGAGTCACCATCCCTGGAGGGATTTAAAAGCCATGTGGATCTGGCACCAGGGGACATGGGTTAGTGGTGGGCTAGGCAAGGCTGAGGGAATGGTTGGACTTGATGATCCTCAAGAGATCTTTTCCAACCTAAATCATCCTGTGACTCTAGTATCTGCTCCCAAACTTAACCCCAGCTTGCATGAATGTGAAGTTAGACTATTTTCACATGTGGAAGAGGAAAAAGTATCAACTTCTACATGAATATCTCCACATGCTCATGGCAGAGGTTCATCCACCACGTGCCATCAGTGTCACTGCTCCGGTGAGTGCTGTTTTCTTTGGGAATACTTGATGGCTTTCCTTAGACACTGCTAAAAAGTTCCCATTTTGAATTTGTTATTTTACATCCTGTGGGCTTTTTATTCTGTCTGGTACCTTCTATTTAACACTGTATAAACACTTGTATTTTAAGCCTTTGTCTTCAGTCTGCCTTGTTTATTCACCACATCTACTCGTTCTCTGCAGGTTGTTCACAATGTTGAGGATGCCTGTTGAGCCTAGTGGCATCTCTGGGTACTCAGATGTGATTTCTAGATGGATTTCTTTCCTGTTTTGATGTCTTGCCACACCTGCATCTTGATGGGATAAGATTTGGTCCAAAATATTCAACAGCATGAGGAAAATACAAGCCACTGTATTCTCAAGTTTCTCTACAGGAAATAGTTTTCAATTGAGAGTTCAAACAGTGACTACACAAATCTTGTATTGTGCTGCCAAAAGGAACAAGTTACTATTCAATATACGTGTTTTTAATATACATATATATAACATGTTATATATTAATTATCTACTATTATATATATATTATGTATGTATAAAATAAATACAAAATACTATTAAAAATCCCTTTCCAGACTCCTCTCCCTTGCAGCTTGCAAAGGACTTCTGCTTGGCTCACTGATGAAGAGCTGCCCCATCACAGAAGGCACAACACTTACTTCTTGCCTCCATCTGGGACAAGCCCTTTCCAAGCACTTGCTCCTGAGTGAAGAGGACCAGCACCTCATGCTGGGCAGCCCCATGTTGGTACAGCACAGCCGGTCCTCCATGCACTCATTTCTTCATGACACTCTACATTAAAAACAGATAACTGGGCACAGAACTATCTCTGAACACACCGGTTTCCCTTAGACCAGAAATCTTCAGATAGTTTTTGCAATCTAGATTTGGGGGTTTTTTTCCTCCTGAATTTGCTCATCATGAGTTCCACCACTGCTCCTCCTGCTCCGCTGTCTCCTGCCCCATATCCTTCCCCACTCTCTTGTCACACACTGGTAGGTTTGACATGAGATAATGTTCTTATCTGATCTTCCTTGTGAACTGACAGCAGC
>NW_024524377.1:1693105-1713105 GCF_017590135.1 Pyrgilauda ruficollis | reverse complement strand
TGTGTGGTGCAGGGTCCAGGCTGGGGCTCACAAAGTCCAGACTCAGGATGTGCACCACTGGTTTTCATTACAGCTCTGCTCTCCTGCTGCCCAGGCAGCCCCTCTGACTGATAAGCATCTCCATTCCTTTTAACACCAATTACCTTTTCCAAACGGGCAAGTTTATGCTCTGGCATGAACCTGGGAGGAAAAAGAACAAACAAACAAAAAGAAAAAAATCTGTATTTTGTTTATGCTGGATTAAAATTTCACCTGACAACTAATTAAGTAATAGCACATTAGAAGGTAAAATATGGTCGATATTTTACATCCATCTAAACGACAACATGAATTCAGGAAGATACGCTTTATTTTAGTGAATATGGCACCTGAGAAATAAAACCATGCATTCCCTCATGACACATGCATCAACAGGGAGAGTAAAACTATTTACCTGCTAAAATAAAATAATACAAACACCTCTGGAAGAAAGAGGGCAACTCTGCCAGGAAAGTTTTGGAATTTTTGCCAGTATTACTTCTAAGATTGGTAGCAATTCTTCATCCTAGTTGTAGAGGCCTTCTTGTTCTTTACAATATCTGAAAGGAGGATGGAGCTGGGTGAGAGTTGACCTTTTCTCCCAAGGAACAAAAAGCAGATTCTCTGAGTTTAGAAATACAAATTTGGTATGGTTGAATTCCACACAAAGAATCCTACAATCAGTGGATGGCTTGGGTTGGAAGGGACCTGAAAAATCATCTCATTCCAAGCCCTCTGCCATGGGGACACCTTCCACTATCCCAGGTTTCTCCAAGCCCTGTCCAACCTGGCCTTGGACACTTCATGGGATGGGGAAGCCACAGTTTCTCTGGACAACCTCTGCCAGGACCTCACCACGCTCACAGGAAACAATTTCCTTCCCAACACTTCATTTAACTGTCCTCTGCCAGTAGAAGCCATTCCCCCTTGTCCTGTCCCTCCATCCCTTGCTCAAAGTCCTGTCCAGCTCTCCTGCAGGCCCTTTAGGCACTGAGGTCCCCCTGGAGCCTTCTCTTCTCCAGGCTGCACAATCCCAGTTCCCTCAGACTTTGGTCACAGACCTAACACTGGCTGCTGGTGGCTCCTCCGAAGCACAGACACAGCCCCGTCAGGATGTACTTTTAAATATTTACACATGGGAAAAGCTGAAGCAGAAACAGGTTAAGGGATTTTTCCTAAACTACCAAGTTGTGACTGCATTGAAAGGACTGATTTACCAACCCAAATTTAACTAAGATATTTTGAAAAATTACTGCTGTTAAGACAAATTGCTTGAGGTGTGAGAGGTCAGGCTACCTAGGCAGGCTCTATCCCCCTGCCTGTCTTTAATCTCCTAGCCAACCATCCACTCACTGCACCATTTCTGTTTCTGAACAGGTTTCCTCCTTAGTTTTCAACCCTTATAAATCTGATCTGTCATTGCAGAATTCCTAATAATATTAGATAAAACTCCACCGATTTCTCTCTGGAATATACTCTTTAATATCTTTTATTTAAGACATGTGTGTGCAATCAATTCCATGGTATTTACTTGTATTACACACACAGTATTCATCATCTTGACAATTTTTAAAAGTTTTAGAACACCATTTCACTTAACAGTTTGAAAGAAAAAAAAAAGAGAGAGAGAGATTTATTTGATGGTTAACTTTGGAACAAGTTATCTGCATTAACTTCCATTGTTTTGGCATAAAGTAGTTCTGTATATTTTACTAACAACAGTGGAGACATGATAAAAGATGTAGGCAGAGAGCCATAAACAGCTCTTGCTGCAATCCATGGTGTTCGTGGAAAGGCATTAATTTTTGGACTTTGATTGGAAGACGTCTCTGTGCTCAGCCACTTGGATTCTGCTAAATACAACCACGAATAAAACCTTGTACCTGAGGAGAACAATTTCTACGGCGGAAAGACCGTTGTAAATCATGTGTAGTATAAACTTGTCCACATGATTGGAATGATATAATGGATATTGGAGTCCCTAACCACCAGCTAATGTTCTTTATGACACTTAAATAAATGACCTGAAAATAAACTAATAACAACACAAAGTCATCTAAACCTGTTCTTGTGCATTTCCCAAAAGCATGCTGGGAAAAGACAATGTCTAGTTAGTGCAGGTTTTGTGTTTATGTTTTCTCCAGCACATTTTTGGTCCTCCAGACTCACATTAATTCTTCTTTTCTGCCACCTTCCAGAGGTATCTCTCAGTACTGGCCCAGACCTCAGTCATTTAAAACATCAAGAGCATGCAAGACTTCTGTATCACCATGATGGTTATGGAGAAACAAGGCTGGAGGAGGAGCAGACACAGGCTTGAAAGACCAGCTGTAAGAAAGAAGGTTTTAAATTTTTGTGGTTTTTATCATAAAGGTGGTGAAAGACTACACAGGGTGCCCAGAGAAGCTGTGGCTGCCCCTGGATCCCTGGAAGTGTCCAAAGCCAGGTGGGACAGAGCTTGGAGTAACCTGGGATAGTGGAAGGGAGTGGCAAGGAGTGGAATGAAATAATCTTTAAAGTCCTTTCTAACCCAAACTATTCCATGATTCTATAAAACCACCTAGAGAGCCACCACAGCAGAGAAGTGGGGTTTCATTTTCGAGAAGGACACACATTTTTTCTCAGTCTTAGTTACAAAACACACCAGACACGCAAGAAAAATGCCACAACATTCTATTTTAAATATGGGAGAAGCATTTTATTATTATTACTAACTTGTTGTAATGAACTCTTGCACATGTGAAACCTTCCAGAAAAAGAATTATCATCAAAGCTTACAAACATTAACACTTACAACAGATTCCAAAAGGTACTGTCCCTTATATTTAAAAAAAAACATGGAAAATGCTTTACTTTTATGCATAACTCATAAATATTTAAACACTGAAACTTCAGAACAAACAGGGAGGACTTAGATATCTAATTTTAGAATGGAAACTTGTTTTCAAATTTCTTTTATTTATTCTGATTTTTGAGGCTTTCCAACACATTGAACAGTCAATTTTAAAACTTTATGAAGGCTCTACAAAGAGTAAGCCTTGAAAACTTTCCCTTTTTGCATACTAGGTCTAGATGTTTAGTTAAAAAGATGGGTTAAATATTAAACTAAGTTCATAGGTAATAAAAATTCAATATCCTGAAATTCAGAGTTTCAATCTAAATATTTGCTACTTTGAGTAACAGATTTGTTAACTCACAACCTATATATAATATATTTTCTTTTCATTTATGCCACAAAACCCCGCTCTGAAGAAATCCATGTACTTTTCCTTGAAGCAGAAATGTGTTTTTCCCACACACATTTCTTTTTTGTAATTTGTTGCCATGTTCAACCGTATGTGTTTATTCACTGCACTTTATTTGCCCTAATGAAAAGTTATTTATGGGGATTGGTTTCTTTTCCATGGCACCAAAAGTCACTTTGTGCACCATTTTATTAAAAACAACAACAACAAAAAAGGATGGAAGGGCCATGATGTCACTGCTCGATGAATAGAAACCACATTAGAAAGATGAACTGGAGTTCTGGTTTAGGTTAGACCAAATTACACAACTGCCTCAAGAGACTGCAAGGATGGATGGAATAAATAAATACATTTTTTTAAAGCAATAAAAATTGGCCCTTCTGTAAATGTAGTTACATTTGGGTGTAAAGTAGGAGTTCTGAAAGTGCAATGGATTTTTTTTTAATATTGCAATTAAAAAGTTTAAAAATAATAGAGTTATGGAATGGTCTGAGTGGGAAGCGACTTTAAGGATTATCCCATTCCAATCCTCCTGCCATGGGCAGGGACACCTTCCACTACACCAGGTTGCTCCAAGCCATGCACACCTATTACTGCCCAAGCACTGTAGAAATACCAAAGTTGTTTTTTTTTTTTTTCAAAACTCAAGAATTTTGCTGATTCTATTCTACGAAATAAAGTAAAAAAACCAAACCAAACCAAACCAAAAAAACTCAGATTTTTGGGTGCTCAACAGGACCAGACAGCAACTCCATTAGTACACGCTTATTGATATATAAAATCATACATTTACATTTTATCTTTAATATTATGAATCAGTTGATAACAATAAAACTGATGCTGTTTATATTTAGCTACTTCTCAAAAGATTGCAAGAAATTACCAAACTGGGAGAACAGTCATAGCTCATTTTTAATTTATTTATTTTTTCTCTGCAACTACTGTCACATTTTGCCCTACAGCAAAAAAGAAAAAATGTTGCTGAGTGTGGTCAGGTGTCCTGAAGCTGTACTACAGTTCAAACCTAAAAGCTTGAAAGAAGATCCCCAATATTCAGAGAATTTGATATTAGGGTTTATTGAAGTTGTCACATACTTTCAGGGATCTAATTTCACTTTCTGATCTTCAGCAGTGGCTGTAATTCTTCATTCAGAAGAGGGAAGAGATTACTTGTCAGCAGTAATCTCTAACACAGATAATGCCATATAAATATTAGGGGCTTATAAGCATGGACAAGGATTAGGAGCAAAGAGAGAGAACAGAAAGAAAACTGAACAGAGCCAAGATTAAGCACTGGGAAGGGCATCGCAAAAGAAAATCCAAGGTCTGCGGCTCAGCTTGTCTTCCCACAGCAGAATGTGCCTTTTCCTGGGTACAATAAGCATGGTTTACACTGATTTCCCTGCTTGAAAACTGCAGGATGTAGGAATATGAAATTTTATTTGAGGTGTGATCATTGTCTTCTCTTTCCCATGGCAGAGGAGAAACTCGGGGAACCACTGAGGTTGGAAGACCCATGCAACTGGACAGGTTGCTCAAGAGCCTCCTCCAGTCGAATTTTAACTCCCACCAAATGTCAAGAATGCAGTTTGCACATGCAGATATTAAATAACAACAGTATGGGAGAGAGGTGAGGCTGACCAGGACATCTTCCATCCTGGCCAGAGTGCAGGACAGGTGTGTAACCTAGACAACAGATAAACCACGGAGGGATATCACAAGGTCTGACTTATTTCTGATAAAATAGGCAAAATAATACTGTTTTAGCAACACAGTTGAATGCAACAACCCTGACACTCCAGTGGATGCCTGATTAGCAGGCAGGATCCAGAGATGGTCCTGGAGAAGAGAGGCTGGATCCAGACCAACCACAGGCAGTCGGCTTGGACTCAACTTGGTCCATCTGAGTGAGGAAGGAAGATGAGGAAAGCAAGAGAGATCTCAATAGTAAAGAGAGAAGAAGGTCAACAGGATAAGTATCTTTCCTCAAATTGTAACTTCCACCTGTTTTTCCAAATAATTTCTGAGTGAAATCCCTCAATATCCAACAGTCACATTTAACACTGTCAAAAATTCCCACTTCTAATCAACATTTACACTTTTCTTTCCAATCTATTTAACTCTAATTCAACAACACTCCTATTTCTTAATGCTCAAAGATGTCACATCTGTAGGTCAATCTAAGGAGGATGCTCAAACTGGCCTCTCAACCTTCCCCTCAAGGTTACACTTGCATTTCTAATATTAAGGTCCCTGTGCCAGGTGTACTCTAACACCCCAGAGGACCAGGATTTTAACAAAAGTGTTCTTCAACTCTCATTCACAACACTATGACCATGTAGATCTGCTGCATCGACACCACAAAGTAACTTTTGGAGCTCTAAGAGTCCTCTTGATAACAATTGCCAGAAATTTAGAAATTGTTGACTTAAGTTCTACTTTAACAGAAGTTCAAAAGAATGAATTGCACTATGGGGAAAAAAAGTTAGGCTTCTGAGAATTGCAAGGTTTTTAAGGCTCTTTAGGATTTTAAAGGATTGGTCATGTTCATTAGTGTTTCCTTAAAAAAAAAAACAAACAAACAAACAAAAAAAAACCTAACTAAGCTCTCAAGTGTTTATTTAGAGAATGCAAATTTTACAGAGTTCTAACCAATACAGTATCTCCCCTTGCTAAACACAACTGGAAATGGGTGCTTGAAAACTAGTACCACACCTGAATTTTTTTTTCCTTTTAATTAAACTAAACCCAGGATCCTATAACATATAATTTCCTGGGTTTTGAAACTACTTTTAATCAGGATATAGGGGATGAATGTCCCCTTTAACTAGGCTGCTTTGCAACATACACAATGCAGAAGGGAGTGCTAGCATAACACTTCAATAGTTAAATGACTTTATGAGAAAAATACTTCCAAATGTTTCCTAAAACCTTCCAAACCGCACCAAAGAACATTATCGTAATATTATGTTTCCCCATGGCCTCCAATATTTAGGCTTGCTATTCTCGAAATGATACTTGGATGAAAAATACAAGTTTATGTAATGTATAAATTGTTCCTAGAAGTAAAGTTGCCTTTAAAATTACTCTGTATAGATGTCAGATATTTTACATTTTCAATAGTCTTTGTGTATTAATTGGAGAAATGGCCTGCTGGTGCTTTGGGCAGCACAGGAATAATCTGTATTTCAGAACTGAGCAGTCACCCTGTGATCTTATTCCTAGCAAACACTGAAAACAATAACTGTCCTAACCGATTACATATCATGTTACCCTTAATAGAGATCCATATTTCTTGCACAGTATACATAATCCACATAAACTGTGCACCATATATCAATACCATATTCCAGCGAATCCACCATCAAAGAGTTCGTTTATAGTAGGTTTTCATTTGACTCGGGGTTGTAACGTTCTGTGCAATCATAAGCAAACCATTTCAGGGATTTTGTCAGCAAGCTGCTTTTTGGCAGATTATTGGCAGTACATATTGGCAGCAAACTAGTGCAACTAAGCCCTTCTTATAACTTACAGGTAAATAATGATTTTAATAAATTTATGTAAAATGTTCCACTTGCTTACATCTGGTTTTGATAATTCACTCGCCCGTGCAAATGCAAATGTCTGTGTGTTTCTCAGGAAAACACATACTTCACCTGAACTACTTAAGGTTTTCTCAGGTACCCCAAGAAATAAATAGGCAATGAAGCCTGCTTTCACATGAAAAAAGCTAGGGAAACTAATTAAAAATAATAATTGTATGCACACCAAAATTTAAACCACACTTTGTCAATAATACAATATTCAAATGGCAAGAAAAATGCATTTTTTGCCTGTTGTGGAGCTATCCCAGCCACAGGGCATTCCAGTAAACTGACTCTGCCCCTCAGGACCTGCTAATGCAGAGACTTTAACCTCTATTTGAAAACGTGTTACTACATTAATTTGCATTTTGCTTTTGTACTACAACTGAAGTTTAAATGTGTAGCATTTGTATCTCAACCAGGCAGTGTGGACTAGAGGAAATTCCAAGTTCTAATCCCAGTTTTGACAAGTCCCAATCTCATTCACCAGAAGTTTTCCTCTGAAAGGATGAGGTTTTTGTCACAAAGCTCTAAAAATATTAATACTATTAGCAGCAGTGTCCTTACAGGGGGAAAAGCCCCACAAAACCCTTGGACTCCCTTCTGGTACAAATCAGGATGATGGTGATGCTTATTTATGATCCCTGATCATCTGGCTTTCAGCATTTGGGTGCCAGAAGAATCCTTGGGGAGCCACAGTCCCTGGAAATTCTGTAAAACACTGGTGGCCCATCACGGAGCTACCTGTGACATTAAAAACTGCCCACACCCGCTCTGCTTGTGGATACATTTCAAAGTTATATTAAATAACTGCTTTGAATGGGGCCTGTAATGAACAGGCACCAATTAATTAAGCATCAGATTTTACTTGTGCACTGTTCAGCCTAGAACTTGCTGTTTCTAAGTGTTTATTCACTCATGGATTCAGCAGTTTAGGATTTTGTAAGTCTAGGCAACGTGGTTAAAACACCCTCAATAAATTCTTGTTGAGATCTATTGGACACGCTGCTACAACTTGATGTTTCTATAGTGGACTTGCTTTTAATTTGATCTGTTTCAAGGATTCAGTATCCTTCCAGAACATTGGAAACCTAAGGGCATATATTTGTATTGTTTAAAGGCAGGAAATTCTGTGAACCGAAATGAGAACATATCCCTTTTGCCTTTATGGACTTTTGTTATTTTCTTTTCCTTTTGGGGTTTTTAGAAACAAAACCAGTGAAAGCTGAAAGTTTGAACAATAGAAAATTACTTTCAAGGGGGAAAAAAGTAAAATACCAAGTATACTTTTATAACTTTATTCACACACTTTGTATATATGTAAATTGCACTTATCCAAGCATCAGAAAATACCATTCACAGCAGGGCCTTATATTGCAGCAGGATCATACTGGTTTTGTCATAAAAGACTGTGGACTTTGCTGTTTTATTCCTTTACTACCTTGTATTAACTTGTACCCCACTGACTTCATGACAGAGCTGACTTGTTTCATGCTAACCACAGAACTAGGGCAATCACATTCCTATTGTATGGAGGGAAACTACCAATCTTTGTAGCTTTTTAACTCCTTGGCCAAAGAATCCCACAACCTTCCTTTAACTGATGCAAAAAAAGTAGGTCTGAATTCTGGGATAGGAAATGAGAACTGGTGGAAGATGAACAGGGACATATAACCTGCTGAAATTAAGAGCTGGGCAGATACTGCCTTTTAGGACAACTGCAGCAGCAAACTTTCCTACATTAGTTCTGTACTGCTTAGGGAAGGACTGGAGGCAGAGTGGCTGCATTAGCAGGGAGACCTGATGCCAGCAGGATGCCTCGATCCCAGGGCAGTGCTGCACAAACACATCCTTGCTGCTTCTGGTGCTCAAACCAGCTCAGTATCTTTATTGCACACAATGAATTACACTGCACTACTTTACAAGAAGAGGGTTATAGGTTATAGCCATGGTTATGGCTCTCTGCAACACTCCTGCCTTGTGACAGAGTGCAAAGAGCCAACTAAGCCTGCAAAAAAAACCAAAAAACAAAACTTGCTGGAGGACAGCTCGTGTGCCACAAGCTCAAGTGCAGCCATTTCAGCAAGAGCTGAACACTTTCCCAGCAGTGTTCCTCACGAGCTGACTGCTCCTATCACGCCAGCCTAGCAGCTAAATATAAATTACAGAGGGATGCAAAGCCTGAGAGAGACATCTGACACCCGAGACTCAGCTTGGCCACTGGATCTCTCCTAGCTAGTGTTTCTTCACTTGTTAATCCCTCTTCCTGGGCAGCAGCAATTATGACTCTGGTGAACTGCAGGACTTGGGTTTATTTGCTTTCATTTGGCACAGCACTTCGTGCCCAGCTCCTCTGCTCTGGGAGGTTACAACAGCTAAAGCAGGGATCACAATGGGACACCATCAGTCATCAGAATAAACAGCTCAGCTGCTTCAGGGGAGTCAAAGAGGAGAATGAATCTTACTAAGAGATTTGAAAGAGCATGAGGAAGTGGCTTCACATGAAGTGCTTACAATGATGGCTTCCAAAGGAACATTCCTGACCATCGGCCCTGGGGAATAAAGAGCTGCAGGGTGCTCATGTTCATCCACAGACCTGACTTTGACATAAAACTAACGGGATCCATAACTACCAGGTGCAACCCTTCTGTGCTCTTTCCTGCAGACGTGGGTGATGAAGAGAAAGGCTTGGCTACCACCCAGACATCACAGGGTCCATCACCTCCCTGATGGAAAAAGCAGGGATTCTGAACTTAGCAACTATGAAATCCACCATTATCCCAACTGTTCTTCCCCCTAAAACATTCTCTCCCTTTCTTTAGCTACACTAATTCAACAGTTTTGCCCAAGCACTCCAAGAACAACCTTATACTTCGAAACATTGCACTATACAGATGTTTAAATCATACACTCAACATGCATATGCACAACCAACCACAAGTCAATAGTTTACAGGTCCTGTATACCTTATTTTAAATTCTTCTGAAAAGGTAGTTAAAGATTCTTAGGGCAAAAATGACGACTAAGTTCATGAACTGCACAGAAAATTGGCTGTGACACCACTTATTAAAAGTTATGATAACTAGAAGGTCCAACTAAAAGGAGCAGATGCACTCTTTGCTAGGCTGTAGCTGCAGACAGAATTTTTGGTGCTGAGATCAAAAGAACAAGGTGTTCATATAAATGGCATTTTATTTTGATCCTATTATTCTATATGAGCTCAAAGAGAGATCAAAGGAAAAAGCACCCAGGTTTCACTATTAACACTTAACATAACCCCAGTTGGAAAATCCTTTCCAGATTGTTAGTGCAATTTAAAGCCCAGCATATTTTTGTTGCTCTGTTAGGTTAATACACCTGAAGGCATGGGTTTGATTCCTGGATCACCTTTTCCATTGTGGAAAATTGCTTCTGTTACAAATAATTTCAGTTATTTTCATTTTTATGGCAGCAAAGACACCCTAGCTTTGGGGAATGCCCTGGCCTGGGTTGTACCCTCTGTCCTGGAGAGCCAGGCTGCCCTGAAGTGGTGACAATATATTACTTGTACGACAGTCAGGAAATCCAACACCATTGGAGTGAAGTACTAAAGTGTGGTTCAGCCCCTGCCAAAGCATACCAGCTTCCACTCAGAATGTAAACAAACCTAATGGGCCTTTCAAATATCTAAAAGTTCCTCCTGATAGCTGGCAGGAATTAATGTGCTTTAATACGTTGCATTGCTTATTATGACATTATCCAGGACTACTACTATTAATTAATGGTTCTATTGCTGCTTTTAGCAACCAGTGGTGTTGTATAAAGAAAAAATAATAACATATTGTATTTCCTGTAAAGCTGAAGTATGCTAATAAATTTAATATTCGTGCTTTGAATGAAAGCTTCTCATTGATGATTCAGTAACTTAGGGCAGATATTTCAGCATTTCCTTTCCACTGAATTTCTTTGACTTCTAAGACTGCAGAAACCTGCTAATACACAGGTATCACTTATCACACTAACCTTGGAAAAATCAGCAATCAAGGAAAAAAAGAAGTGCATATCTCCTTCTCTGCCTTGCCACCCCCTCCTCACTTGCTATTAAAGCACTTGTGCTACAAAGTCATTCCAAAGTTTATTTTAAATGCCAAAAAGTGGGCACTAATCCCACAGGAGCTGGCTCAGCTACGGCCCACCATCTTGAACACATTAATTTTATCCTAATCTGTTCCAAGGAGGGGGTTTTGGGTGGTTGTCGTGGGGTTGAGCTTTATTTTTGACTTAATAACAGCAGATTGTCAGAGGTGAAGAGATAGAAATGACTTTGGGAACTTGCACAGCCAACATTAAATACTCGCAGGTGAGCTGTGGCCTGGAGTGAACAGGACAATTATGGGTTAAACGAGATAAAAACGTGTCATGCACAATCAGAACATGTTCATGTTACACACAGCAGCCAGCTGGCTATAAATCCAAGAAGTAAGCTGGAAGGCTTTGGAGTTTCAATGAATGAACACAGATAGAAAGGGAAGAACGGTGGTTTGTCGCCATATGAATGGCTTTTAACTGAAAAGAGTGGATTGCTTTCACAAGGGTTTGCCAAAACAGCAACCTTGTTGAGATGAGGAAAAGAATAAGGATGATGATTGGGACATTCCATATATTTATATTTTCTATTTTGTTTTGAGGCAGAGGAGTCTGATTCAGCATGCCTGAACAATTAAGACGTGGCTTTACATACAGGTGTTCCAGTGAATAGGGACACAAGTTCTTTGACAATACCTCTGCAGCTGATGATCCATCAACAGGATTAGGCTGTTAATTCATTCCAGATTCAAATCACATGAGCTGAGCTGTGAGAAGCAATGGACTATTTTTCTTTCCACATTTCTAGCTCCAAGTAATTGTAGGCTATAACCTTCTGTACTCTGCATATGCATCACTGAACCTATGGCCAGCAACCCTACCTGTGCATAGATCCACCAGACCTGAGGCTGCTAAAACACCTTCCTGGCAGGCACAGAGGATAAGAAAGGCCTTTCTGAGACATTCTTATTTTTTTATTGAATAAAGCTGAATAGCAGAACCTCCTGGATTACAGACCCAAGAAATGCCCTAGTAGGTTTTCATAAATGGATGAGTCTGACTGACTTGGGTGGTCTGTGCAGAGCCAGGAGTTGGACTTCAATGGCCCTTGTGGGTCTTTCGGTGACCCTTGTGGGTCTTTCCAACTCAAGATATTATTCAGTGACTTTCTAGAAGTCTAATTATCCCAGTTGAACATTTTGGGATCTTAGCAAGATAAACTCTTGCTCTTTCTCTACCTAAGGCAGATGCAATTCCTTCTAAATCCAAAAACAGAGCTCTGGCTCTTACTAACACAAATATGAGCTACACCTTAAAGGCGTAAAGTAACTTTACACTCATAATCTCTGTTCATATTAATTTATATGTTCTATAAATTAAATATATATCTGTATCTATATATATATATATGTTTTTACAAAACTTTTCTGATGTTTAAAAGTGGGTGTAAGCTCCTGGGTTTGATGTACTCACTGTTGACAGAATCAGATGCAAACTGTAGGAAGGCTGATAACAGCTTTGCTCCCCAAAACCTTTCTCCTGTGTCTCTGGGCTGACTGAATGGGAACTGAGAGGGGAAAGAACAAAGATTTGCTGTTCTTTACAGTCACGCAACGAAAGTGTAGGTTAAGCACAGGAAGTATTTGCAGATTCCAGATATTCTGTGGACCTTTGTTGCTTTTCCTTGCATTCAGATCTAATCTGAGCCCCTGCACAGAGCTGGACTTTCATGTTTTGAGGTCCTTCACTAATAGAAAACCCAACCCACTGTAACAGGGCAAAGTGGACTCAAGAACTGCAGCTCTATGTAGGCATTTATTCATGCTAATACATTAAGGAAAAAATGCTTTAACAAGAAAAGGCTTAAAATCATACAAATAAATTAATAAACAAATTTAATACATACTTACAGTACAGCAAGCCTACAGACTGCAAAGATATTGTTCTGTCTTTTAGAAAAAGTTTGGATTGACAGTTTGATGTACCACATCAAATATAACAACATTGTGTGATCTTTAAGCCTCAGGGGTTTAAAAATACTAAGTGTTTCTTTTTTGTTCTGATACCAAATATGTCTATACCTACAACTCATCCAAGTCACCACTAATAACCACTGGGATATTTTTAGGAGGCTCTTCAAAAAGAAGGGTAGTATTCTCACTACCATTTTGAACACAATAAATTGTGTTTGGTTCTTTAGATTCAATCAAGCATCAATTTTGGATTATTTGTCTCAAGTCAGAATTCTTAATATATGCCTTTTTTTTTGTTAAAGAAGCAACTTCTGAGGGAAGAAAAATCCTCTCCACAATTTGAGTGCAATCAGCTCTTCTCATATAATTGGCTCTGATTTGAAGGTAAGGTTCATGATCACATATATTTAAGGAGGACTGTATGATTAATTTAAGAGGTGCCCCACCAGTATTTTCACATGAATAAGCATAAAGAACATTGTTTTATTTTCACTATGCTGCTGTATCACCTTTGATTCTCACAATCATGTTTGTACTAATATCATTCTGCCTTTTTGTAGGAGAAGGGCTCATAGCAGGATGGGCAACTTACATTTGTAAATCAGTGAGACCTGGCATGGAACATAATTACAAATATGAATAGGCAAATATCAGGCTGTGAGATATTCAGAAGAATTTTATGCCAAAAAATTGTTAGGGAATTTTCAGCTCTCACAAGAGCATCCAGCTAATTCTTGACAGATCATCAGTACCTTTGGGTGCTTTCTGGGAGCAGATTCCTCTTTTTCCCTTACTGTTCTTTGTGAAAAAAAGGAAACATGAAATTCTCGCCAGAAAATGAGAAAAACATTAACCTCTAAGTCCCTCAGATTCTGGTAAACAGGGAGATCACTGTAAATCTTCGCTTCTGCATATGAATTAGAGGAGAATAATGGGACTGAGCAAAAAGTCATGGACTATGTTCATCAATATGTGCTTTTTATGTAAACTAGATTGTTAATTGAAAACCCATCTTCAGAGTCTTTTTAGAGGAAATCACCTTAAAATTAATCAAAGTCCTGTTTTGTTGGGTTTTTTTTTTTTGTTTTTCTTTTTTTTTTAATAGGGTTTGTGCTCCCTTGGATGCTCAGAAAATTGCTTGGAGCAGAGACTGGAGCCAGAGGCTTTGGGGTTCGTGTCTCAGAGCCCATTTTTGTGGGGCTGGGGAGGCTCAGCCTGGAGAAAAGGAGGCTCAGGGGGGACCTTCTGGCTCTGCACAACTCCCTGACAGGAGAGGGCAGCCAGGTGGGTCAGGCTCTGCTCCCAAACAAAAACTGAAAGGATCAGAGGAGTTGTGGATATTTGGGAAAATTTCTTCACTGAAAGGAGCTCACCAGTGACTACAGTAGGTCACAGTCCCCAAAACAACAGAATTTCAGCTCTCTTTTCTGCCTGGTCATCACCATGCCCTCAGCTTTCAACCATTTCTTTTCCCATTTACCCCTGGCTTTTCCTGTTTTCCATCTCTACTAAAGCTGTGAGGCACACAAAACAAAAAGTCTTCATGTAAAATTTTGGATGTTGTTTTTTTTGGTTTTGTTTTTTTTTAAAATATACCTCTCCTTAAAATATTTCTTAACTTACTTCTTCAGTACCTAGCAGTGACTCATTAAAAAAATAAATCATAGTAGTATGATACTATCATAGTAGTAACACAGTGATAGATATCAAAGGTGAAAATTTGCCATTTTGCACTAAAACAGCCTGAACACACCTTCAAACAGCATAGAGAGGAAAGGATTGTATTTGTCTACAGATGTATTTTCTTAACATTTTTTTCATCACTTTACTTCAGCAAGAATGACCAGCTTAAATTTTTCAGTGTCTTCAAGGACCTTATTTCATGAATTTGTATAAAAGGCAGAAAAGTATATATAAATGTTTTAAAAGCAGCCAGGAGTTTTTGTGGAAACAGTGCCATTAGATTTAAAATACCAAACACTCAAATTACTTCTGACACATTTGATCTGAGTCACTTTTGAATTTGCACCTACAAACAACAAAAAACACTGGTTCTGAAGGAGACTGATTATTTCCTTTGCAATATTTTACCACAGAGAAGTTATTCTCCCTTTCCCCCAGATCTGACAACCATTCAAATACCCTGGGTTTGCTGCACACTAAACCAGAAATACGATCTCTACTTGGAAACTCCCCTCAAAAATAGTTTCTTCTGTCAATTCTCAGTAACTGCCTTCAATAACAAGCGTGGCTATTGAACTCTGGAAGTATCAATGCTCAGTCATCTTCCTGAGCTTACACATCACAGCTGCAGGGAATAAAAATGCTCAAAGACCACGATCTCTCCCCATCGTTTGGATGTTTCTCATAACCCTGTGTGATATTTAACTGGCACTGCTTTCTCCTCCTTCACTTCCAAAGGGATGAATCACAGACTCAGTTCTTCCAGGAACCAACCACTTGAGCTGTTCTCTGCACTTCCTCCAGCTCTTCCTCAACTGCAGCCAGCCCTTTGATTGACCCCACCTTTAATAAATGTTTAGCTGGAGAGTCTCAGCTAAAACGTGCATGAAGGCTCCTGGGAATGACTAACCAACACCTAAAACCCAGATTTATAACAGAGAACTTCCCAGAGCCTCCCACAGCCAGTGGGATTTGTTCAGAGGCTGGAGGGAAGAAGAGTCACTGTGGGAAGTTGGATTTCTTCACTTTATTATTCAATAATAATACAACATGTTTTCTGTAAACTGCTCTGAGTTATACACAGCATGTTAAAAACAGATCAATGCAAACTTAGAGGGTATAGCCTACATCAGGTATCTCTCATTATGATTAACTGTTAATTTTAAGTTACAACTTGCAGAAAAATAAATAAGCAAGCCCAAAACAGGCCTTCAGTTCCCTATTGATAAATTTATATTCAGATGCTTAGAGTGGAAAATGAGAGAATTCACTTCCTGAGTTAACTTTATCAAGGGAAAAAAAATAAAAGGGCAAAAAAATTGGAAATTCAGTGTCTGGGAGTCAACAGGAACACAGCATTTTCTGAATCAGTGGAAAGGGCTGAAGTTACATCCAAGGAAAATGTTACAAATCAAAGAATCCTTAAACAAGACAAAGAATTCTCAAAACAGAAAACCACCTTGGAGTATTTTTCTGGAATTTCCAAACCACAGTTGGTCTCAATGATCTTATAGGGCTTTTCCAAGCCAAATGACTTTGTGATTCACCCATCCAAGCTGTGACATCAGTCAGAAGTGGCTTCAGTGCCAGCACTAAGTACCATCATCTAATGGCCAAGAGATGCAGAAAGCCTCCTTGTCCCTCCACCTCCAGTCCCAGTTTTTCACCTACTGCTATTTTCAGCAGTCCCTTGGCTTCTCTGTCCCAAAAAGATAGTTATTTTGCCCGAATGCCAAGACAGTGGTACCTGATCTACTTCTGTGGCTTCCTGATTTTACTGCAGCACAACCAACAGAACAGTAAAACACATATTTTACAGAGCAACACATTAAAAAAATCTGGATTTCTCCTAATAAAAGGTCTCTCTTAGGTATAGTGATTACAAACAGTAATAGATACTATTTTTAATATTCTGGGAATGTAGTCCTTTATCTCAAAATAGTCCCAAAATTATTTGCCATTAGCTATCTTATACAATTCAGAACCCGTGTCTAACTTGGAAATTTGGTACTTTTACCCCTGAGTTTTACAATAAACTAAACAGTCTAAGTACCTTTTCACAGGAAGTAATATAGAGTTATTTGTTGATTCAGTAATGGAATCATCAAGCTAATGGTCTTCCATTTCTGAAGTTCCCAAATTCTCCTGAAATAATAAAAATTCACCAAGGCAGCAGCAAAAAAGCAAGTGGACACTTCTCCACAGTCTCGACAATAAACAGCAGAATTGTGATACTCCACCGGAATGTTCCAAACCTAAATTGAATGGCAGCATGATTGCTGTGGTTCCAGTTATGTTAATTAGGCTGGATTCATGGTTCATTGAGGCTGCAATTATGCTGCAAAGAAATGCTGCAAGCATCCCATCCTCCTGCAGTCTGCTGAGTGTGCTCCCATTCCTCTTGGGGCAAAATAGACTTTCTGAAGGGATTTATACACTGGAGTCACATTTGCACTTAGACCACATGCTTGGTGAAGATGCAATTAGATGACCACGTTTTGCAACTTTCTTCTATTCCAGATTTAATAGGAAAAATAGCTTTCCAAGTTCCTTGGCCATTTTTTAAGCATGCTTTACTTTGCCAATTTGCATACTAAGCATACAAATTATAAGCCTTATTAGCCCCATTTCAACCGTAGGGTAAGTGAAGAGGGGGAAGAGTTTTACCCAAAGTTATGCAGCTCTTCAGTGGAAAGAGAATTGAAGTAGCTCCCACCCTCTCACAGTTAATGGTTGGACTCGAAGATCCTGAAAGGCTTTTCCAAATGAAATGTTTCTATGATTCTTTTAATTACATTTCCTGACTTACAACTGTGGATAGGACAGCCCCCACACCCAAAATGCAAAACCTTCTGCTGGAGAAGTGATTTAGAAGAGAGGGGCAAATGGGCATTATAGTCTCAAACAACTGAGAGAAGACACAGGATGAGCCAAATTTGTTGGCCTGCAATGAGAAGGAAATAGTTTAACATGGTAGCAGCTCCTTCCCTGGATGGCAAAGGTGTGCTGGCCACCAAAAAGGAGTTTTCAAGCTACCTGGTTTTTACTGGGTTGAAGAGACAGCAACAGAAGAAGATGATTTTTCAAGGAAGTAATCAGTCTCGGGTTTTACAGGAATAGATCTACTTTTAAAACCAGTCTCTTTAGAGAAATAAATTTTCAATGCTATTCTTCTCAAAGAAGGATGATGTGGGATCAGGTGTCTAAACTGAGCTCCAAAGAACCAAGTATCCTCAGAGCCTAATTTCCAGCTTCACAATGGACTTAAGCACTTAGAAGTTCAAGTCTCATTAAAAACCAACCGCGCTTAAGCCCTTAATTTTTTTATTTCTTTTTCTTTTAAATTTAAGCAGATCTCAAAAAAAAAATTTGATACCAGCCACTTCAAAGCTGGCTCCCCGAATTCAGGGATGATTGAGTTTCCATAATACAATTATGTTTGGAACGGAGCTGGATTGAAAGCAAGGTTCAACTTTCAAACAACATCCCCAAAACAGTTGCAGATGATGTGCATTTCAGCTTTCTGATCCTCAGGTGACACGGGGATGATTGGTATTAGTGAGATACACATTAGAAAGGGAAGGCAATGCCCTAACTAGAAATAACCATCTTTTCCACAGATGGATGGACATCCATAACAATTTAATCTAACGAGACATTGAGCTTACATGCCCATTTGAAAAATCATAACGGCACTTGTCTGGCAGGTTTGTTCCTTGATGCTTCATTCAATGGCTGTTCCATTCTTTTGCTTTTTTTTTTTTTTTAAACTATCACAGCTCTTTTTTCCAGATTTAATCTACCAGCACTTCTCACCCAGGCCACAGCTTCAATTAATACTAATTTGAGCCTTAACACAAGGAATTCATGCATTGACTGAGCTCTGGATCTGGCTTTTAAAATGAGTTCTGCAATGTTCCTAAAATGAGGAACCTAAACCAGTTTGACACTGAAATTAGTCACTACATAAACAGAAATCTAAAAGCACATCAGGAATAATATTTAACAGACACTAAATAATATCAGATTGAGAAATAATTGTACTTTATGTGAGAGCATGATAAGAAATCTGTTTTCTGATATATTATTAGCCCAGTGGATATGACTTGCAATTTATTCTGCCTACTTAGGCTGGAGTTTAAATACAACACAAAAAAACTACGTCAAGTCTCTGAGACAGGAACACTCCAAAAGTTTTATTACTCTCACTTGAAAGCATTACCATGGGTAGGAGGAAAACTAAATATTAAATACGCCATTAACAGGAAAATTATTTC
This sequence comes from Pyrgilauda ruficollis, assembly GCF_017590135.1. Lineage (NCBI taxonomy): Eukaryota > Metazoa > Chordata > Aves > Passeriformes > Passeridae > Pyrgilauda > Pyrgilauda ruficollis. The sequence goes on along the minus strand of NW_024524377.1, from coordinate 1,694,260 downwards.
AAATCAGTGAAGCATGACGAGACCCAAGTATACTGTTTCTCAATTTCTTTTTCCCCAATGTACACTGAGGAGACAGTAAGGTAGTAAATAGCCAGGGTTCAAACACAGGACATAAACTATATAAAATTAGGAACAGCGTAAATCTTAAGAACAGTTCGAAACTCTGAAGAAAATTAGAAAAGAGCCTAATGTGCATTCATTACTGACTTCTCACCAACCTTTTCTTTTCTTAAAAGTAGGCAAAGCTGCTAAGCTGCTATACTGTTAAATTCTACTAACTTTAAAGTATTCTACTAACTTTATATTCTACTAACTTTAAATACTGTTTCTTTTAAAGTTGCACTTACCAAACCTGCTCCAAACCAACAGCTACTTCATTATTTTGTCTCATAAGCCAAGCAGTAAACTCATACTGTAAAACATAAACTGGATATTTTATTTAACTAAAAGATGGTCTAATGCCTAATGAATGCCTGCTGCTCACCAACTGAAAAGTTATGGAATATAATAAAAAACCTTTTACCAATTCATTAGGCAGGCAAAACTCACCTTGGCCATCCAGGCTAACGACCTGTCCTTACTGGTGCTCTGTAAGTGTTGGGAGGAAGCTTGAACTGGTCCCCAAAGCAAGAGGCAGGCTCAGAGATGCATTAAGAACCCAGTTTCTAGAGCCCTTCTAACCACAAATACTCTGGTTTTATTAAGTTTAGTTTGACATTTTGGTCCAGTTGACATCATTGGCCAGGTACCAACACCCTCTGACTCCAGCAGAGCAATCCTGACAGCACAGCTTTACCTCTAAGGCTCATCCTCCCCTGACAACTCCAAGAATGATTCCTCTGCTACCTGCAGTGATTTATGGAAAAGGCTTTGAAACGTCCTGTGCTTCACCATCTCTGCTGAAAGAAGATGGGCCATGGAGGTGATTACATCTTCACACCATAGATCATCCATTACTGACAGCTTTTATATTTCTCAACTTGGAAAAAAACCCCAGCCCTTGTCTACGTTTGGATACATAACACATTTGAAATGTGTAAGGCGAATATAAAGACTGAGGGTTTAAACCCTCAGTTTATCAGCTCTACAGGCCCAATTTTGCAATCAGCTAAACCTACAGTACATTTTCATCAAGTGCTGCAAATCAGCAAAATA
>NW_024524377.1:1548105-1690605 GCF_017590135.1 Pyrgilauda ruficollis | reverse complement strand
GAACACAGGAGGACAGGGTCACACAGTGCCTAGATGCACTCTCAGCTGAATGTGAAGAAGGTTCTACATTAGCGCTGCCAGAGACAACTCCATCCATTCTTTGAGCCTGAAATCAAACATTGAGGTATCAAATATGCCAGCAGAGTTCACAGAACTGCTGATGCTTCAGCTGGAGCTTATTTTTCAGTGGGAGATAAAAGGTGATTCTCTGTACTAGGGATCATCACAGGATAAATTCGTTGTAGCCGACTGCACTGATACAATAGCGCTGCCAACGCGTGGTGAAACTTAATCCTTCTGAAGACACACGAGCTTCTTTTAAGTTCCAAACCTTTACCATTGAAAAACATCCTACTACTGGTGTATTCAGGAGTACTTTTCTCTCAGCTGCTCTTCTCAACCTTTTCACTATTTGTATTTATTTAAATGGAGCCCTGATTTAAACCAGACCTGTAAATAACTCATTGCTCTTGGTCATCCTCTATTTAACCACTGAGATTTTTTATACTCCCAGATATAAGCCATTCTTCCTGTGATGATTCAGACAGTAGTTTTCATACATATTTGAAAACTCAGACACCATCTTGCTACAATGACAGAGTGGCATTCCACCTCCAAACGTAGCTCCAGAGGTAAATCACGCGTACAAGAAAACATACAAGAAAATCAAAACATCTTATGAAGGAACAGGAATACTACAAAGAAAATAATCTAGATCTCTAAAAGCAATACCTCCACACAGCTTACCTTTAAAACTCTACTCTGTAAGCAGTCAAAGTTTTCTTTTAAAAGTTAAAGGTGTACAGAGAATTTAAAAAAAACAACTGAGAGGATTTTTTCTCTTTTTTATGGTCTTAATGTAGAGCATGCTTGGATCATGCTTCTTCACATTAGAAATTCAGATCTTGTCTGTCCTGGGAGGATGAATGGTGACTGGGGAGCTGGAGTGAAATGACCACATTATCACAAGGGAAAAAAATGTGAAAACTGAGTAACTTAGTGCAGAGCTACTCTTTGTTGAGCTTTGCATTGGTTTGCTTTATTAACCAGTGTTCATCTTGTTCAGCCAATAAATAAAAACAAGTCAGATGACAGATTTGCCTCTTTGTCTCAATACCCCTTACAGTCAAAGTGCAGAATATGGAAATGAACTTGCTTTAACACACATTGGTCTTCCCTACGTGCATTTGGGTGCAAACAGCCTAAACATGTTACAGCCTTCAATATTAAAAAAAAAAAAAAAAAAGCAGTGAAAATATGAAAAAGAAATGAGTATCATAAAACAAAAAACTTGTCTCCAAGTTTCCTTTATGCATCACAGGGCAACAGAAATCACAGACCCTGTGTGAAAAAAAAGAGAAAAAAAAAATCACTTTTTTTTCTGCTGGCTCTTTCTCAAGTCTCCTCTCACATTTGAGGTACAATCCTCCTGTAAAGAGGATTTTTTGACTGAGTGTCTTGAAAGAGGCCTCTCATTTACCTATTATTCAATACTGATTTAAATTACTAGGTTTCTTAAGTTTCTGACCTCCTGTATTTTATGATGTATTTAAAACACTTTGACTCTTTTGAACCATTTAATTAACTAGATAATAACTGCACATTTGTCCTACTTGCCATTCACCAAAGTTAAGTTTCAACATTACTTCTGAAACTATCCTGCACGCCTGTCATTCACCAGCTTTTATTTCAAATTACAGAGGGCAAAACATCGTCCTTGATTATTCCTATGATACTGAGGACACCAACACACGGCATTGGAAAAACTGAGACAGGAATTTGCCATTTTTTAAGTCTGTGGATAGTGTTTCATAGCTGGAAGAAGAAATCAGATTCTCAAATTATATAAATTGCTATCACTGGCTTACAGGGAACTGCAGATCTTTAGGTCAGATGAAAATCTTGTGCACAAACCATGGCTGCCCAAAGAAACCACTCAGAAACAATCTCTGTGTCTTCTGCACCCAAATACCACATAGGGAACAGATCACAGTAGTGAGGAAACAAAGATCTCTGAGCTGTATAAAAAACAAAAAAAAACCCTCTGTATTAAGCCCAACATTACACTGTTATTTTGGTTACAAGATTTATGGCACAGTTGCTACCCAACTAAGGCAACTCACAAGTGCTGCATCTACTTGGCAATTTTGCCGCATCAATAAAATGGAGTCTCCGTTAGAATCAGACGCTTAATTTTCAGGATCAAGGAATCCATGTCATAACAGTGTTAAAAGTGTTAAAACACTTTCATGTGATTAATGGATTCACCCCAGTTGTGCTAGAAATGGCCTTTAGGTCTGCATTATAAATACCCCATTTTCTGGTAGTATTTTAAAAAATTTAAAAAATAACTGTGTGCTGGACACAGCAGTGCCCATAACACAAACCTTTATTTGGAGAACATGACTGCCTTTCTGAGACTGACCTGAGCAGGATCCTGGTGTAGGAGCACCAACATGGGTTGAAAAATGCTTGTGTGGTTGGGGTTTTAAGAGAAATTTAGGGTTTCTATGGAAGGCACACAATACAGGTGCTGCTGCCTTGTGAATTGATGTGACAGAGGAACTAAGGGACTAACAGAGGGATTAGTTTCTTTTTAACCACTTTGCTGATAAAAATGCCTAAATAATCAACCTTGGTACTGTCTCAGACACTATGGCTCAATTCTTTTGAACTATCTCAACAGTCCATGCATTTGAGGAGTTTCTCCCATGACCATGAGTCCCTAATGAGGGGGGGGGGGAGGAAAAATAAAGCATAAGGCTCTCAAAAATTCAGTTTTTGGCTTAGACTGACTGCTCCAGAAATAGGTCCCACTTGAAATATGAAAATCTTGATGATTAATAAATAAAACAACTGAGCACACTGGGCTCCTACAAGCTCAAGAGTGTGTGCACACATAGGCATGCATGAGCACACACGTGTAAAGGAACTTCTGCTCAATCCTTCGTAGGAAACCAGCAGATGACAAATACTTGTAATCTATTTAGAAATGTGGTTTCATAGCTCAGTCCTCTGGGGCTTGAGAACTATGCTCATCACGTCTCTGGGGCATTACACAGTAATCTCTGAAAAACTGCATGCTAGATTAGCTCTGAGGGTATTTCTGGTGATTAAAGGCACTGAGGATCTTCACATTTACGTGGCTTGATGAAGACCAGCACCTCCAGGTCAGAGACCCAGCACCCTGGAAGGGGTCGGGAACTTCAGAAAGCAGACAGCAGCAGTGTAAATCTGCCAAAATATCTCAAAGGTAGAGAAACCCACAACCATCTCTTTTCCAGAGGCACATTCAAACAGCTCTGTTGGTTCCATCACAAGGCAAGTTCTTACTTCCTACGTCTCAGCTTTACACTGCTGCCTCATGCTGTATTTGTAGCACACGCTACCATTAATAGTGGCAGTATGTAGGCAGCTCTGAGGACACATCCCCATCGACATCCACAGTCCCAGAGCCTTCAATTTCACTCAGTTCCTCATTTATCCCCTCCCTCAGCCAGAAGAACTCCGTATGACCTGCAGCATCTCTGCATCCTCACTGCTGCTGTGTTGTAAAGGTGGTGACTAAAGAGAGGTCACCACACAAACTCTGGCAGAGGAACAGCTGACCAGGAGGTAGATGCCAGAGATGTCACAGTGCTTTTATGGTTTCTCCAAGTAATGCTATAAAATGCACAGGATTACACAGTTCAAGTGTATTAAACTAAAGGAACTGCTCCCTGCTGAAAAGTCCTGATAAATAATGTAACTTAGAATCATCCAGTGGTCTGGATTGGAAGGGACATTAAAGCTCAGCTCATTCCACCATTAGAATTCCTTCTTAAAATCTAATCTAAATCTGCCTCCCTTATCTTAAGGCCATTCCCCCTCCTAGGCATAATGGAGGCATAATTGTTGCACCATCACACCACAGAAAAGTGACAATTCTATGTTGCTTGTAAAAGCTGCCATGACTATTATTCTAAAAGCTGTGCAGTTTTACTATGAGACCATATCAATTAGAAGTAGAATACATCAACTCTGCCTTCTAACCAGTGCAATAATCCACCCCAGGGGAGTTTACTATATGTTAAATAGTAGATTTACTCAATATTCTACAAATAGACACCAAAAACTTCAGAAAAATAATGCTGTTCATCCTGTTTCTACTGATGTTTCTTCTGTCACATGCCACAGAAATATTTTGACAAATACAAGAATATTTTATAAGGATGAATAAAAGCAATGAACTACAAAACATTCTTGTTTATGAGAACATCAACATATTATCCTCATTCTTTTGAACAAGAAAAAGCCACAGATCTGTCAGGTTAAGAACATTATCTTCACATTGACAGGAAAATAGATGTAGATGATTGAAAATTTATTCCTCCTATATTAAGAAATAAACCTCAGCACAGCAAAGTTCCTACAGAATAAAAAAAAAAAAACCTCAATGGCTATGAGAAGACAGGCAAAGAAGAGAAGACTGATGATACAGCTGCCTACTGCCCCAAAAATGAGTGAGCACCTAAAAGCCTTCACGATTTATTATGCACATAGCTGGAGCTCTGAGAAAGCACAGAGATGTTACCTCCAGCCTGTCTCATTAATAGGTTAAATTCTGTTGTTAAAATTGTTTATGTGTTTCACCTCTTTCCAGCCAGCTGAACAATGCCCTGTTAGAGCACAGAATGAGAACTGCATGGTTTTGAGTCTAGGACAATCCTTGGCGAGCACATTTAAACTTAACATGAACCTGGGTGCAATTTAAAAGCCAGAGGATAAGGTGACAATAGAAAGGTTGTTATGGGAAGCACAGGAACAGCACTGCTGAGAGAGGATACAACCCCACCTTCCCACTTAAGAATCAGATACAAAAGAACCATCCAAACTAACACGGGAAGAGCTGTGACAGCAACCACTTCACATCACATTCCGTGGGCAGATGACACAAACCCCACACATGCAAAACACTAAAATACACAGGCAAGTTCAGTGAGATCAAACTCTTTTTATTCCACACTCTTCAAAGCCATTCTAACATTATTCTGAGCATTACACCATTCATGGTAACAGTGGTGATTGTGGTTTTTTGCCACTGGAAGCTCCTGAAGAGGAAGTTCACAGGCCATTTATCAGCAACATGCCCTAATGCTACCTACATATAAATATATATATATATAAATACACATATATGTGAGTGCATATATAATATATATAATGTGTATATATATGTATAGGTATGTGTATATATATGTACAGATATGTGTATATACATATTTCACTCCATCTTTCTGTACACACTGATATTCAAAGGTAAAAACTGAAAATAAATTGAGAGTGTTACACTGAATACCAGATTTCTACACCTGGATTTGATTCCTGACCATCAGTGGTTGTACATGGAAAATCAAGTTTAATTATCAGTGTATAGTCATATCAGTGACATTATCACTGAAATTATGGATACTGATTTTCAGAAATAAAATAATTTACTGGCAGATCTTCAGGCACCAAAGAAATCCGAATTTAACCAATGCACTGATTAACATTTCCAGCACAATAATTATGTACATGGGCCTGTATTAAGATCTGCCTGCAGATTCCCAGGTATCTCCATATGCTGAATTTTCATTTAAAATATTTCCAATATTCTCCTTTCTAGCAACTTTGCTCACCCTTTAGGTATTGCCCAGTCTCAGTTAACTTCAGCAGAGTCAGGACCAGTGCTCCCATGTTCCCATGTGCAATGATTCCTGACATTTTAACTGATATTTACATCTGTATTAACTTTATACATTTAGAAATAAAGTGCAGCTCCTCACCCCTCATATAGCCATCTAGACATATAAAAAGAATTGCAGAGCTATATTTATGGGTACACACTAAGTCTTAATAACTAAAATAACTAATTGTTCCCAATAATTTCCTCTGGCATGCAGCAGTAGTACTTCTTGCAATCCACTTTATTCATTTGCAGTAATTCATCCCATTCAGAAGACCGGAATTTAAAAATATTTAAACAAGGTTGAGGATAACAACTAAAAGGTGCCCACAAGAGACATATTTAAATGCTTGCTAAATATATTTACCAAAGTCAACAGCAAAGTTTTATTTGGCAATTCTGCATTTTAAAGCTATTGTCTCAATTAGGCCAAAAAGGAGGATACTGCTTATGACTGCAAGTCTCTGCCTGCATTCATTTATTGTTCAGTTCACAGTCTCTGAATACAACACAATCCTCCAACGGAGTCAGCTTTCATAATTCAGCAGTACAAAGTCTGCAAACACATGTAACCTAGATCCATATTTCACAGTGACAGCATATGATAGCAGAATGTGAAGTATTAATGCTAGTGTCACTACAGTCCTACACTCTACTGCACTTTAAGAGAAAGCAGCTGCTGAGATGAAATGTGTGCCAACTGTCTGAAGACAGAAACATAAGAAACATTCCTTCTGTTACAAAGGGAGAGACACACACAAACAGACTTTCTTTTAGACTCAACAAGCACAAAGTTTCTTACTTTTGCCTTTTACGTTTTTATTTCAGAAGCGCTCGCGCGCTGCGGCAGAGACGTGCCTGGGTGGGAGTCCCAGCCTGGGCTCAGAGCAGCTCCTGAGGCACAGCAGGCTTGGGTGAGGGTGATGCATCTGTACAGGGAACTGCTGGAATGGTGACACCAATCTGGCACGATTCTCCAGAATCACTTACAGAACCATTTAGGTCGGAAAAGTCCTCTACAATCATCGAGTCCAACCATTCTCCCAGCAATGCCAAAGCCACCCATGTCCCCACATGGCTTTTAAATCCCGCTAGGGATGAGGATTCCACCACTGTCCCGGGCAGCCTGTGCCAGGGCCGGATAGCCTCTTTGGTGAAGAAATTTTCCCTAATATCCAACCTAAACCTTTCCTGATGCAACTTGATTGTGTTCCCACTCATCCTGTCACTTATTACCCGAGAGAAGAGCAGAACCCCTGCCTGGCTTCACCCTCCTGTCAGGGAGTTGTAGAGAGTGATAAAGTCTCCCCTGAGCCTCCTTTCCTCCAGCAGCTCCCTCAGCCACTCCTCATATACCGAAAAAACCCCAATTCCCACCAAATTCCTGATGAGATATGAGATATAAACATCCAGAGTGATGGTTAGAGATGCTTTAGGACCTCCCAGGAATGCTACAGCAGCTTTCCAATAACCAAAGCAGTGAAAGAGTCTCCTGCCTGCAAACATCTTTGTCCTCACCCATCCTTGTGTTGTGCACCTGCTACTGAGAGCTTTCTTAATTGGACTAAGGGACATGCTACAGAATTGTAAATTGGATTTATAAGGTGTGTTTTTTAAATCTATTCTCTACATAGAGAGCAGTAGAGAGCTTGCTCTCCTTGATTTGTGTCTAGTCCTGGAGCAACACCACCAAATGATCTCCCACACAGTGTATCACCACCTTTTACACCCAGCGCTGCAATGAGAGTGTGACATAATCTGAAACGTTCGGCCGTAATTCACTTAAAAACTACTACAACCTCATTGACCTCCTTATCAAACAATTTATTGTGCATTTACAGACTGGACAATGAAATAGAAGAGGTAAGGTATTAATGGTGACACTATTTGGCAAGCTCATAGCACAGTTCATTCAAAAGGCAATTTTAAAATTGAATGAAGAGGTTTGACTAGGCAATAAAAACAGCCACAACGCCAGTGAACAGTACTTAGGAGGAAAGCCTCTAATTATCCTATTTATAAATCAACAGCAATTTTACTGATGACTTCTTCTCAAACTTGATTAAAATAACTTCAAAAAATTAAAAAATAATCAGATCATATTTATTTTATTAAATTATGATTTTAAAGTGTTATTGATTCCCTTCATAAATGAAAATGATAAAAACTTGAGGACAAGAATGAGACAACATTTTTTAAGAGAAACATTTGTACAACACTCTGCAACATAATTATAGTGCTGCCCTTGGGGAAGGGGATTTTATTTTATAATGAGAATGTTTACACTGTTATGGGGTTCAATCTATCTGGGAGGGAAGGTTAAACTTCTTTCCATTAAAGACAGGCTTATAATGAAAAGCTCTGAAAGGAGAATGGAGTCTAATATAGTAGATGTAATGGCCTATTAAATGATTCACACACACAAAATGAATCAAATTCATTGTATCTTACTGCTCTTTTATGACAAAATTGTTGAAAAAATAAAACTATTGTCAAGATAATTGCATATTACATATACTGTATTACTGTAACTACTATTCTTATTGGGTGACCCAGAGTCTACATTTTAGGGACGTTAATAGGACATTACATTTTAAATACTTTATAGTATTGGAATGTTGCACAGAAATCCCACTTTCACTCTGAAGGCAAAAATCAATTCAGACTTTAAGTCATGCTGCAATTCTGCATCATTCTTTTTCAATTAAGTTTTTGCATACATTCTTTATGATGTCATTTCTACATTCCTGCAACAGATGTTTGTTTATATCCCAATTTACCCAAATGCTGCTGTACTAGTCCCTGAACATAACCTCTACACCCAGCTTGTGTTTCTAGAAACACAGTACAAGAAATGTGTCCTTAAACTTGTCCCCTCAATCTACTGCTAAAATTCACCATCTCTGATCATTACACAGTAATGGACATTGCTCTCACAGGAGCTTGAATGCATCAAAAATACCAGAAGAAATTAAATAAAAGTCATGGTACACCACTAAAAAAAAAATAATTATATACAAGCACATCAAAAAGTAGGAAACATTTGGGATTTGCATGAAGGACTGAAAATTTTACATGAGATGTATAATACAATATTTTGGCCTACTACTAAGAGCTGTGCAATAATAATGACTGTTCATCAAGGAGCTGGTCTTGCAAACACATAGGCAGACTGACAAAATCTACATGATTGCAGCCAGTCACCCACAGAACTGTCCATATGTGCTCAAGCACACTTATATTAAACATCAGAAACCTGGGGTTATTATCTTTCTGTTAATAAATGCTTCTAAAATACTGGCTGCATTATTTTCACCTGTTGGAAAGTACCAGGATGTACCTGGTATTATCACAATGCAAGTGAAAGCACAAATAATATAGGACTGAGAATATTTTGGGCACTTTTACCCAGTAAATAAAAACACAATCAGCAGGGTCAGAGTGATTGCTGTTCCAGACTAATGGACAAAACTTGAGATACCATAGACAGTAAAAACTTCAAATTTCCAAAGTTTATAGAAGACTTTGCAGGTATTCCAAGACCTTTAAAATACCTCAGAATCTCAAATAATTTCAACTGAGTTGAATAAAAAATAAGCCATAAATTCTAAAGTCACCTAATGGTATTTAGATTTCTCATGGGAGGACGACCCTGCAGAAGTAGATCCTTATATTTTAATGAATAAAGGCCTTAAGCATAAAGTATCAAATGCTTAAGTTAAGCATTTGAAGGCTCACAGTCTCTTCTGAGCTTTTTTCCAATTTTAAGAATATTTCAACATGTTATTATTTATGATATGATGGGGAAGTTTAATTGCTTCTATCCAGCTTCATTGGAGAACCTACTGAGTGGGGGTTAAAAGCCCAACAAATCTCATCTACACCTGGCTATGGAAACTGGCACATTTTAAACACTTCTTAGGCTAACCAAATTCTATGAATTTTTTTAATATAACTTAAAGCCAGTCCAACATTTGAACTTATTTCACAGCACAAGACCATTTTTTAAAGCTTTTAACATAAAAAATTGAGGCAAGAAAAAAAAGAATTCAAAACTATTTTAATTACAGGAAGCTAGATGAAGATTTTCAATTTTGTGTTCCTATTACTAGAATTCAAAGTAAAATAAATAATCCAGATTTTACAATCTGAAGTGAGATTATTTCTCCTGCATTGCACATCCTTCTCCAGAAGGCAAGTCCCAGTTCCTAAGCACCAGTCAAATGCTATTAAACATAATTGCAATAAAGCAAATTAATCATTCACATCTCAAGGAAGCCAGCATAAGAATGTAAGAAACTAAATCAGAGTATTTTCAGAAAGAAAAGTGGTGGAATAAATAGCAATTGAGCAACCTGGTCCAGTGGCAGGTGTCCCTGCCCATGGCAGGGGGGTGGAATGAGATGATCTTTAAGCGCCTTTCAACCCGAAGCATTCTGTGAGTCTATGAACTCCTCCAGCTTATAAAAGAAAGATATCTTGAAGAGAACAAAGTCCTACCCCTGAACAAGATTCTTTCCTATTAAAATTAAACAAAGTAACCACCCACACCTATGTGACGCATGAAGAGATGGAGAAATTGCCAACGTAGAAGGTGGCAAAACATGAATAAAAAATGGCACAGGTTGTTGAGGCCAAAATTCATCTCTTTTCCAAAGGCTCAGTTGGGACTGGAGTGGGAAATCTGAAAGGCAGCTCAATAGACAGGCAATATGAAATAGATAAATCAGCCCATTAAATAACTGGACTCCTAATTTACCATGGAGGAGCCATTCCAAGACAGTGTTAGTGGTGATCAATGTCAGACAAGGTAGATTGGCTTGGAAGGACACTCCAAACAGTTTCATATTGCAAGACTACAGGCCTCACCTAGTCTTCTTGGAGAGAAATAATGCCAATAATACACATTATTCAGCAGATACTTTTCAACTGAGGAATTCAGGGCTGTGTGTATGTGGGATGAACACTCATTCAACAACCTCTAGCAGAGAAGGTTCATCAAATCGGCCACTTATTTTCTCCTTCTCCTCATATCTGCTTCCAGAACCTTCCTTCTCTATTACAGCTACATTAGTCCAACTTCAGGCATCCATATTACTGCACTGGAATAATGCTGACACACCAAACTTGTTTATTGGCAGCTCACAGCTATGCAGGAGGATGAGCTGCACATCCTCCCAAGTCATTGTGTTTGAGTATCTCCACTTCCTCAAAAACTGCTCTGTGGATACTTTGATTTTCTACATGAACAGGAATATCATGGCAATTCAAAAAAGGTTAAAAGAGAGAAAAGTAAATACCATAACTTGGACCTCTGAAGAGACTGAGTCAACTCTGAAGTGTTCAAGTCAAATTTCATATATCCAAACAAAGCATCTTCATCATTGTGAGGCATCCCCCTAGTTAGCATTCACTTTAGGAATTCCAAGTTAACAAATGCTTTCCATTTTTTCCTCAAGGAAAATCCATTTGTTTTCTTTATAGTAGGTCTTTTAAAAGGGAGTCATAACTGATGGATTACAACATGTTCCTACCTTTTCAATCTGAATTTCATAAGAATAAAATAAACCACAAATGAAAGTGCTTGTACCAGGCACGTTGAACCTTTCTTCTTCTATTAGCATATCAGTCTGCAATCATAACTAGATCAATAGCAAAGATATCTGCTTAAAAGAGCACCATGCTTTCTTTTGTCAGAAATTCATTACTTTTTATTAGGGTCATTGCTTGAAAACTTCAAAACACCATATGGACCTAATTGTGGTTTATTTTGGCAAAAAGGAAGACACTGTAGAACAATTGAGGCATTACATTCTACAATTCCATTACTTTCATCCCTCTCCGTTTTATTACTGTGTCATTAAAGGCAACTTGAGTGAGCGAAGAATTATAGTGTCATGTGTACGGGCTAGTAGATTAATAACAAAACACACTCAAGTTTAAAGGTATCTAACAGCTGTTTTCATTATTTTGTGTAAATACGCTTGAAGCATATCTATCTGATTAGTGGATAGAGTGCTCTTCTCTGTCACATGCCATGGGCACTGCTATGTGCAAGTAATCAAAGTGCTCAGAAAATGAGTTTACATTGTTCACTGCTGAAATACACAAATGTCAGAAAGTGACTGCGCATCAAAGCTTAGGCAAATCAGCTGCTGCAAACAAACAGACTCCAATGCACATCGCAGCTTTAAACATTCCTCTGCAGCACAATGAGTGAACAGGACTTATTGCCAGCCCAAATGAAGTGATGCTCGTGGAATAATAAGTCGCCAACATATAGATGTGCTGGCAAGTCCAGCACTGGGTACCACAGAAAAGACCTCAGCTGTTTCCAGAACCAGAGATACAATGGTTTATTGCCATAAATATGTCCTGATATCAGGCAACTTTAAGTATCTCACACAAGGTCTCACTAGAGAACAAAAAAAAAAAAAATTTTTACCTTTTAATATTTCTAAGTATTTTTTTAAATTTTTCATCGTGACTCTTTTAACAGAAACCCTGTCAGCTGATCCCTCCATTTATTGGCAGCAAAAAGACAACAGTTTAGGCACACAAAAAGGGTCAAATCATCTCTTTTCCATATATAGTCACATCACTCAAGATAGATAATTCAAACTCAGATGGCAGATAACACAAGTGAACTCTGAATCCAAGAGACATGCGATGAAGTTTGAGGAAGGACAGATAAAATTTCAGTCACTGAAAGGAATTACTGCATAAAAAGCTCTTCTTTCTGCCCTCCATTTGCTTCTAGCACAGACTGAGGCAGTTTTAGTATTAAAACTGCTCTACACAAGGATGAAAGTGAAAGAGCCCTACAGACTCATCAAAATAAGAAAGTTAAAATAAACTCATTCTGACTCCAATGAAGTCAATGGAATAATTTTATCCAAATGCTTCAGTGAGCAAAAGTAAACTGAGGCAAGACAGAGAAGGATGCTTAGAGAGCCACAAGACTCAAACATTTTTCCTCACAATGGTTTTTACTGAGGCACATCTCACCTAATGCTTTCCCAAATTCCTGTGGTTGTCAACCCTTTGGCACCACTTCTACTTGTCTTCTGAGGGATGCCCAGGCTTCCAAAAAACAACATCATGAACTTGTTGACATTCCATCCCATGAAGAGTTCTAGACCAGGCTGGATGGCACTTGGAGCAACCTGGTCTAGAGGAAGATGTCCCTGCCCATGGAAGGAGGTTGGAACCAGATGGTCTTTAAGACCTCTGTCAACCCAAACCATTCCAGGATTTTATGATTCTAAGAGTGATGCCTCAAAAACTCCCTCGTTGCAAAGGCAAAGAAGAGGAGGGACAAAAAGCACTGGCCGTGATGTGGTTTTCTTCAAAAGCATTAAAATGTCCAGATGAACCCAGTACAGTCAGACAAAAACATTCCCGTCACTTCTTTTCCCTTCCCACAATGGTCATTATGAATCCAACTGATAAAAATTCAGCCCATCCCAAACACAGTCAGAGGCTGGACAGACGAGCTGGATGTACCTTGCAGGACACTGCTCGTTTATGAAACACGTGATTAATGATCTACAAGATCAACACTGTGCAGAACACAGAACAGGCTGGGCTCTTGTGTCTTGTACAGATGCTGAAAACTCAGGATCTCCTTCATAGAACAGTTCAGGTCTCAAGACTGAAGTCACCAAGTGACCAACTCATCATCCTTCTTTTTTCACCTTCATTTTGAGGATATCATCATAACAAACATCTGCATGCCTGGCACTACTCCTATATTGTTTAACCAACCATTCTATGAATTTATCAAACTTGCATTTCAATAGTGTTTCAACAGTCATTTCACAATTAAATGTGTCTCTGGAAAATAAAAATCAAACCAAACAACCACCCTCCACACCCATTTTTTCACTTCCAGTCTCAGTCATTTAATAATGACCAATTTATACCTAGTGGATGATGTAAGGATTATCCTGAAACTTAAATAATTCCTCCTCTTTCATGGAATTTATCCTCTGACTGTATTTATAAAGATTAACATATATCCCCTTCTCAACCTTTATTTTGCTAGGACAAGTGAACCATACTCTTTTAATCTGCTCTCATAATACAGATTCTCCTAATCATCCTAGCAGCAATTCTCTACACCTGTTTCACAGTTTAAATTAATCTTTCTTGAGCATGGGTGACCAGAACAACATACATTTTTTTTTTCAGTGCTTTACACAGACAAATCAACCTGTACATTTAAATTATCTTTTCTATGGTGTATGAGATTCAAATATACTTTAAATATATATCTATATATATATATGGTGCGGTGCAGCTATTTAGCTACACTAAATGTCAGCACATTTGTGGCAATACCTGCACAGCCACAAAGACTGGTCTACCTTTAGCACATCAAAGTGGCCAAGAGAAGGAAGATCTGCCTGTTTCTCTATTTAACACCTGTGAGAACCATCAGCTGCAGATGGAAAATGTTTAAGAGTTCAAAGGAGAACATGGCTGTGAATAGCTTGGGGGTTTTCAAAGTCATAGAACTGAAGATGTAATCCTGTTGCAGAACATTCATGATGAGTATTCTGCCATGGAAAGGGGAACATACCTAAAACCAAATCCAACCTGGAGAAAATAAATCTGAGGCTCTTCAGCTGCTGCAGAACCAGCAGTAAGAGACCTGTGGTTCCAGACAAAAAGAGATGATAAGGAAACACAAGTGGAAAGATGAGGTTCTGGTGGTGAGACAGCACACACCACTAACATGATCTAAATTCTCTTCCAGCCCAAGGTTTTCCATGATTCTATGGAATCATTACTCCCATAGCTGGTTGGGCAGTAATGAAAATAGAGAGGATGTGGTCTGATGATGAGTCCAGTGTTGTGTGGGTGAAAGAAACACATACAGCAGGTCAGAGGTGGACAAATTCCAGCTTTCTGCAAGCTGAGCACTACTTAGAAGTCACCTTAAAGGAAAATGGCAGTATTTTATGAGGAATCCACTCTAAAATTTACCACAGATTGGATGATTCAACTTAATATCTAATTCCTTCTCCCTGTCTGTTGTTACTGCCCGTAACTTTGTTTGAAAATAATGAACTGAACATAATGGTATCTTGTTTTATGATACCCAAAACCACTCTGCAGCAGGTATTTCTCAACAGAAAATGTCCCACTACTAAAAAAGGTAATCTAATCCCAAGAGCTTTTTTCCTGCATACTTGAGGAAAAGCTGGAGCTGCTGACACAAGTCTAAAGGAAGCCACAAAGATGCTTCAGGGGCTGGAGCCCCTCTGCCATGTTATGGACAGATTGAAAAAGCTGGGAGCATTCAGCCTAGGGAAGGGATGTCTCCAGGGAGAATTTAGAGCCCCTTAAAGTGCTTAAAGGGGCTCCAAGAGAGCTGGAGAGGGACTTCGGACAAGGGACTAGAGTGATAGGACAAGGAGAATGGCTTCCCATTGACAGAGGGCAGGGATAGGTGGGATATTGGGAAGGAATTCCTCCCTGTGAGGGTGGAGAGGCCTTGGCACAGGGTGCCCAGAGATGCTGTGGCTGCCCCTGGATCCCTGGAAGTGTCCAAGGCCAGACTGGATGGGGCTTGGAGCACCCTGGGATAATGGAATGTGTCCCTGCCCACGGCAGGAATAGAACAAGATGATCTTTCAGGCTCCTTCCAACCCAAACCATTCTAAGATAAGAGGCTGGAAAAACAGTCCTGGACTTGGATCTCCCACAGTTCTTCCACAAAGCATCCCCATGACTTGGTGTTTGTAAGCCCAGGACTGATGAAGCCTCATTACCATTTAGAGATGCATCTTTTCCATAGTAAAGCAGAACAGCCTCCTACCTTAAAAGCACTTCTGGCACATTTACGTTGGGATTTTCATATTTTTAAATGTATGCTAGCTGAATTATTTAAAGGGAAGAAGAGGAGGATTATTTCATCTGGGAGTCACAACTGAGCAGGAGGAATGTCCAAAATATAAAATATTAAGTATTTGCAAATAAAAAAAAAAAAAAAAACAAAACAAAAAAAAACCCAACAAAACAACCAAAAACAAAAACCACAGAAAAAAACCCTAACTAGATTAAAACACTCCTTGAGTAACAAAGAAATTGTCTGTGATTTGGCAAAATTAAAAATCATTTAACTTCATCCCATTTGGTTATGTATAAATAAAACATCTGCATTAAGTTGTTCTTACACATTACATAAAGGTCATCTCCATAGGACTGGAGAGCTATGCTCCAAGTTTCCTCTTCAATATGTGATTTTATGTATTCCATCCTGCAATTTTGTTCTCTTACTCTCTATAATTTCTATAGAACATCTTCATATCTTCCCCACTGACACTTCCATCTGACGGTACCTCTGACTGTAACTGGAATGGGTTGTCTGCAATCTTGCACACAACAGTGCTTGAAGCAGATCCAACACACATAAAGTTTCAGTCTCACATTTAATAACAATTTGCAAGGCAATCTATTCCACCACTCTTTTAAAAGGTGCTGTTTGTTTGGGTTTTGGTGGATTTAGCTTTTTTCTCCCCAAACTAATGCTATATTCGAGAAGAAATGTGGCTTTTTCTAAAGATACTACCATTCCCCTACAACTAGGAACAGAGGTTCTTTCATCCTTTCAAAACTGATTTTGATGTTTTATATTCTTAGTGAAGAATCTCTAAAAAATTATATTTCCCTTCCTATTCTTTACATTTTCTGCAAAAATTTTTAGCACATTACCTGTTTTCTTTTATACTATATTGCAAGTACCCAGCATATTTAAACAATAAGGTTCTGTCATTGCCTCATGTAGCAACTAAGAAATAAGATGCCCGACATGACTGTCTCCCTCTCTGTTACAATCCTGTAAGCATGAAATCCCTTTAAAGGAAAAAAAAAAAATCCACCTTCACTTCCATGCAATATTCATGAATTTCATAATAAAAAAATATGAAATTGTTCAAACGTTGAAGGGCAGTATTTTGAAATGCAAAATCCAGCAGGGACAGCCTTGTGTATAAAAACCATCTTTCACACATGCAAATGATTTAAGTTCCTATGTATTGAAAGGGACCTGGACACAGCCAGACCACTCAATACCCAGAGTTAGTTTTGTGTCACCTTTTTCTACTCCTGTTAACATGGTATTCCCACCAAAAGCCCTCAGTTCCCCTTGACTGCAGGTAAAATGAGGGTATTTAGTATCTTGCAGGATTCTACCATTAAGCAACAGCTTTTTTTCCACCTTGAAAAAAAGAAAAAAAAAAAAAAACAACAAAAAAACAAACACACAGCTTTTTTTAAGTCTGCTGTGACAATTTTAACCAATTAAATTTAAATTTCACTGATTCTTATGACAACAATTTGATGCAAGCTCTGAAAGTATTTCATGTCTCAATCATCCTAAACAGGAACGATATTCAACTCAACCCCAGCACTCAAGAGAAAGACTCCGTTGTGAAAGGAGAAGAAAAACAGAATTGAGGTAGGAAGGTGAAGAAAGCCCCCCACAAGGACTTGTGTTTATGATGCTTTAAAAAAGGTAACATAAATTCATATTAAATAGATTAAAACTTCTACTAGTGTGGAAACTAAAGTTATTTTTTAAATTCAGAGTAAGTACAGCTGCATGAGTGTATTCCAGATGGAATCCCAGAAGACCGAGGAGCACCCTGCATACCAGTTGCTGATGAAGGTGTCATTTTCAACCCTTCTCCCATGACATCCTTCAACTCCAAATGCCCACATTTATTACAGCAAGGTAGGCTATTCTCTTCCCAACTTGCAGAGAAATTATTATGCACGGAAGTGCATAATAATCCAGTCCAGTCGTGACTCTACCACTGACTTCCCACATGAATATGCACGAATCAATTAAACCTCTGAATGCATCCATTTCCTCCTCGAGTAGTAATGATAATAATAATAATAGCTGCCCATTGTATAGGGCACTGCATGCAATATTTTTAATGCCTGCTAATGAAATGTGCTATTAATTATTAGGATGTGGTTTGTTTTTTGAAAGCCAAGCACCAGCACGTCTCAACTGTGTATTCAAAGTGACACAACTTGAATATTTCTGAAAAACTGCCTATGGGAAAGTATTGTGGAAAATCCTCCTTAAAAAGCAAACGGTATTTAAATCAGTATGAGAACTTGTAGCTCTCACCAGCTCTGCTGCAGAGAAATTTGCAGCTAAGGGGTTAATCAGATTAGATGGGAGTGGTTATAGGCTCAGTGCCACAGGTTTTGCCCTTTGTGGCTTCTCACATCCCAGACTTGGAAAATATGAGCTGTGATACTGAGAAAGGTAAGAAGCCAGCACAGCCCCATAGTGATAAATGAGTTTGCATCATCTGTCATTAGAACTTCCTGCCAACAGGGTCATTCCCTATTAAATTACCACTTGTCAATGTTTAAAATACTGATTGATAAATGACTGTGCCAAAACTGATAACACGACAGCTTTTATTTTCTAATATTCTTGGTTACCACATTCTGCTACTTCAAGATACAGATATAGTAGGGTTTTTTCCAAGTACTTTAGTGAAAGACAATTTAATCTAATACAAAACTAACAGGTACTGTATAATGATTGGTCCTGATATACATTACATACTATTCTTCTTGCCAAAATAAACCTACTGGTGATTTAGTGATATGGGTAGATCCAAGTTTCACATTTCATCAAATGCTAGTAATCTGTTTTATCAATATAAACTGCATTTTAATGAAAAAATTCTTTTCTTCAGTACACTTCACTTTTAATTCCCCAGAGTATGATAATTCGTTCACGCTGTAGAACAAGAATGTTTTACAAGACCTTAACTCTCCAGAGAAATTTCTCTGTAAATACAAAAAGCAAATTTTATGGGAATGTGTTGTATGCAACATGAGCAGTACCCAACATAATAAAAAAGTGGGTGGCACAGAGAATTCTGCTTAAGTATCCTTGTGAGCTATTGTGAGCCTAAACGGTTATTATGATAGCATTTAGAGGAATACCTATACGACAGATAAAAGAGAGTCAGTAAAACTATTTTTGTCCCTGAATAGATAAAAAAGAAATTACTTTTTAGCAAGTTTTGCAGAATGAATACATCCCAGCAGACTCTTCAGCCAGGCCCTTCTCTAGGAGAGCATTCTTATTCTGATGCCGCTGGAGTGGCCTGGGGATAAATATTTCGGGGATAAAACTGGCATGTTCTGCCTGGAAGACAATGCTGGGGTAACAGCTCTTCCATGATTCAGAGGGAGAATGGAACCTCCTACACCCCAGGACAGCACAGGTGAGTGTGTAGAAGAAGCACCATGTGAGAAAACACCATTGAAAATGAAGGTGTCCTTCACTGAACCACCTAAACCCTCACTGCAGGTGCAGCTCCCTGAGCTAGCACTAATCCCAGAGGGGCAGAAGGAACCACTCCACTGCAAACAGCTCCACAATGGAAAAACTCCATTTCTTGCCCTTTTTGAGCCCACACTGCACATTCCTCCCAACAGGGGCTGTGTCCCAGATCCTGAGAGCATCCCTCATGCTCGTTGTGTAACTCTCAGCGTACCAACACCAATCCTCAAACCCCGCTTGCGGCAGGTGAGGAGGAAAGACATTCTGGGGAGCAATTTCCATCACCCAGCTCCTCAGCAGCAAGCCCCAAGGTAGGAGCAGTCTATTGGCACTTTCTAATTATGCTAATGATCCATAAACTGTGGTGGCAGCGAGGCTGTGCCATCGGAGAGGGCACAGAGCACCACGGAGATGGCCGAGCCACCACCAAAGGCAGGAGTTACCCCCAGCACCAGAGTCACTGTCATTAGCACTCCACCTAAACTAATACAAGCTATTTCACTGGAAGGCTGATTAGCCAAAAACTGCTCTTCTAAGCTATCTATGGATTCCCACATGCAAGACAGTTCACTACAGCTCACACGGGTACTACTGCTGAGCAGCTTTCCCTGCAACACAGACACGTCCCCAGTGCCCATCCATAGCTCTGGGCTCCTGTGAATTCAAGTCTCTCCTTGCTCATTGACATCTGCATTTTTCCAGTTAAGTTCAGCCCTGCAAACCTGATCCAAGTGATGCAATTAATTTATTTAATTTTTCTACTTCCCCAAAGCAGGCTCCTCCACATGTGTTTCAGCAGAAGAGATACTGTCAGTGTCTTTTAAAAACTTCTGCTTTACTCTGGGACTCCCTTGACTGGCCCTAAAATACTCTCTGAATTGGCAAATTCTGCCTCTCTCACACTATAACTAAAAAAATGTAAGCCCAAATGGTAGCGAATATTAATTGTACTATAGTTTTAAGTTATAAAAGCAAATAAAGAAACAAGTCTAAAATCTTTAATTTTACTTCAAAAATGTGCAATACAAATAATACAAGCTCCACTTAGAAAACCCCAGTTTTTATTTTCTGCTGCAATCCTCATACTCTCATGTTTCTTTTATATTATTTCACCTCAGTCCAATATGAATTCTGAGCTCTTAGGAATGTTAGTTCATTCTTGCTTATAAAAACATCTTCCTTTCCTACCACAGTGTGATAACAATAAAGATATACTACAATCAGAGGAATAATAACCAAAATCTAAATTGAAATTTTCATTGGAATGAATTCCAAGGAGTACCTAATCTGACCCTGCCTTGCAAACTGCCACTGACAATGTGGGCACAGATGGGATGAGAGAATTCCTATAAAATCACAGAATCATGGAATGGTTTGGGCTGGAAGGGAGCTTAAAGATCATCTAGTTCTGCCACAGGCAGAGACACCTTCCATTAGACCAGGATAATGGTCCAGTGGATATCCAGACACCAACACAGATCTTCCAGAAGTTTCCAGAGGGCTCTACTGGCATGTAGAGAAGTACCAAAGACAACATCAGCCAAAACAGAATTTCTTCCCTGACCATCATTTTACAGCGCAAAAGTGGAAAAAGATTATATCAAAATAGACTCTATTGATCGCATAGTGAAAAAAAAATTGGATTTTATGTCACAATAGGAAAGATACTAAAATGAAGTCAATGGCCAGGTAAGTGTGAATTACAATGTATTTAACTCTGTGCTATAAACTCCCAGTCTGACACTCAGCACACATGGCAGAGCAGCCACTGCTCTCCATCCCTTGCGATACCAATGCACTGTCAAGGGACAGCCTGAACTCAGAGACGTTTTTGTCTCAAAGCTTAGGAATACTCTACTATTTATTCCCACTTCATATGCCTCGCCAGAATGGACAAAGAGCAGAATTCAAGTCAGAAATCAAGTCAGGTGTGGGTATACACAGAGCAGCCTTGGCACCACAGGATATAACATGGAATCCAGTCAGTGTCAGAACCAAAAAACAGGAGGATTAGGTCAGTAAATATCTTATTCTGTCAAATCCTCAAATCCTTTCATCTCTTCTCATTGTCAGATAAGGACCACAGTCTGCTGGGTTTGCTCTCGGAACACCAACACGGGCCCTAATGACAAACATTTATTTTTTAAAAAAATATTCTTTATAAAGAAGCATCAACAACCTCCCCTCAGAAGTAGAAAAGCCCATTAGAGGCCCATTTGAAATATTTAAATACACACTACAAATTATAGTGATGCCTCTCAGAGTATCCACAAGTGTTTCCTAGGATATCCTTCATCATTATACCTCCCCTCTTAAGTGATCATTTACTATGCTGCTTGTGCTGTTTGTGGCCATCACCTACAGTAATTACATTAAAAAGTGGATATTTTACAGGATTAACTCCTGTGACATGATCCTTCATTACACTGGTTTTGATCAAGGCTCAGATGTATTTCATTTTGCCCAACAACTGCAATATTAATCTAAAATAATCTTAAAAAGCTCCCCATCACATATGTGAGGATGATTTCTCAGATCACCTCTCTCTCTCCAATCCAAAGGTAGATTATGTTTCAGACAAGAACACACACTGAGACATTCACACGCAAAATTAAAGAGGTCGAAATAAAAAAAATAAAAGACCCACCCTGGTTATTTTGCCTTCAGAATTTTTAAATATTTTCCCAACATCTCAGCAAAATTATGCATTTTAAAAAGACTGCAGGCACTGAAATGATTGTCAGTCATGCAAATAATCACTTACTTACACTGTATGAGTTTGGTCTGGATAAAGCAAATTACCATTTGAAAATAACTTGAAAAACACTCTGGGCTAAGAGCTTGCTTTATAAATTTTAGCTTGGCCACAATTTTTCTTAACCTTTTTCTTCTCCATCTCCATTCAGTCACTATACTAGTACAATCCAAATTTTAAAAACAGCTTTGAATTGCCACAGGTGCATTCAACTTTATGTAAAACATGTAAAGAAAAAGCAAATTTTGGCTGCAGCTGAAGGTCAAAACCCAAAGAACTTCAGAGTCAGGCAGAAGCAGCCTTTTCTTCAGATTTTTTTTCTGTTGTCTTGATATTGGACTTTGTCTAAACACCTCAGATCTTATATCTAGAATTAGCTGTTGAATAAAATATATATTAGATATAATAGAGCTGACATTAATTTTTGCTTCTAGTCACTCTGCTGTGAAATTTTTACTGTCACACAGTTGTTTGTGGACATCTTAATCTTGCCCATCACTGTTGAAAGGAGGTTTCTGATATAATCCCACAATAAAAAGGGAAAGGTGTCCTGCTTTGTGCGATGGGATTTAATATGAGAGCAGGACTCTAAAAGAGCACACAGTGAGATGTGAGATCTTCCTGCTGTACCAGTGTAGGTAGCAGGCTCATGATTTTCCCCACCTAATCACCTCCTGCTTTGGACAAACGAGCGCTCTGTGTATGATGACTTCAGCCTAATTTGTCAGATCTTGTCTGACCCCATCTGCCAGGGCTGACAAGTCCAAAAGAGCTGATGTAATATATGAGACAGGGTTATCATAACTTCATCTCCAAAACTAGGTCTGGGCCACATGATTCCTAAGGTATGCTAAAACCCCGAGAGCCTCTGCAACTGGCTCCATGTCAAATATGCTGAGCACCCACAGCATTCCCTGTGCTCAAAAGCTCTGGACTCCAAGAGGGAATAGTAGATCCCCAAAGATATACACGTACTGAACCATGCTGCCATCCAGGCAGCCAAGTCCCTAAAAAACACTGGAGCATTTTAACCCACTTGTCAAAAACAAATGTTCAAAGATTTAACTTCAGACATTGATTTCTAAATGATTTGCATCAGTATTTTAGAATACAAAATTTTCCAAGACACTGAAACTCAAACCTTGCAGGTTTGAGTACATCAGCGAGCACACGACCTCAGCCCCTGCACTAAAAATTTCTCTACCTCAAACTAGCACACGTGTATATTTAGCCTTTGAAATAACTCTAAGTACAGGCTGGTCAGGGACAAAGATCCCAAGTGTGGCCAGAACTTATTATCAGATCAAAAGGCGGTCTCTTGCAAAGTCATTGCAGTGCTTCCCATCCTTATTTCAGCAAAAAACCATACCCAGCACGGTGTTGGGTTTAAGAGCATAATCAAATTGCAGAATCACACTCTATTTAGTGCTGGTCCCACTGAAGCAAAGTTCCTGTTCAGTGGGAGGAGAGTCCCTTATAACAGGAAAAACAATTGTGCCAGGTTTAATCAAAAGTGAAAAGGATCCTGTGAATGTTCCCTTAGAGCCACATAACCCACTGCTAATTTCAAGGCGGGCTCTGAAACGAGGGCAATAAAAAACGTCCTTCAGAGTAACCGAGGAGGAGCCAAGAGCAACTCCTGCTGCAGCAAATGCCAACATATCTGCAAGTCTGCTCCCTGCCACAGGAATGCTGCTGCCCACCTGGAAAGAAATTAAAAGAGGTAGGGGAGGGAGGAGAGGATAAAACAGCTCCTTGGCTGCAGGTGTATCACTGTCACTGTTCTCCAGAATTTCTGTCTCCTCCTTGACCTCCCCTGCACAAATATGCACAGAGCCGAGGTGTTGGAACCCTGCTTACTGAGAATTTTAGACTTACTGTGCTAACAAACACTGACCCCCAGGAAAACACTACATTTAACCTAAAACTGTAAAGAAAACTTCCAAAATTAAATAATAAAATAATAAAACTATAAGTGCGTAATTTAAATAAAAATGTGTATTATCACATAGTAAAAAAACCCAGAACTTAAAGTTTTTAAAAATACATTATATATATAAAACAAAATAAAAGTTTTAAACCAAAAATTGATCATTCTTCACCTTCTTCATAAAGGTAAGTAATATTATATAATTAAATAAATAAATCCACAAGTAGTTCATTAAGTTAAAAATAAAAATAATGTAAGGACTTCTTAATTAAACAATTTATCCTTAAAAAACCTTATAAAGAAAAAAATACAACTCCATTTTTAATTTATTAAAATAAAATACTATAAAACTCAAGTTTATATCATTGTAATATAAATAAAAACTAAAAGACATCTAAAGCCAAACAAAAAATAACATCTCACACATTTAATCCCAACCCTAACAAAAAAAAACCCCAACAACTCATTGCTGAGGAGCAGGCAACTCCTGGAAGGCTGAAACAAGTGGGAAATCACTAAAACAAGTGGGAAATCACTCATCCTGAACGATGCAAGTTTGCACGACAGGCACTGAGGACAGGCTCGGCTGCCTCAATAGCCTCTGATTATTGAAATACATTTATCAATTAGGGGATTTTGCATATTATCAAACTCATTCATTAACGATGCTTTAGCTGATTAGTTAGAACGTCACCATAAATACAGAGTTTTGACAGGCTGGAGGCAATTTATGACGTGGAAAATGTACTGACCTGCTCACATCAGGAAACCTGACTGGAAAATAAAGAACTTGGCATTTTGGTCTGATTATTTTTTCCAAATCCTTAGGTCTGTGGTCAGGAATCAGCTTCATAAATTTTCCAATGGACTTAAGAAAGGATTCCATATTAAAAGCAGAGTTGAACACCACAACATCAGCAACCAAACTGTAAAAAGCAGTGAAGATTAATGAACATATTGCTGGCACAAAAGGAACAGGTTTATTCTACAGGCAAAGGAAATAGGATACATGTTCTCATAAACAAGCAAAAGGTGTAAGTGGATGCTAATTAAAATCAGCCTTTTCACATGAATTAGAAGTATCAAAAGTACCTTAATCAGAAATGTCTTAATTTCTCTCTATTCACCCTTTAAAAACATGCTTAACCTTTTTGAACTAATAATAAATTACTATTATTAATCTAAAGGAGCACATCCTATTCTAGCTGTGGAGTTTTGTTCATAAAATGGTAAGAATAGTGTTACTATCATCAACTCTCAGAAGCATTATAAACAGATAAGGCCCACTGTAATCAGACTTTTGTAGAATTAAAGTTGGAAGAAAATGAAAATTCCTCAGAAATACTTTTTATTGAAGGACAACTTACCTTTGGTTAACCTACCTTCAACTGACCATGTGTGTCAGGCAGCAGGACACTGAGGAAATGGATTGTTATTTTAACCTATGCAAACGTAATCCTGATTAAGAGTATATCCTCTATACATAAAAATAAAATACATAGCATACAATATCCTTCCCCCTCAAAAACATCTGAAAAGAATTGGCATATAAATTTAATGTTTTATTTCTACTGCTGTGTTTTAAAATCAAGCAGATCAATAATTTTAAGATGGAGTTCAATGATAATACAGGTATTATTTCCCCACTCTTAGTCAGTCTGGAGAAAACAAGCAGCTATAAAAAAAACCTGAAGGATCTGGAAGTTTATCCTGGCAGTGCTGCCACAACCTGAGCTACACCAACACACAGAGCACTAACTGAGGTAAGAAATGCTTTATGGCCAGTTGGTTTTCTCAATATGTTATATATTGTAATACAGACCTACAGGTCAGAAGATACATTGAGGACATGCGTTCATAAGTCACAGGGCTGGTGAAAAGTATATTTGAGGTGAGAGGCTGTCATTCATCCTCTCTGCATCTTTCTGCTGTCTGGTCAAGAAAGAGAACTGACACTGCTCACCAAAGCAGCAGGAGTCAGCAGGAAAAGCAAAGAAACTCCAACATTAGAGAGAAATAATCCTTTTCAAGCTGGCTGCAGGAGCTGAAATGCTTTCTGGCATCTCACCCTCTTGCCCACCTATGGTTTTTAACCCCTTGGAAGCCTCAGTGTGTACAGAAGTCATCTTTTCTGCACTGATTTAGAGAAGACATGAGGCAGGAACATGACACATTTCTTTGCTGCTCTCTGACACACAGCAAAGGCTCCAACAACATCATCTCACCTTCTCTCATGCATGAACTCCTATCCACCCTAGCACCTTCCTGCAGGCTCTGCAAATCAGGGGCAAATTAGAAAGATTAACTCCTTAGAAACAAGAGAATTCTGATTTTTTAATGATCCAAACCACCAACGTAAAGGTTCAAAGTGCTCTGATTTTTTACACTCTGTGTAAAAGTGGAAAGGTACATTTTCCACATTTCTAACATATTTGGAAGATGAAAAAGATGGCACCTCTTTGCAGATGAGCATTGGAGCGTGAAGAATAATAAAGAGGACACGGCTCCAATTTTCTGTCAAATTAGGGTTTCAGCAGAACAGAAATGGGAGATAAATATTATGTAACTACATGAAGAAGATACTGGAGGCTGAAGGGGAGAGAATGGAGCATCTCTAGCCCAATTCCTGGAAGTGACCAAAGCCAGGTTGGATGGGCCTGGAGAAACCTGGTCTAATGGAAGGTGTCCCTGCCCTTGGCAGGGGGTGGAATGAGGTGGGCTTGAGAGTCCCTTGCAACCCAAACCATTCCACGATTCTATGATCTACAAAAATAATCTTTATTTAACTAATAAGAGAAGATAATTAAAATGCGTATTTTGAGGATAAATGTTTGTCAGTTTACAACAGATGTATGAAAAATAACTGCCACAATAAAGGAAAATATATATACAAAAAAAATATTCCATTCGTAGTGCCAGAAAACACTTCCTTTTGTTAGAACATCTGAAAATGGCTGCTACTGTTTTCAAAAGATTTTTCACTCCACTTTCCTATCTTCACAGCTCAGTAAGTGAAACATGTTGCAAGCACTGTGACAGAGGCAGCCGCAGAATGGCCAGAGCATACACAGATCATTAATTGAGAAATTTCAACAAAACTGCCTTAGATTATAAAGATGCAAAAGCTTAAATTGCACCTTAAAATGCTCAAGTCCTATTCTTTATAATTCTTCCACCAAGAGAGAGGGGAGAAAGATCATGGAAATGAATTTATTTCAGTTGAAAACAAGTGAGTTTTGCTGTTTTGCTTAGGTCTGGCAGTGCCTAACCACAAAGCTTTTCAGTGGTGCTGTTATTAACTTCTTTCATTAACTCAGATTCAAGAAATACATTTGTTTTTAGCAACAATAAAGGACCACAGCCTTTAAAACGTCTGGGTATTTTAGCACTGCACAATTTCTGAATACTAGATGAAAGAAATACAAGGATTTATCTGGTATGTTTACTGCCCTCTCTTCACAGGAAAAGTGCTGCAGTACATTTTAATTTCTGTTTATTTCCCTAAAACCCTCTCCATAATTTCAGCTGGATGCAGTAAAAGCTATGGCCAAGCACGAGCTGAGTAGCTGCAGCTTTGTGAAGCATCCATGAAACAAAGCATCACTTTCAGCCAAGGCACAGGTCAGAAATCCCACCAACAATGGGTACACCATGGCAGCACTGGTGGACTTTATACAATAAACTGAGATGATTTTTTAGAGCAAAGTGGTTCAGCCACACTGATTTTATCGAGCTCTCCTCAGAACTCTGCTCAGTTTGGTACAGGGTCATCCTTTATGGAATCACAGAATAACCTGGGTTGGAAGGGATCTAAAAGCTCATCCAGTGCCACCACCTTCCATGGGACACTTTCCACTATCCCAGGTTGCTCCAAGCCCCATCCAACCCGGCCTTGGACACTTCCAGGGATCCAGGGGCTGCCACAGCTTCTCTGGGCATCCTGTGCCAGGGCCTCCCCACTCTCACAGGGAAGAGTTTCTTCCTAATATCCCATCTAAACCTACTCTCTTTTCACCTGAGGTTGATCCCCCATTTCCTGCCACCACATGGTCTTGTAAAACATTAATACAAAAAAATTAATACCAAAAAAAAAATCAATACAAAATAAAAATTGAAAAATAACTAATACAAAAAAAGTGTAAGGAGAAGGACTCCTCAGGGTTACAATGCTGTTGACAGAAGGACACCTTAAATAACGAGGAGCAGTGTGAGCCACACCTACCATGAAAGAATTTGGTTGTATCCATACTGAAAATCCCTTTCCTGGCATTTCTGGACAGGATATGCCAATTGGTTCTCATGGAAGTAGAGGACCTTTTTCAATTTGCCAAGGTCAGGGCGGAGGGCGGCGAGTTCAGCCAGGTTAAGCACTGAGCTTGCAAAGAGGATCCTGGAAAACAAGGAGAGCAGTGTTTACTGCCGGCGAGCGTGCTCGCAGGGGTCACCCCTTCCCCTGCTCCCCACTCCCTCCCCCCCAAGAAAAACATAACCCCTGTAGGGACACATCAATAGCTAAGCCTTAATACCATGTAGCAGCATTCGAAGTTTTGATCTCTTAAAAAGCAGCTGCTAAGAACCCAACTAGAAAAGTACCGATTCTCATCGGTCTTCCCAGCTCAGTTACAGAGAGATGCAAAATAATAAAAAAAAAAAAAAAGCTGGATGGATTTTATTGAAAAAGGCAAGAAAAGCTGTATCTGAAGGACAAATGGAACAAAGATAAGGCTGGCTAGGGAATACTTTGCTTGCCAGTTTCATTACACTTTACTTCTTTATGCAACCAACTACTGAAATTCAATATATGAGCAGGAATGGCACATGTTCATGTTATGACATAAACCCTTTTGATTTATGCACTGCACTTATCTAGTACGGTCTGCTTTTCTTTTTTTTTCCCTCCACCCTTTTTCTGTTTTATTTTCACATTTTTATTAGGTATCCTCTATAATGAAATGTTGTTTCTACCCTTGCACCCCAGTCCTGCCGCTGCACTCCTGCTATTCCACAGCCCACAACACTGCACACATCCTTCAATTAGATAAAGCAGGCACAAACACCACTAACAAGCTGCTATCTTAGCCTTGTGTAACTTCCCAGGCTATCAGAAAATGAATGCATTTAAATGTGAATATGAAATCCTGACCCTACTGTAACCAGTGGCAGATTTCCCTGCATTTCACCAAAAGCATGTGAGCATCTCCTGGCACCTGGCTAGCTCTGCTTCCAAGCAAAGTGAATCCTGAACTTGCAGAGAGCTGAAGAGCCTCAGACATTTGTGTCCTGCATTTCTTATCACAGGGGACTTAAAAAAAGGAAATAATTGAGATCAGGTATTTATTGCACATAGAATATTAAGTTTAATAAACTACTTTTAAACACAGCCTGTTTCTGAATTGTTTGGTTGGGGTTTTTTTGCTATCCACCATTTCAGTAATTCAGATTCAGAACTGATTTACACAATGTTTTATTATTTTAATTTTTTTCCCTATGATTTTTTTGCATTTTTTTCCCCTACTGTTATTCCCATTCTTTCTATTTTTGCATGAGTTTTGTGTTCAAGATTACTGCCAAAATAACATCTCTAATGTGATAAACTCCTGATTCTTGCTGCCAACCTCAAAACTCATGAACTTCCCCAAACATCCATCTAGATCATATATATATTATATCATATCTCTGCTAGCTTACACCCTTCTTAGATGACCTGTATCTACAGAACAAACACTTCCTAGGGCACAGATCCTGTATCCATCTTCATCAACCTGGGTCAATGCTGATCTGAAAGGCTTACAAAAGTAAGAGATGACTGTTATTGCCTTGTTCATCAAATATTTGATGGTTCTAAAGGGCCTGTCACACACAATGCCAATTAAGATATGAGCTTAGGTTTATTATGAGTCATACTAGGAGGAAAAAATAGTTTTAGGTAAGTCATTACTTATTTGTCACCGTGAGTAATGACCTCTGGACCTCATAATGACCTGGGTGCCAGGCTCAAAGCAGAGCAGGAAAAGCTTCCTGGGGGCTATGTGAAATCCCTGCTCAGCACCAGAGTGACAAAGAAAAATGCAAACTGGAGAAAACATACCCCAAAACCTACAAAAATGAGATTAAATGGTTGCTTGGAAAAATTCTGGCTACTGACAAGACAAGGGGGAATGGCTTCATGCTACAAAAAGGATAGGTTCACATTAGATAAAGGAAGAAATTCTTCCCTGTGAGGGAGGGCAGGCCCTAGCACAGGTTGCCCAGAGAAGCTGTGTCTGCCCCTGGATCCCTGGAAGTGTCCAAGGCCAGGTTGAATGGGGCTTGGAGAAACCCAGGATAGTGGAAAAAGTCCCTGTCCATGGCAGGGGAATGGAACAAGATGAGCTTTAAGGTCCTTTCCACCCCAAACCATTCTAGAACTCCATTTCTGGATTGCATTACAGTTTATCTTTGCTGATTTTTCAAAAAATTCTTTTCTGCCATGAGTTAGGGAAGAAAACAGAACTGATACAGGATGGCATTGATGAACCTGGCTGAGTTTGAAGGAAGAAAGGGGAAAAAGACAGCACATTGGGACTGAAACCAGGGGAACCAGCACAGAGTGAGGGTGGGAAGTGCAGACAGTAGAGGTGCCAAGGTTGACACACTGACTGGAGAGAAAAGGACAATGGAGATCACAATGAGAACAGACCCAAGAAATAAGCTTGGACAAAATCATGTAGCTCTGACGCATCTTAACTTGCTCAGATCAACAATGGGATAATTAGGAGGGGGGAAAAAAGAAGATGGTTATAGCCACAGGCAAAAAAAGAGTGTTTGCAGTCTTGGCTTAGGCAAACTGGAGGAATTCAATAGCATCATTAGAGCACAATGGAGCTTGGCTTCTAGCATGGCAAAAAAGGCTGAAAACTTGGAAAGCTTGCAAGAGGTAGATCTAAATTCTCTCCACTGTAAATAGAAAGTGATAAGACTCAACCAACAAGGAGATGGCTTATCACTGCCCAGCTCAGCACAAAGAACTGCTGTCAAGAGAAAACTGTGGTGATGACTAGCAAATTCAGATGCAGAGCCTGAAATGACATTGCCTATGCTTCTTACAGCAAGGGAAAGAATTAAAATAAAACCACTGATTAGGAAACTCCCTCCTCGATCCACTTTCGTTACTTCGCAGCACTTCCAGAATTTATCCCGACTCTGAGAGGCTCTCATGGCTGCTTCTTTACTGGCAGAGAAGCTGCAAACTACCAGCACTAACCAATTTCCCTGGCTTTACAAGCTTAAATAACACCTGACAGCACGAGTCCCCGTGAACATGCCCACAGAGCAGCCGCGTTCGTGGCTAATGGACTCACGCAGGGCACTGGAGGATATGCTGGAGTGTATTTCCATTTAACACCTATTACAAGGGGAAGAAAGGAAAGTTTATTATAATGGAACGTGCAACATAAATGTATGTCAGCTGTCATTCCGTGTGACATCAACTTTCATTTTACCTCAGGTTATTATTTAAGTAATAAATCCTAACAAGGTGAGCTTTATCATCCCACAGAGTGTATCCGGGAGGTAGAGACACAAGGTGATGGCAAGAACGCTCAAAACATGATAATTCCTGACAGCTGCTGCTTGAGCACAAGTTAAATTGAACAGTTTATCTCAGCATAAAGATGTTATAAGGTTTTATGTTTAATTTAAAAAAATTAACATAAAACCCAGAGAAAGCAGAGTTAGGCAATCTTTCACAAACATGACATACTACAATCACTGTATAAGCTGGATTAGTACTTATTACCATGCTACTAGAGAATTAAGCTGTTTTTAGACCACCAAAGAGCTTTAAATTGCAACTTTTGTCTATGTAAGAGAAACCTATATTTAAAACGTCTGCTAAATTCAAATTAACAGCTACATCATTAACTTACCATCTCACAAAACCCCCTACAATTCAACTGCTATTATGGTGTCCTTATCGAGACCTATCAACACTGCAGCATTTAATATATACAGTGCTCTCCAATAAATACAGTGAGCGAATCCTCACTAAACCTGTGCTGAAGGTCACATTCCTAAAGCTCTGCCCCAGCTCTCCTCTCCAAAACATCCCTGAGCATTTTGCTGTGTGACAAGTGACCTTCTTGTAGAGAGCAGGACCGTCCCACATGCAGTAGCCCCACTGCCTCGGAGACTGGCCAGATTTCAGGACCACCATCCACACAAGCTGCAGTCTAAAGCCATGCTCGTGCTTCATCCGAATCAGTTCACAGTCCTTCTGAGGAGCTGCTTGCATGAAATTAGTTAAGCATGTGCTTAACTAAAATAAATATTCCTGGGAAGGAAGCTGAGTGCACTTGCAGGCTCAGAGATGTGACTCGTCCACAGAATTCTCTGCCCTTTGCTACTGTCTTCCCCATTATTTTACTCCAAACAACTGAAAGTCAGTAAAATCTAAAAGCCCTTTTTTTTTTAATTACCACCAGACAAAATTACTAATATGGGTTTCCACTTATATCAAGCAAATTATAATAGTGAAGGTGCTAAAGTATTTTTATTTGGCTTTATAAATCTTCTTTGTGTCATGCAGCCTTGATTTACTCTTTTATGGCATTGCCCTAAATCTTTCAATTAAATTCCCATGCAACTTAACTAAAAACACATTTTGCCTTCCCCTTGGGAGACCACACAGGGCATATTTATGTATCTATGGATATGGAGGCTGAGCTCTACGATCTGCCAGGCTTACAGAACAAAGCAAGTCTAAAACAGCACCTGATTTGTAGTGGAATGCTCCTCAGTCTGGCAGAAGCTCTGCACGAAGGACATATAAACGTGGCCACTATTTGTGTGGCAGTACAGGTAACGCAGCTGTCCCTGGAAAAGGGGGACTGCTGTAGGATACAATCCTGCAGCAACAGCAGGGATTCTCCTGCTCCACAAATAAAATCCAAAGCCACAATTCTCTGCTGCAAAACAACTACATCCACAGTAAAATGAGTTTATGATTGAAGATCTGGCAGCCCAGAAAAGAGCTATGAGCACTCTTCATCCTCCAGGAGCAGTACTGCAATAAAGCAGACTAACATTTGGATATGGCAACAAATATGAGCCTTTTAGGAGAAAAGGCTAAAATAAATACTAAAATTATACTGTTCAGTAGATGGCACTGATTGAACCAGTGAGGCCCTGGCACAGGGTGCCCACAGAAGCTGTGGCTGCCCCTGGATCTCAGGAAGTGTCCAAGGGGAGCAAGGGGATAGGGGAAAGTGTCCCTGCCAATGGCAGGGGTGGAATGGGATGAGCTTTAAGGTCCCTTCCAACCCAAACCATCCTGTGTCTTTATTTCTGTTTTTATAGTTTATCCAAACCATTCTGCCCTATGTTGCCCCCTTCAAGGCCAAGGCAAAGCCAAGAGGTTTGACTGCAGACACATCCTCCTGGAGAAACAAGGGCCCCAAAGGTGATGGAGGCTCCCAAGGCCTCCAGATCAAACCTCGTGGTCAGGGCTCCTCCATCACAGCTTTCCTTCATTTCAACCCAGCAAAAAGCCAAGTCCATGCATCTGGCTTTAAGTTACCTTTCAAATGTAAACTGTGTCTCAAATAGCACTGCTAATGCCTGCAATCTGAACAGACCAGTTACTTTGTTTGTTATTACACACATTTTTATATGATCGACTTCCAGAAGTTGCATTTTTATCACTAGCCCAAGAACACACAAATTACAACCGCATAAAAATGCTTTTCCTTTTCCCATTACACAATAGACAACACTGAATTTCTGAACAATAAATACTAATAAGTGGTAATATGTGACAGTCGACAGTATAATAAATAATAAATTAACAATAATTTTTTGACATGGAATGTACCAATGTCAAAAAATGCTTATAGATATTTTAACTCATAAATTAGGGTTTTTGTAGATAAAGATAATTTGCAATGTTTACAGAAATAATTAAGTCTTACTATTTTAATGGTCTCTATTTTTCAGAACAAATCACAAGGGTTGTCATGCCTTTCATCTTAATTAGGCCATGTGTTTGTCTTATTTATTTCTATGTACTTTCATAAACGTTTACAAATATTAATTGTAAAGAAAAATATTTTTTCCTCTTGCTGTAATTGCTATATGTACATACAGTACAGTAATAAATATTCATGGCTGCTACCAGTTCAATATTTAGGATTTGGGAGTTGCCCTGTATGCTAAAATAAAGCAGGAAGGAAAAGCTTGGTTTCAACTCCTACTGCCAATCCCTTCTTTTTATGTATTTTTATTTTAAAATACACAATTTCAAAGATTTAGAAGTTATATAAATGCATTTTTTAATGTGCAAATCATTTGGGCTCTCTCACAACTCCTCCTTGCCCCTCTGATTCTTTATTTCAACCAGCTGATCAGAGTATTTATCTAGTGGATTCAAATCTCAAACAAAATTTCAGGCCAGATCCTTAGCCCACACAATTAAGAACCAGTCTTAAACACTTTTCCACTATTTTTTATGACCTTTAGCTCAAAAAGATATCAAAAACTATGTGAAAACTGTGAATCAAAATTACTTCTCTATGTAATATCAAGAAGTAAGCTTGAAAGAGACTCTCAGAGAGCAGACTTTGAGGGGGGTGTATTCTGTTTGAACTGCTTTGCTTTTCAGGCAACGACACTGAAGCTTCTTGAATTTTATTAAGTGCGTGTGGTACTATTTTTTTCCCCTGATTTGTAATTAAATTTGGCTTCAATTAATTACTGACAGATGCACATTTTTACTTTAGTGGCCAGATTGTTCACCATGGGCTACATTGGCCTCTCTGTTCCCACGAAGGGAGAGGTCAGGACCAAGCAGTCAGAGCTGTGGTGATGGGGGGGAAGGAGAAACCGTGAGTCCACATCATCCTCCTCGCCCAAATTCCATCAGCAACAAACAGTGAAGCTAAGGAATTTCATTAGAGCAAAGACTAAGCAAATCAGAATAACCCACTAGTGAAAAGTAGCTATTGGTGGGTGGTTCATATAAGGTGGACAGACTAACTCTGCTCA
This sequence comes from Pyrgilauda ruficollis, assembly GCF_017590135.1. Lineage (NCBI taxonomy): Eukaryota > Metazoa > Chordata > Aves > Passeriformes > Passeridae > Pyrgilauda > Pyrgilauda ruficollis. The sequence goes on along the minus strand of NW_024524377.1, from coordinate 1,655,864 downwards.
AATAGGTGTTGTGATGGAGCAAAGAAAAAGTACGAAGCACGATAAATAGAGAACATAGTGACTGAAGCCAAAAAATTCACCACAGGTAAATATACAGGATGCAGTGATGTATAATGAAATGACATTTTAAAAGAAAAACGCTTGCAAAACTGATGTTCTACTCAATTAGGCAACATTTAACCAGCATTATTTATTGGTTATAAGGCTGCAAATTAATTTAATTTGGTATCTTATCTGTCAAACTCTGGAGAGAAGCCAAATATGTCAAATTCCTGGCATGAACAAGGCAATATGGCCAAGGGGTTGTGGCAGCACGGAGAAGTCCTAGGGCTATACACAACTACACTTCTTAATCTGAACAGCAAGCTTTGAGCATCCTTACTTCACATCTCTTGGTGTCAGCCTGGATCCAGGATGGCACAGAGCAAACAGGTAACATCATGGATATATGGATCCACTGCAAGCAAGGCTGATTTATCCCACAGAAAGGGAATCAAACCCAGCACAGCCCAGACCCACCACAACACTCAGGGCTTCCCTTAAAAAAGGTTTGTACCAAGAGATGCTTGCATAAAGTAGAACAACAAGTGGAGCTCATTTTCCATTATTTTAGTAAGTTTTGGGCAAAGTTAAAACTCAAATCTTCCCCCAATTTTCAGGTTTACACATTTTCTATTTTGAAACCACAGAAGACATGCTCACTTTGCACAACTGCAGAGAAAGTCATGGAATCTCAAAATAGTTTGGGTTGGAAGGAACTTTAAACACCATCAAGTTCCGACCCCCTGCCATGGGAAAGCTTTGCTGACTGTTTAGTGTTACATTTCAAGTGCCCTGAAAATCTTGTTTTCCAAAGTATTCCAGACTGGTTTTTATGGTGCTTTATGCACCTTGATATCTGAATGCCTTTTTTTTTTTTAAGGAATTTGAAGACTATGACTAAAAGGAACTTCACTTTCTTAGCAAATGGTTTTCACATTTTTCTAATATCCCACAGCTCTGATTTAATCTCACACAATGTACAAACAACAAGTCGTTTAAAAATTATTTTTATGGACTCTCCCAGCTAATTTTCCTAAAAAACTCCCACTCCCGAGCATCAACCCAAGGCATAACTACTGCCTAAGAATGGGGACCCTCAGGAAAAGCAGGATTCTTCCCAGAAAACTAATACAGTCCTCGAAAAAACTCAGACTGTCATAAAACCTGAGCAGCTGGCAACTCTGTCACCATGAAGTATCCATATGGAAGACCGAGATGTGTCAAACTACCCAAAACGAGTTTGGATAGTGCAGAAGATGGAATAAATAATTCAGTATCTTCAACACTTTCAACAGCAGGTAGTAGATATGCTACCTGCTCCTACAACGTGCCAAAATGTAACATGCGAGTGAGAGCGAGCGAGAGAATGTGAGTGTCTCCAACCTGTTTTCGTGAGGATATTTTGCTCGAGGAACTTCTCTTTTTAGAGGCATATGATCCGTATCAGATGTTTGTCAGGAGCAGGCAGCACTACAGAACATTAGGAATAACTTAGTGACTTTTAATATATATTCACAAAGTGAATTCACAAAGTCCTCCGTGTACATGTATTAAAAAAAAAAAAAAGTATTTTTATCAAATATTACCAAAAAAAAAAAAAATGAAGGGGAAATATGTATTTCTCCCAAATGCCCTTCACACTTCTAGAATATTTGTTGCTGCAGTGTAGTGGCAACTTTCCTGCTGTAATATAAGCTAAGCAAACTATTCCATGTGCTCAGCAAAGTGGCAGTCAGATCCACAATTTAAATATTTCTGCTCCATGTACATGACATAGTTCAACTATAAAACTACATGGTGCAGTGTCAGTCTTCTGCCATCTCTTCCTCTGAGAAACAGTTACACATTGGTGCATAAACCTTCATCATTTATACTCAGAGAAGATAAAGTGACACTTCTGTTCCCCAAGAAATTAAAATAATTTAATGCTTAAGGGTCTCCAGATCTGTCTTTGGAGGGACAAGCTCCTTCCTACAGTGATTTATCAACCAACACTTCATCAAAACCACAGGGACAGCAGGTAGACTGATATCTAAAAGCACATCAATAAGGAAAATGTCAAGTTTTGTGTACTGCACACTATTTTGAGCCCCTCCACTTTCTGATTAGAACATTTCTGTAACTCAGCAAAGCCCACACTCGCTACCAGATTTGAAGGATTGCACTGAAATGGCTGAGCGACCGACTGAAGTGAGATTTCAAAGAAGTGAGACAAACACTCGCCTAAATTCAAAAGCTGCCAAACATATTTCATCAGACTTTCAAAAGATAATTGTTTTGTCTGTTCTGAATTAAGCTTTAAGTGCTTTAAGAAAGGTTTCTCTACAAACATGGCTAAAGATCACAAAGGGGAGCATTTGGAATGAATGGAACCCTTCAGTCATATATTTAATATCACTTGCATCATGCCTGGCATATACCATAAGCTGCTTTATTTCCATTTCCATAACATGATTTTAAGGATAATCTATATTGATGTCCTACTATTTCATTTCACATGTTATCATAACAGGGTTTTTATTTATAATGCAACCAGGGAAAGAGAAAGAAATAAAAGATCTCAGCTCTGCAGCTTGGAGCTCCTGACATGGGATGTAAGAGCTGACACAAACAGGAGAGAATTCAAAGAAAAAGAGAATATTTCAAACTCATGAGAGAATTTCACAACCATGGAAATTAAGCCTTTTGCCCATTTTTCTTCTTCAGCTCCTGTCTGAGAGTTTTGCAGGGTTAACAACAACATTAGACATTTACAGTCATGTTTGGTCAATTTACACAACACAGATCTGACCCTTGAGTGAGCAACCCATACCTCAACACTGCAAGATGCTGGTATTTCCCCACATGCAAAAATCCAATAATAAAATAATAACTTGATAAAAATACTTCTAGGCTTCCATATATTTCACAAATCATGCTCTCCAACACATCTCATACACAACTATAATTTCAGGATTATTTTATCATTAAATAAAGCATCCAGTGCTGAATTCCCATTATTCCTTAGGAAAATGAAAGAGAAATATCTGCCTCTGAGGTTGAAATCATATGTTAAAAAGTCAGAACACCACATCAGATTCTTTCTAATCTTTAAGAATAAGAAACAGAGGCCAAGGCCTGCTTATCAAGGGCCACCAAGCAAACCAGGGCAACAGTGAGAAGTCAGGAGCCCAAGCCAGAGCTGAAGATAAGTGAATGTCATGGTCTACTGATTTAATCAGCTCATGTATGATCATGTAAGTGTTTATGTATCATATGGACCCTGCTCACCACAGCACCTGACTGGTTTCCCAAAATGTTATCTTAGTTAGAGCACACAGAGTGATTCAGCATTTTCAGATCTCATATCTTCACTCCCAGAGAGAGGTAAGTGCACAGATGTCTGCGTGCTTGCACATGCAGATACACAATGCATAAATACTATATACGCACATATTTTCTAGCAAAATCCACCAAAAAACTATGAAACATTCTGAATTGAGCTATTTAAACTGTGGCCAGGAAAACTGTTGACAAGAGCTAATTTGTTATTGAAAAAAGATCGTGCATCTCTCCATGACAGAAACCTAAAAATCTGTTCAAGATGGCTGGGCAAGGAGCTTTCATATCTGCAAAGGCTGAGCAAAGTAAAGCAGTTTTTGGTCAAGGTCTCCAAATAATACCATTTTTCCAGCAATGCCTTTGAACTACACATAAAACCTTTCAGGAGCTCCTGAAAAGGAAACTTGACTCAAGCTGTTTGTCAAGATGACTGGAGATGTTCTTTGGAAAGTATTTCCAAAAAGTTCTGGAGCAATGGTAGCTGTACAATCATATGGGATTAATTTTCTGTATATATCTCGTTATACTGCTGGAAGAAACAAATTAACTTGAAAATTCAAAGATCTTTATACAGCCCTGTGCTCCTAGGTACAAATATTTAAGTAATCTTTACTTCTTGTCAAACACTGAAATGGATATTAAATTATATTAAATTATTACAGATACAAGTAGTAAAATTTCTTTTCTGCTTTCTCTGTTAGCTCCTGCATCTTGGTATTTCTTACACAGAGTATAAAAGATATTTTAATATTATCTTTGATTTAAATTGCTTCTTCTATTAAGACAAAAACGTTGTGCTGGATGTATAAACACCTGCCCAGAAGTCTCACAAATTTTCCCTGTAAAGGATCACAGGTTTAGAAAAACATCATTTATTCCGAATATTCCTTTCCCTGATGGTTTCGGGATGCCATCCCTTTAACCACCGTTTTTTATCTCCTCTAAAATAAACAAATATATGAACAAACTGTACAGAAGGAAGGAACTTCAACATTTCAGCCCAAACTGAACCCAAAACTCCCCACTGCGCCCTATGACCCCCACTCGTATGGGCTCGGCACAGTGGGAGCTTCCCCAGCCTGCAGGTACATGGAAGGGGTGAAATGCTCCCCTTGACTTCATATATGAAATTAAAAAGAAGAATAAGATTAATGTTGAAAAGAATGGGGGGGGGAAAAATTGTGCGAAATGTCCCCCTCCCTGTTCCAGGACCTGTGGATTGACGTGATGAGAAAGAAGCAATCTGGTAGATAAAATATAAAAAATTCATTTTTTCCTTCTCTCTTACTCCCATGTATTAGCAGAAAGGACAAAATGAAGGAGCAAGGAACTGGTGAAAAAAAATCAAACCAGAATTACATCCGTCAGGGTGATGGAGTGCAGTGTCCTGCCCAGTCCCACCGCAGACCTCCTCAGGGCTACTGTTTCAAGTAAAAATTAAACAAGATGACACAGAAACAGTCCAAGATTGACATTTTCCAGCTTTGTGTCATGTTACATTATTTGAATGAATCTCAACTTTTAAAAACATCCAAAGGAAAGCAAATAAGGGCTGAATAAAACAAAAAAAGACTTGTAAGAAATAAGACTCTCACTACAAGAAAGAGAGCCACCCATGTTGATACTACCAAAGGTAAGAATATTTTTAAGGACACTGTTCCTCTCCCAGCCACTCTTTTTGTTGCCAGATTAATATGAAAAAATGCTTATTATTCTACCAGTATTTTTACCCTGTGACTTTACTCAAGTTGTGTCCACAGAGTCTCAAGAGTTGCAGATGAAGCCCAGTGCTCCCAGCACAGCTGCTCTCCTAACCATCTTCAAGGTCCAGAGTCCACAGCACAAGGGCTCAGCTTTATTGGAAGGATAAAGCCCTGAAACTACTGAAAAAACTGTTCAGAAGTATGAAAAATAATATGCAGGATTTTTTTTTCCTCAGTTACCGAGAAATTTGAAGCAGCCAGCAATCAACTCCCTCTTCTCAGCACTCAAAAGCACTTACAGAAAGCCTGTTCTTAACCCTGCTGCACAGGAAAAACTCCCTTTTATCTTCCATTTATTTTCATTTTTACCTGAAAGGCAGAAAAGAGTTGGGGTTTATATACACCAAACATGAACTGGATTTTTTTTTCAGTGCCTTAGACTGCGGTCGCCTTCCCCCCATATGAATGCATACCTGAATTTCCACAAAAAAAACCCAAAAAAAAACCCAAATAAAAACCAAAAAAACCAAACAAAAAAAATCCCACACCAACAATATTGCCCTTCTGATTTAAGCATAGCCTGTTACTCAATGTAACGTTCATCTATACATGTTCTCACTGTTTAAGAACTCGGCGCAGGTGTTATTAATAAAATAAATTTATTTTTTAAAAGGATGCTATTCTATAAGCTTTGAAGCTCACACATAGTCTAACTTAAGCCAGCTTGGGCTCATCTGGTCTTTAAATGAGCCCTTTCATGTGGTCAGCCCACGAGCCATACGTACTGCTGCTCAATCACGCCACTGTACATCGTCAGCGCGAGGATGATTTGCATGATTTGCATTTCCTGTGCGCTCCAGCTTCAAGGAGCTCTAAGCACCACATACAAAAGAAACCACCGCCAAGTAATGCAAAGATTTTTTAGTTAAACCAGATGAGACTGTTTCAGTCAGCCTTGCCAATAGTGAAAAAGGGGAAAAAAAAAAAAAAACAACCAACGAAAAGTGGGGGGAAAAAGTCTCAGGGATATCCTGTTAAATAAGGATTTATTTGGAGGGAATCTGAACCTTAGATTCATACCCTTACTTTTAAAATATAAAAGGTCTATGAGACCCTTAAGAAATATGGCCTAGCAGAAAATAATTCAGTTAAGAACTTTTCTTCCCCAATATTTCTTAGCTTTTGGCACTACATTAAGTTAGTAATTTATTTATTTATTTAATAGCACATAAATGGATTCTGATTACATTCTGTTTCATAAGGCAGAAAAACTAACCTAACTAAACTGAATTCACTGATAGCTGGTTAATACTTCTCCCTATGAATAAATCTTTTATTTTATCCCAAATGATCAATAAAATCTATTGGACAAACAGCTAAGACAGAAACAGCATTACAGTGGGCTTCAATGAATAAGAACTAAAATTAAAAAAAAATGTACCAGAGCCTCGTTGTCATGAAAAACAGAGACAGATGGGGAGCCAGACCTATATGATGCTACAAATAGATGAATATCTTGTAAGGATTTCAACAAATGTTATAAGACCTAGTCAAAAATTGAAAAAGCACAATGCAGCAGCACAAGCAAATCTGAAGTTCACCTGAAATCCAAGCCATACTATCATCATTATATAGATTATCACGTTTCAAAAATAACAATAAAGATTAAAAACTTTATAAAATCTTATCTAGATAACGGCACAGCTAAAAATGTCATTATTCAGTACAAAGAAAATAAAATTAAGGAAGTTTGCTGTAACAGCTCCTTTGGAAAGGAGGTGCATCCTGTCCCCAGCTTAAAAATGCAGGTGGGCGTGTGCACTTCATGTTCCAATATTGGATTGGATGGCAAGTTTCCCTTTAAACTGGTAGATAAATTGAGATGACTAAAGACTATCAGGCTGACTGAGTGAGCTGTATACACCCAGCTACAGAGTGTAGCCTGACAGAGACCCAAGTCAGGCTGCTCCAGGAATCTGCACATCATCACGCTCCAGAAAAACCACAGCGAACTCCCGGCGCTGCCGCTTCCAAAGGACAATCAATTTTAGAAAATTAAGCTGCATTTTCTTTGGTTTTGGTTGGTTGGTTTTTTTTTCGTTCTGCGTTGTTCAAATGGAACCAAATATAAGATGTGGGTGAAACCGTAACCGAGGGGTTAAATTCTGTCTTGAACACAAAAATTCCACTTATTTCATTGTTGTCTGCAAATATACAGTCAAGAGCCACATTTAATCACCACGCGGAGTTTCTATATTGTGACTGTAAGATTTAGTAATCGAAATGGCTACCAGAATAAAAATGCACTCTGTCATTTTTCCACTTAGACAGCCCCTGTATAATGCTCTTAAAGGTCAGCTAATTTTATTATGGAAAGTAACTAATAACCTTTATTAATTCTTACGCTCGCAGTTTTCGAACACGTCAACCAAATAAATAATATACTGCAGGAAGACACCACACAAACCAAGCTGTTGAATACAATCTCTCTGCATTTGCAACAGACAAAAGAGGTCATTAGAAATGTAATACATGGGTTTTTTTGCTGTGGAAATTAGGAAAACATGGATAGACAGAGCTTTTTAAAAGCCAGGCTGCTGGCCCTCCCCCGTGCTCCAAGATACTGAGACCACCAAATGAGGTGCTAAATTCACTAATACCCAAGCAGAACCATGATTTCAAATGTAATGCAGCACCTCTTCTTTTTTTCTAATTTTCTAAATTTGCAGGATGTGGTCAGTATTGGAGACCATAAGAGTTTTGTTTAGAAACTTTTCTGCGGTCTTTCATTTATTAAAATTACTAAAAAACACAAAAGTATCAAAAGTTAAAAATACAGGTGTTTGTATTTTATTCTGACAATATCTCTTGCATGGAAAGCATCATTATGTTGCACACTATATAAAATGATGCAAGAATATTCATATTTATTAAGGATTTTTGCTTTCCTTAAGGGGTTCAGAATGCAGAACTGCTCATGGTCAGCCTCTCCTAGCAAACTGCTTTGAGTGAGTTTGTTCCTAAGAAACATTACCACACCTGAAACTAAAAATAGATGGTTATTTTTAGCCATTTAATCACATGAGGAAAAAGACACAGTTTGTACCAGTCTTCTTTAATTTACAAAATAATTCCATAACGAGCCCTGTGTGTTTATATCATGGAAATCCCTGGCACTCAACCTCTGGGCTCACACACCGGCTGCAAGTGGAAGCAAAATGGGGTTTAAAAGATTCCAGCAACAATAGTCTTGTGACTAAATCAGAAACAGAAGCACAAGCCATGAGCCAAACAGATACCTATCGGTTTCCTTGAGCTTAATCTGATTAAAACATGGCTCTCAAAAATGTTAAATAGAATGCCACGTCAGAGAGCTGGCAAATGATAAAAATAGTTCATTACAGGAAATCATTATTAAAGCAGCACTACTTGTGTATCTGTTATGGAAATTTCCCTGTAATTTTTCTAGGTTTCCCCTTATGCTTTTTGTTGAGTTGCTATTACACTTTTTTTTTTTCCCTCAATGGCATGTAAGTTTGAGATGTAAAAAGAAAATTATCACTGCAATTTTCCAACTATACTCTGCTCAATACCATCTCAAGTGTGTCATACATCATCTTGTCATTCACTTGAACAAGAAATCACATAATATGCAGAGGTAGAAAATAATCCGAAATGGGGAAGTGCCACTAGGGCAAAACTACACTCATATGCCAACACAGGGGAAAATTTAAAAAAAAAAAAAATTAGACTTCATCTTAACTTCAAGGACTTTCATAATGAAAGCATCTTAAACATAATTAATAGGGGGAAAAGTTTCAATGAAGAGCTGCTGGGAATGACAGCAGAGCCATTCTAGAGTTCACCAAACAGTATTAGAAAAACAAACCATTAAGAATATACCATTACAAATCAACCTGAATGTTTTTAAAAGTTTACACAATTAAAAGAAGATTCAGAATCCTAAGAAAATTTTTTAAAAAGAAACTCAGTATTTCTAACCTCCTACTACTACCACTCCCCTCACAAACATCCTCCAGATTATCCTTCAGAGCACCCCATAAAATACAAACTAGAGTTGCAGTATCTTGTCCTGACTTCACTTACAAAATCTAGAAAAAGCTTTTACAACCAAAAAACCATAACCAAACAAAAAATAATCCCTAAAAATACTTTCACAAGATCTTATTTAACTCTAAGGTTAAGTAATTCCTAAGTCCCTGTTTTTCCATACTGAAGAGCCTTCAACAAACTTGAACAGCCACCCCCAAAACCCTTGGGATCCTTTTTAAAATGTGGCTGATGGGAAAAAGCCTCCATCCATCAAATTAGGTTTTCATTCAAAACAGACATTTCATCTCTAATGAAGATTCAGGCTTCTCCCAAGAAAAGCCAGGATTAGTTGGTAACTGATGCAGTGCCTCTCCATCAGGACACCCAATGTCCCTCCTGTACCTCCACTCCTCCTCCCTCTGTTCCCTGCACCCAGCAGCCTCAGCCACTGACATGGACACTTAAAACAGGCAGGGTTTTTTTAATTTTAGGTCAAACTCATAACTATTTGCCGCTGGCATATCATAAGACAGACACATGATGTAGGGGAACAACGAGGTACTTCAGAGACAGGTCTAGATGGAAGCAGGGCTAATCTTTAATTAAACTCCAGCTACTGCCCACCTAAAATCCAGTGGTGACAATGCAATCACAGCAATAGTGGCAATTTTTAAAGACAGCACAATCACCACGTGTTTTGCAAGTGTGTCTAAGACCTCCTTGATTTTTGTCTTGGATATTTAGCCAAGCTCTGCCTGACTCAGCATGAAAGGGAATGTGCATCCTATTAACAGCAGTGCTTAAACCTTATTCCATAAAGAGTTTTCCAAAAGCACTCACATCTATTCTTCTTAATATCCCTCCCACATTAAGAAATTATTATCTAATACAGGGAGTAATCAGCTCATGGTCTTACTACAGTCATCCTCCTTGACAAAGCAGGGAAAAAAACACCCAACTGTGAAGCATTAGAAAGTCAAGGTTCAAAACATCCCCATTTATTGAGATCAATGCAAATTTATTTAGATCTCCATGCAACAAGACCAAGTGATACAGACTGGTAAATTCAAAGTCCCTACTTCTGCAATGGGCCTTCACCAGGACACACAGAAGGTCACAGTGAAGGACACACAGCCTTAACTGAGGGAAGAAAAGCTGATGACAGCTAATCCAGAACTGGTTTAAATGTAAATTTTAACACTTTACCATGTCAGACCATTGTTAAGCACTGAATTTCACATTGTCCTGCCCGTTTTCTAATCTGAAATACCAATATAGAAGAATGGACTAATAGATTATTAATTTATTACAGTATTACGTACCCTTTCAGGTGAGAACTGAATGTCAGAGTTCAGGTGTGCACCAAGAGTCATCCAGATTGATGCAAATTTGTTCCCAGCATCCCCTTTCTCATTCCATAGCCCCTCTCAGATCGATTTTCTTTGTATTACCCCAGGAAATGAGATGCACAAGAGGAAAACAGACATTTTTGTGGTGCTTAGGAGCAAAAATATGTATGTGTAGAATTATATAGAGGGCCAGAACACCTCCCATCACTACAGGCTAAATGAGTCATCCACTTCAGAATAATGACCAGTAATTAAACAAGAATCTGTAAAGCTGTTAAGTGCCTTTAACAACTCCAACCTATGACACTGAAGGGGTACAAGCCCCCCACGTACTGAAACCATCCATATGATCTGTCATACAGTGGAGCCTCTCACAAAACAACCTCTCACCCATGGAAATGCTTCTCCCCAAGAAGCCAAACAAAAACAATTTAAAATATTTATGGCCACAAATTTCAGCCCTGCTCCATAAACCGATGAAGAGACATGACATCATGCTAACTACCTAGACCTGTCTGGTTGATAACAGGCCCAGGTTTCAGGCTGAAGACTGAACTGCAGGAGTGTGGAAGGGTGTGAACCTACAGGTCAGCACAGATGCTGATCACAAATCTGACTGGCCAAAGCCAGAGCTGACACTCCAGCAAATATAGGAGGTCTGGCCATGCAGGACTGACACCACAAATAAAAGCCTTGCAATACTTTTGCCTTCTTTTCAGCCTCCTTGGACTGGAAGTAGGAAGGTTTTCCTTAAAGGAACCTAATTGCTTCATCCTCCAGTCCCTGCATCCACAGTTCTGTTTTCATGTGGTAGACATTCCATAAATTTCCTGAAGCATTAGCAAAATAATAGCAAGTCCATGCTCCAATGGGACATTTCTGTCTGTTTTTTATCAGCATAGCAAGCTGCATCTCCCTTTGCTCCATGGTTTCTCCTACATTTCCAGACCTGAGCTACATACCTTAAGTCTCCATTGCTTTACTAAAGTCTTTTCATAAAGCTCATTTCTAAATCTTGTCTAGAAGTATTTGTTTTTCCCTTCCTAACCCCTTACTTCTCTAAGTGCCAAGCACTTGGCCGGCCAATATTCCCAAATCAGGCTTCAAAGAGGCAATTCTGAATTGTATTGACTCAGGTTGTGACAGGAAGGGGCAGGGGCCCCCAAAAGCGTGGTGCTCTGCTGCTGCAGGAGGGAGCAGATGGCCACCTTCCAGATGGCAGCCAACCTCGTCTCACCAAGTGCAACATCTGTACCCTGAGTTACATCTCAGAGGATGGTCCTGACACAGACTGCAGGTCACTGCCCACGGCTCCCAGCCACACGGCTGCTCCACAAGCCAGAGCATTTTGCAAAATGCAGAATGACAAGCCTGAAAAAAGGTTACGACTAATTAAAGTTTGTAGCAGGGCACAGTTGAAAGAGAGTTCAAAAGTAGATGTTAGGGAGAAATCCATCTTAAATATGTATTTTTTAAATGTTTCTCCAATCCAGTGTTTTGTTCCCGGCCACAAACATGCCTTGCTTTCCACATGGCACCTTGCAAACCTGGAATTAAGATGTGAACCATGCAAACCCAACCAACCCTGATGGTTTTGCTTCCAGGTCACCCCACAGCAAAGAACGAGCTCATTTTTCAGCTTCCAGACCAAAAGTCTCTAACAGCACTACAAGAGCACTCAAAAATGGACTGGATCCAGCTTTAAAAATGATAAACTTCCCAAGGCTCAGTGAAACAGTGGTCAATGAATTTTAGCTTGAAATTGCAAAGAGTAATTTGTGAGTTCTGTACCATCTAAGTCTAATTTTAACACAGCCACAAATTATATTGTTTCTTCACATGAACTTAATTCAACTCCTCGTTGGGGCAGTTAAACTTGAAATCTACCAACAGGAAAGTAACTAAATTTTTTCTGCCACAAGAAGAGGCTGATATGAATTAATGGTTCCACCAGTTTTGCAGTATATATTCTTCAACAGTTTATTTAATAAATTCAAAAATTAAAATGTTGCTGCTTTCTTATTCTGAATGCATAACCTCCTCAAAAAGACTGTTTCCAGACATTTAAAAGGAAAAAAGTGTGTTTTACAATAGAAAAAGGGAGCATGCTGCATTTCAAAATCCATTAAAATATAAAATTCTGGTTACAGGCTCAACAATCTGCCTAATTAGTTTTTTCTAATTAGCAGGATGCTCTAACCTCTTTAATAAGACTTCTGTGGACAGAATGTTCCATACTGGTTATCCATCTGAGGAAAAAACTAAACAAATACTTCTGAAGTGCAGCTAATAGAACAAACGTGGCTGGGCTTCATGGTCAGAAGGCTGCTCTGGCATGTAATACTAGCAATCTGCAAAAACATGAAATATTCTACCTTGGATACACTACTGCTCACACTAAACACCCCTCTGGATTTCAAAGACAAAATGAAAGCTATTATATGCAAGAGTCAATGAAGTTACAGTTTTAAACCACATGCTGAAAGGCAAAATAAATAAAACAATATTTTAAAAAATGAAATTAAAAACAAAATAAAATAGGCATGGACCAGACACCATAGAAAAGTGAACTGAAGAGATAATGGGAAAGCAAATACCACAGTGATGCTGTAACAACCCAGAGTGTGGTTGCAAAGTTCTTTGGCTGCACAGCAAAGCATTTGCTCGGTGCACACAGCTTTTGTATCTTCCTCTTCATCATTCAGAGCCTTAGTCTGTACCTAGCAATTAATAGGCAGCAGTATTGTCTCCAAATCCCATTTTATCCAACAAAAAAAACCCATTTTCATTATTCCTCTATATCAGCCATGCTGTTTAAGAACTATGGGTTAAGAGAAATGGGGAGCCCCTGCAGTATCTGTGACCAGAGGAAAACTCTGGAGATAAAGAAAACCCAGTCCCCTGCTCCATTAGGAGTTTGCAGAGCAGCTGCTGAGCTTCATCTCAACAGCTGAAATATCCTTTATACTCCTTAAAAATGCAGGAAGCACACAAGCATCTCAAACTCCCTCCCTGCCACCAATTCATTCACCCCGATTCCACCCATGGCCCCAACATGTTGGTCTCATCACCCATCAGCAGACAGGAAAACTATTATACCCTTCACTTTTTTCCAATCAGTATCTTGGAAAACAAGAGCCATGTGCAAAATATAATCTAAGAACAGTCCCTTGAAAACCTCCTGCTAATGACAGGAGGTACAGAGGCACCATAAATATTGACTTCAAACACGCTGAGCCCCAGAGACCCCACGCACTCCACAATGTCAATGACCTTCCATGCAGCTGTTAGCATTGGAAATTAGGATTTTTCAAGTACAGATGCTTACTTTAATGCTGAATTTATATTCCACTCATCATAGCATAGCATGGTTAACAGTTGGACTTGATGCTTAGAGGTTTTTGCCAACCTTAATGATTCTGAGTCTATGATTAAAATCTAATATTTTTCTTCTGTACTAAAATGTAAGACTATATAAAAATATTTTCCAATGTGTTTACACCAGAATGAGTATTAATTCAATTCAAGACCACGCTCCAGGTTCTCTACTCCATGTTAGAAAAAAAAATGGAAGAAAATGTAGGTTTTACTATTTCTAACTCACGATGCAATTTTCAATAATTACATTAGACTAGTTTTCCAAATTCTTTTGTGGCAAATTAGTCTTTTCTGACACTCCTCCCTACCACTCCTGCCTATGGTGCTTCTGGGAACAAGACCTGAGGTCTGTGTTTACAGCACTTCAGACCTGAATGCCTCAACAGCCACAGAAACCACTGAAAACCACTTCCAGACCAGGATCCTCTGCAGAGCTGGTACTAAACCTCAGAAGATCAAGTTCTGCTGCAAGCCAGATTCCACCCTGAGTAGATGGTAACACAACAGTCTGGAGAGGTAAAGATGAGGGCTAGGTAATCAAGATCTCTTCCAAAAAAGCCTTCTGACTGGAAAACATCACTTCAGTCATCAGTAACCACAAGGGCCAGTTGACCCCACACAAGTGAACTTCTCCCAGTCAGGACCTCGAGGATTCGTGGAGAAACAAAAGGACACCAAATATTTGCTCCTGAGATAACTGAGAGTCACAAACACCAAGAGGTGCCCAACATCTGATGGTAACTCACGTTCCTCCCAAAGCACCTACCCACCTTTTTACACCTTTTTTCCCTCCCACTTTGACACCCCACAGCTAAGACCTGAGGATGTAACAATAAATTGGAACCAACTTTAGTCGAGGATGATAGCAACAAAGAAAGAATTCAAGTGGCAAAGCAAAAAAGGAAAAGAACCACAAGAAAATGGTCTCTACTATCAAAATGAAAAAAACCTTCAAAAATCTGCCCAAATCACCGCCAAAATTAATCTTTCCTTCAGTAGTTTTAGCGTCTTTAGCAATATTTCTCAAAATGCATTTAACAGATAAAATTTTTAACTGTTAGGTTTTTAATAAAATTGACTACCATGAAATTTCTGTATTAAAAATAATTTAAAATAATTCAGTTCCTCGGGGTTTAAGCATAGAGATGTCACCATGCATGCTAACTGCTCCATGTTTAGTGAGTTACAACTCTTCTGTCACGAGTAGGAAATGCATTTTGCACACAAAAGCCAAAGGCACTGTCAAACCTGCAGCAATCTGCAGAACATTTGGAAAAAAATGCCTGCAAACTAACTGTTACTAGATAATGGTCCCATTTATCATTCTTAAATTCCATCTTTAATTAAAAATGGGATATTCTCTTACATAAATAAAAAATTACAGATGTTCTCAAATTACTTCCCTTCAATTTTTTTAGGTTTTCCATATATAATATACATAGTTACGTGTTCAGAATTTTTTCATGTTATTACATAATACCTTAATATGTGAAGATTTTTCAATGTTCTAACTAGATACATATAATTTTCCATAGAGTATGCTATATTAAGCATATTAGCACTCAAAGAAAACTCTCTAACAGAAATCAGTAAGAATGTCATTTAACTGCAAGGAAAATAGAATTTTAAATGAATTTTCTATTGTTCTACCCATAATCATTTACCCCTTTTCCCTTTAAAACATTTGGTAAATCACTAATTTAAAGGACTGATGTAGTTACATCAAGTAAGGTGGTGTGAGGAAACATTAGCTGCACTCTGAATAGATTTTTCCCCATATAATTCTTTGACATACTGTTAAAAGGAATTAATTCTTCCACTTATTCTGCAACAAGAAAACCACATATTCGCTTTTGATGTTGTGTCCACTGCTGTTTCCTTCATTCTTTCTTCACGCAACTAGACAGAAATATAAGTTCAAGCATGCAACAAGTAAAATGGAAATTAAGAGAGCTAAAACAAAAAATGATGAACAAGAAGGCAAGGTTATAAACATAAACAATAAAAACAGCCAGTGCTCTGAAATGGAAAGCATTCTTTAAAATGACTGTGTCCACTGGACCATCAGAGTAAATGTGCAGGAGGAAGGGAGGAAAAGACAGGGACAAAGGACAAAGGCAAGAAAGGAAAAATACTGTCCAAGGGAATAAGGAAATTGTGGAAATCTTCATTACAGAATGATGAACAAAAAAAACCCCTTTCAGTTGCTTTGTATTCATCAAAGATATTCTAATTAATAGATACAGTGTATATATTCCTAATTGTTTTTTGTAAGGAAGTTAAATTCATCATCATAATGACTCAAAGCCTACCAATACCTAGGCTGAGACATATTAAAGGGAAGAGGAGGAGGAAATAAATTGATCAAACTCTGGTATGGGGGAGTCAGAAGTTGATCCTAAATTAAATGTTTTCCATTGTGGCGCAATTTGGCGCAAAGATTGTAACCAAACTCCTGCCTAGGTATGTGTGTTTAGGGAAGAAATGAGATAATAATCCATAAAATCAAGTGGTTTCTGTTTAGACTAACATTTCTGTTTGATACAGAATAGCATTTATGAAGCAACCATCCATCCACAACCACCCTCACCCACGGTGCCTCAGCTCACACCAGAGCTGGCTCCAAGATTATGGCCTGAGTCCCTCAAATGGCACTACACCAGGAGGTGATGCCCTTGGAGAGCAACCAATGGACCCCAGCCTTGTCTTAGGGACAGTCAGTCCTGTAATCCCAGAGCAATCGAGAAGTTAAAAGCAGAAAACACCTTTGGGCACATTTTCCAGAGTGACCATGGACCTAGTCAGTGCCTTCAAAATCTCCACCAAAACTCATGTACACCCACAGCAGGTGCTAACAGCCCTCAGCTGGCATAAAAAGCAGATGCAAAAAAAGAACCCTGGAATGGTTTGGGTTGGAAGGGATCTCAAAGATCATCCAGCTCCAAATTCCCTGCCATGGGAACCTTGGTTGCTCCAAGCCCCATCCAGGCTGGCTCTCAGGTAGAGGCACATGGGCTGAAATAGGTGAGGAAAGGACTCTGGATTCACTCTGTTGAAGACTGGAAACAGATGTTCCTGCCTGAACCATGACTTTCAAATTTCAGTGTGTTTGGGTCAAGTTAAAGCTTACCCAAAAAAAACCCCAAAAGTATATGTATTTATATTAGTGCTAAGGTAGGTCTTCTCCCAAAATTGTTTTGCTAAAAACAGTTCGTACAATGTAAAATTCCTTTTCATCATGCATCAATTCACAAAACCCAGCCTAGTTGTGGGTACTCATTAAGAAAATTAGTTGTTTATGACACCAGAACACAAAGCTATAAATCTAAATCACGTGCAAAGCAAGTATCTGACAAAATTTGTAATATTTACATCTTAGTTAAAAAAAAAAAAAACAACAACAACCGGAGATTAGGAAAAAAAAAGCAGCCCCAAAAAAAAAAAAAAAGGGAAAAAAATCAATATTTTTCTCTTTATTAGATGCAAACTAAAGCTTTTTTACTTTCCCTTTGGAAGATCAAATTAGTGTTATGGGCTGGAATGACAATGAATTGTGGAAAGCATCATATTCTTTATAATATAGTAGTGTATATGTTTGTTATTTGAAAATAGAAATGTAATCCATAACTAATCTAGAAATAAAATATATACACAGCAACCATTTAAAAGGACAGATAAAATCCTCATTAAAATCCTAAGTGCAGAAATACTGAATCATAATGCACAATTTCATTACATTTTACTGCCAGCAATGTAAATATCAATTCTCCAGGTGATTCATAAAATTCATTTTAGAAAGAAAAATAAGGATTTCACCCGGCATTTGAGAACATAAAGGAAAACACATGCTAGGGTTTGAAAACCCAGACTGTTCTTTCCTTCTCTCATCAGAATATTTTGCTGGAATTTCAGCAAATCTTTTACACATCAAACAGACAACTGCCATTTCACATTAGCACTTTGTGGAGATCACCCAGCAGTCCCAGCCCGCGTCCTCCCCGGCCCCGCACCTCTCCCCGCATCGTCTTCATCATTCCCAGCTCACTTCTGCCAAAACTCAGCTCCCATATATACACTTCCCCGGACTTCAAAGGAAGGAGCCTGCATTTAAACTCATCTAAACCCTCTTTTAACTATCCAAATTGTGAAATTGCCTAATAATGGGAGTGTATTTAAGGGGAAAAAAAAAATGCATGTTGGACAAATTAACCAAGTAAAGTTTTTGGAGGGAAGAGTGCATGTGGGGGTTTCCACACAAAAACGTAAAGAAAACCTGTCACTTTTAAAATGAATAGCTACCATCTGCCAGCATTTTATCTGAGGCAAAGTTGATTAATGCAAAGTGAATGTTTAAGATCACATTGCTGTCTGCCTGAATAAATTTCAGGTAGTTTACTTGGGAGGTTTTTTTGTCCTGTTTCTTAGAAGATTTTTTTGCTGTTCTTATTGGATCGCCCCCTCCAAGGTTTTCGGGAGCCAGAGCTAAGAATAAAAAAACATTTGTTCTTAAATCATGGTGCTGTACAAGGACTTTTGAGCACCAGAGCATTGTTTCTGGCCCTTCAGAGCAAGAGAATTAATCTCCCTCAAAAGGACATCCCACCTCCTTCATCAGCTTCACAAAAACTTTTCAGGCAGCCTCTCTCCATCACATTGAAAAGGAAATTTTCGCAGTCTGGTTGTAAGCAAAGAAACAACAGCAGTGCTTTTATCCTCAAAAGGAAATTATTTTTCCTCTAGACCTGCCCTAATTTTTTACTTCATTTTTTACTGGGTTAAGTCTTTTTACTGGATTTTTTTTTTTTTACCAATTATTTAATCATTTGCTTTTATTTACACTATCTTCACCATTTTAAAAAAATCAGATTAATTATGATTCTAAACATTTTTTCTGTTAACTTTCACACCTTGATTTATATTAGCATTCTGCTAAAAATCATTCTCAAATCCATTTGAAAACATGCTCCCCTTCCCAAAGTCTCTTTGACCGTTAACATTTTTCAGAAGTTTCCGGAACAGGTTTAGGGCGATCTTAACCTAAATCAAACAAAACCCAGTTTTACACATGCATTCCCATGTTATGTTTTTCCAGCATCAGATGGCCTCCAAGTTCTCCCTCAGCAGAGAGAATTTCACACCCCTTATCCAGGCTGGGACACCCTCTATTATCCAGGGCTACAGCAGTGGAGGGCATCATCTGTGCCGAGTGGTGGAGCTTCGTGCCATTCCATATGGACGTATATTCTCTGTGCTTACACTCAAAGCTGGCTGGACACCAGCCAGCTCTGGTCAGAAGTCACCAAGTTGTTTTAGCTCAGTACATGGTGCCTGTGTCTCGTATCTCAGTAGGGTTTATTGGTTTAGGCTCAACATGGTGCTAGGACGGCCATCTGGCCCCCAGAGCTGAGCGAACTCCCAGCCAGCTCCCTCGGAGCGTGGGCAGGACAAACGTGTGTGCGTTTGCACCAGCCCGCGTGAACTAACCTGGGTGAACTCAAAACGGTTTGTTCAGGGGAAGAAATGCGAGCAAGTTTAGCACTAATGGAATTAAAGCAGTAATGACCCTTTGTTCAGCGAGGGAGCGGAAAAGCGGAGCACAGGGTGAAGCAGGGCCTCCCACACCTTCCTCTGGGCACCTCCACAACAAGGTGAGAACGTGGAGATTTGTACCCATCAGTGAGTTATACCCAGGTGGTATTTTTAATCAAAAAAGTGTTTAAAGCCAGCTTGGATAGGGATTGGAGAAACCTGGTCTAGTGGAAGGTGCCCCTGCCCATGGCAAAGGGGTTGGAACGACATGGTCAGCTCCAACCCAACCCAGTCTGTGATTATGTGTTTCTAGGAGACCTCAACCCTGTCCTCATGGGATACTGGATATTACATTACATACATGACATTTAGTCACCTTATATATTCCTGTCTTTACATAAGCTCATCAAAGCACAAGGGATCTCCAGGAGCACATTCCCTGTCCAGGAGCACATCCCACTGTGCCCCCACACAGTTAAAATACAAAGAGCAACAAAGACATGGGGTGAAACCACGACAAAAACTTCTGGGCAGAAAATTATCCAGTAATTCCCAAGAGATAAGACAGGTCCCATCTTCAAATGCAGTGAATTTGAGCAGTAGCATCAAAATACACACTCCTAGTAGTTAATGCTATGAATAAGGTTTATGTTTATTCACCTATATATAGAGGCAAACAACATAAAGTATGCCCGAAAAACCCAAACAGTATCAGATAAGCTTTTTCTTTTAATTTGTAGATAATTGGTTATCTTCTTTTAATTAATGTACTATTCATACATACAATTTATTTATTCCTTACCTGAGCATTTTGAGGGTCAAATTCTAGGATGGCCTCTAATGCAGGACAAATTATTGCAGTTCCTACAAACAGCATATGAACATTTCCAGTATTTTACAGAAATATGTAAACAGGCAGGAATGTTTCCAGCACAAATGAGTATCTATGTATTCAGATTTAATGAAATTTGCCCTGCCCTGCTTTGAGTTACATCCTCAAACACTTTCTCCAGGGCAGGCAGGAATGTTTCTGAAAATAAAGTATCTAGAAAACAGTTAAATCCTCAAGCTTGCAAATGGTCACACATCCACACAGTGTTAGGTTTTCAGTAAGACTGAACTACTCAGTGGGAAAAAAAAAAATTAAAATGTTCCCTTTTTAATATATTTAGGGGACACAGCCTACCAGTTAATAAAGAATCCACTCTATAATAATGTATTTTCTCCTTATAGAAAAGAACAAAAGCATCAGATCTGAAACAGTCTTAAATCTAGTAGATTTTAATAGAAAAAACAAACAAACAAAAAAAAATCCAAAATCAAGAAACAACTACGTCTACATTAGTTATTGTTGAAATATACTCTCCTTTGCTGAACACCACCCCCAGGTTGGGTTTTTTTTCCAGAGCTCTATTAATTGAAAACAATAATTTGTTTTCTCTTTTGAAAACATAAAAAGCACAGAATTTGTCTTTAAAATATAGTTGTCAGATATCAAGGGGTATATATATGCTAACATTTACCCTAGGGGTATTTCAGGGCTCGAATCTGTTACAAATAAAATCTTTATTCATATGAACAGCTACCTGGGGGGCAATACTGAATGTTATACATAATATTTATATATATATATATTTAAAATAATATAGCAGTGCTATTAAAACACACTGGAAGCTACACTGAATTCAGTCACTCTGTTTTACAGTCTTATGCTACTAACTTTTTGGAGATTTAATTATTTTGTAGAGGATAGCTCCTAAAAGATAAACTCCTTTCATCTAATGTGTCATACCAGTGCTTTACTATCTGTAATTTAATAGACTGCTCATTGTAATAAAGAAAATAATTACAGGAAAAAGAAAAGCATCTTTGTTTTTCATTAAATTGTGCAACAGTATTTTCAAATTTGAGAACTTTCCTTGAATTAAGAATTTTTTAAAGTCTGAAAAAATTTCTTCTTTTACATGCTTTCTAGAATTACAGAATAGTCGCTGTGTGCTATGGAAAACAACTTTAGGCTAAAGATCAGACACCCACATTTATCAAGAAGCTGAAGCTGTCTGAAGAAGTTGGGAGACAAAGCAGTGAGCACAGCAGCTCTGCAGAGTGCCAGCAGCCTGAGGAGGCTCTGCTGGACCTTCCAAATCCATGGAATGAAGATAATATCCCACCAACTGCTAACAAAACTCTCAGATGGTTGAAAACCTTGTCTAGAGAAAGCGGACAGTAATTCCTCCCTTTTTCAAATGCACTTCAAATGCTGTGATTTGGAAACTGCCACCACAAGAATGAAACTCCTCGTACCAACGCAACATCCAAACACCTTCTTTCCAATTAAGGAAAAATCATCTGTGACTCTGAGCAATTAAAACTCAGTCTGTGGCTGCTGCACATCAATCCATGTGATCATTCCAAGATCGCTAGGCAAGTGATCCACCTTTAAATTCTCCTCCTGGCTTCCTAAGTTGAAGGGATTCTGCGTGCTTGGGCTTCCCACTCCTCAGGGCTCCCATGCTCCTCTCAGGAGATGAAGGAAAACACGAGCTGGTTTAACACATTGCTCAACAAAGCCAAGAAAACAGAAAAGCAAAACTTTTCTGGAGAAATGCAGCACAGACTTTGCATCAGGGAATTAATAAAAATCCAGGCAGTGCTGCAGATCAAACAGCGAGTGTCCGATATCTCCCATAACAGCTCTGTGTGTTCCTGTGGAGGGTGAGGACACCTTCTCCCTGTGACAATCCCGGGGAGATCCCCACGTTCTTGGGAACATCATGTTCCTGCACACCAAGAGAGCGGCTGTACAGTTCACAAAAGTAACATTAAGTGCCCTGCTTGTTACCAGCTCAGCTTTAGCTTGTGCTCAAGGGAGGACACGTCTGTTCTCTGATAAAACAATTAGCAAGTTCATCACAGAAACTCTCTGCTCACTGCAGAGCATCTGAATTTAACATCTATGGCTCTGCACTGCATCCTTTGTTTCAAAAGCACTTTTTAAGGCTATTCCTTAACTCGCTGAGTGCCACATTTAAACTAACAAACCTTCCTGCTCCCAAAAATCAGGTTATATGGATAGAAGTCCAAATCTTTTAAAATAAATCTATACTACTTCTCTAAAATACATCTAATGTCAGACTTAACAGCATCAGTATTACTTCTCACACACACCAGGATCTTGAAATAAAGTAGAGTTTGAACATAAAGATTTAGTAAGGCAGCTCCGTTATCACAAACGTTTCCACTTGAAATATCTGTGACCTTTCTGCACTACTAAACAAACAAATAAAAACAAGGTATTTACAAAATGTCACATTTATGGAAAACACTTATAAAAGAAAGGGTCTTTTTCTGTAAATAATATCAATATTATAAGTAATGTAAATTTGGTATTTTCCACAACCTCACAAGAAGGTTGAAATATTTAAATGTGCAATTCTAAACACGCAGTATTGCCAGTACAATGGAATTTTGTCTTTACAAACTACTACCTGGGAAGCTGATCTTCAGTGGTTACTAGAAAGCTTAGAAATAACAGAATTAAAATTAATGTTAATCAATGTGTTTCTAATAGGAGAGTAGTCATCCTTACTCAGTTGAATCTGATGCATCTATACCTTCAATTTAATAAAATAATCGAAACATTCAATTACAAAACAGACATTAAAAATGTGCAAGTAAAGTAGAAGGTACCTCTAATCAGTTTTCCTCTCACCAGCCATACCAGCCCTTGATCCTATAATTTTATGCTGCCTGCGAGGACAAGGTACAAATTCTATTTTAACCATCGCATCTTTGTCAACTTTGACTGTTTGATTCCCTCTGCTCCAACCCGAACAGCACCAGCAAAGAAAACGCTTTCCTCTCCTTAAGATGCTCCATTGGTTAGATCAGATTTATTTGCTGTCAGTAAAGGTTGTATTTGCACATAAGTCTATGACAGATTGCAAGTTTATTAACTTCAAGTGAGTTTTTCAGGCTGCTGGGTTGAGGTTTTTTTGTTGGGTTGTTGGGTTTTTTGTGGGATTTTGCTTTTTTTGGTTTTTATTTTGTCAGCGCTCCCTCCCCCTTTCCCCAAGATGTGGGTTACTTGACAAATTGGAGTTAAGTTATCTTAGGTCAATGTAACTGTAAGTTAAACTAATGAAGTGTATGTCTATGAGTGATGTCTGATTAGTTTAATGCAGTTAGTGCTGGACAGCTTGGGCTGCTGACCTTGAAGGAACACAGATAACATTGTGATGCGTTGGAGGATGTGGTTGTGATACAAGACAAATTTACATAACAGTTTGTCATGTACACTCCTCCAAAACAAAACTGTTGCAAAAAGAAAGCAAGAGGAAACCAACACTGAATGCCTCGCACAAGACAAAACGGGGAAACTTAATTATAACGTTTGGCTTGAGGTGGGAGATTATTTTAAATAGGAGCCAAAAGCAGGCAAAGGAAAGGTGTACATTTACACAATATGTGTTCCAAGACGGCTTAGACATTGTGCTGGGTAACACTGAGCAAATACAGCCTTCTACAGCACAAATTGACTCTTGAAAAGTGATATTCCTTCCTCAGGAAGCACCTACTCACTCACAGCAAAAACATACCAGACCCAGTTCTGAACTGTGACTCGTTGGCACATCATTCAGGTGTGCTCAGACTCCTCCTGAAGTTCATTCTGCAGCTGCTTATGCTGAAACAACCTCGTGCATGAGCAGTATCTCCCCACGAAGGTGCACAGTCCCCACACAATGTTCTGCATGCTGCGAGCAAAGCTCTATCTCACTGCTCCAGACAATCACCTCGCCACATCTCATCTGATCAAGTAGGCCAAGCAAAACTGCTGGGTTTAGAGACAGCTTGGCTCTGGAGGGGCTGATTCTCACTATGTGATAGCTATCTTGTCGACCTAAATCGCCTGTTTTTATCAGCCCAGGTTCTAGCTGATGGAAATTTGCTACTTACATAAATGTATAATTGACACTCACAGTTGCTGGCACGTTACTGAACTGGACCATCATTAAGATAAAACTGCTCCCTTAATCCTCCAGGTCAGCCTGAGCAGGACACTGATAAATCAGACTTGCTAATAGATACATGGGAGGGCACGTGAGGAAGATTGCAGTGTTCACATCTGTGCCATCTCTCAGCCTAATCTGTGAAGCACAGTTTAAACCTTTCAGAATGACTGAGCTCACATGATAAATTTCAAATAAAAGATACACACACATGTATAGACATCAGGTACCCAGATACTGAGAGACTCTCACGGACTGGAGATGCAAGACAAAACAGTCCTGGAAGTTCTAAATAAAACATATAATTTCTCAGCTATACCCCAAGAAGAAAAGCTTGTGCTGCCCACTACAAGCCCCTAATTGCTCTCACATACACCCCTGCATACACACAAGGAGTAAATTCAAGAGACCTGGTTGAAGGCATCTGTGTAATTTGAGTTTAGAAATTATTCAATCCCTTGGTTACCTGTAATTAGAACTTGTTGGCACTGTTTGCATGAAATAAAGAGCAGAAGTCCGTGCCTTCCAATGCCACTTCTTGGCTGGGAGTGTGCAGAGGACACAATCTTCTTGCAGCTCTTCCTGGAGAAGATCCATCAGCTGTTTGTGGGAGCCACCGTAAAAGGGTTCAATGAGAAGGACACTCATTTTCCAAGTATTTCAGAACTGTCTGAAACCTGAAAATGAAAACAGAAGTATTTTACTTTAGAACCATATCTTTATTATTGTTATTGTTACTACTTAAGAAAATTATATTGGAAGAAGAAGAAATATACTACAAGACCTTGTAATATAATCCTTAATATTGCATTAATGAATTTACTTCAGAAAAGGCTACTTAGCAATTATGATAACTAGATTATTTTGACCTTCAAAAGATATTGTCTGTAAATTTTAAATGAATGAAAATGTGTAAGACTTAGGAACGCATTGTAGTTTCAATTTATGGGTTTGTTTTCAATCCAATATTTAAAACCAGCTTTACTTTATACACTAACTCCCTAATATGGTAAATTATTCCATAATTTAGGATGTAGCTTATTCATTCTAATATAGGTTTCCCTCCTTTTCCTGGTGGCAGAGAAAATTAAAGAGCAATTCAAACACACTTCAGCCAGAACAGCTGCCAGTAACACTGACTTGGGTAGGAGGCATAAAGGCAGAGAGCGGCTTGAGGAGATGCAGCTGGGACATCCCCCAGGACACCCTCCTGCATGGCTGGGAGCTGGCACCACAGGCCCAGCAACAACAGGAGACGTAAACCACCTTATTTCTTCTGAGTACTCCAAAGTGGGTGGAAGAGAACACTAGAGGAGGCTCAAGGAAGCTCTGAGACAAAAAGCCACAGAGCTGCTCACAAACAGGATGCAGAACGTGCTGCCCAAAGCGAGGGGACAGATGAAAACTGGGTGACTATTGCTCATCGCCCTCATGAGTCACACCCTTGGGGTACTCAAAAGCTGCTTTTCACATGCTTCGAGCAAAGCCACCACAAACAAAAGCTGAAAGCAAAACCCTGAAAGGTGTTCACCATCCTCAAACACCTTCCTGATGGTTTCCCTCTCAACACTCCCCAAGAATGATGGACTCCGTGCTAAACTCAGCTATTCCAGACTCGTGTTTGACACTGTAAACTGCAAGACCTTACAGCCATTTCCTGACCTGCAATTTCTAGTGGTTTCAGACTGTAATCCTTATCTTACCAAAACCTCTGGTGACAAGAAATGAGAATTCAACAGAGAACTACATACTCTCCTGAAAATCTCAATAATCATTTCAACCATAGTTAAGAAATTTCGTTTTATTCAAGTTCAGGTTAAAAATATTATGTATTCTGTAATCAGAGTACAGAAAACAAACAAAAAGCCTTTTAAGTGCACTGCAGCTATCAAAAGATCAGTTAACCAGCAACAAAAATCCAAACACTGAATCAATTTAATCAATTGGGAGACAAAACATAAACCTTTAGGTAGTTTTTGCTGTTAGCCCACCATGGTGCCAGATGAAATGTTGATGTAGAGCTTCTGGGTCATTACAGAGCAATCAGCAAAAAAAAAACATTCCATGCTCCAACTTTCTTGTCCTAATCCAGCCTGGATTCAGGTTATCATTTGCTCTATTCACTCCTCCATAATATTACAAATAAATTATTTGTTTTAACAAATACGTTCTTTGCAAAACGAAAAGGAAAGCCATCTGGAAGCAGATACTTCACTCCATTTTGGAGCTTGCTTCTTTTCAGGTAGCAAAGCAGTTTCTGATCTCTTTTCCACTGACCTAATTTCAAAAAAATCACACTTTTGAGATCACTGACGTTTTCTGAATTTACAATGATGTAACCAAAATCATACTCTCTCCTCCAAAGCCCTTTTGGAGCCTGCAGGGTAATAACTGCTATAAAAACACAAGCTGTGGTTTAGAATCTGCACTATTCACCTAAAGAACAATTTGTAATTAATCATGCTATGCTTGTCATCAAATGCCACCGAAAATTTAATTCAAGGGACTAAAGGGAAGTGTTTTATAAATTCAGCCCCTAAAAATGGGGGTATGTGAAAAGTTGGTAAATGCCACTGAGTCAGTCACTCGAGGAGGCTTGCAACTAATTTACAAATCATTAGCAGTATCAGTAATAAAGCAATTTGTTCATGAAGCATCTGATCAGATCACACTTCACCAGACTAGTTCTGAAACTGGTTTTATCACCAGGTTTAGCTGAACCCACACTGTGCTCTCTGGTTTTATTTTGCACCAGTTTTCACTGTACATCCCTCACGGGAACAGAGAATGACTGTACACGCTGACAGTAAGAGATTGCTCAGTCCTCGTGTTTCCTCCTGCTTAAAGACCCTGACATTTAGTTAATTATTCTGCATTTACCTACCTTTAGATGTATTAGGGAAACTGCAACACACAAGTATTACTATACAATAAACTCCCTTTGGCTATTTACATTGGGAAACTGGGTTGAATCATGGATGTGTTGTGGAGTGGGTGTTAAGACAACTCTTGATATGTAATTCTTCACAATAACACTCACAGACCCCGTGGCAGCAGCCCATGAGGGTGACAATCAGCAATGACACATTTTTTTCAGAGACGACCTAAAGCTCAAAGGTTTTCTTACAAAACTCACTTGCTCCAAAAAATATAGGTACTGCTTAATAAAATCCTCACTAGCACTTGTAGGATTCTGTTGTTGTGTGATCTCTGTACATTACCAGCAATATACACCAAATTCAATTCAGAAAAAATGTTATAATGTTATTTGTTTATTTTTTGTCGTTAGGGTTTTTTTTTTAAATAAGATGCTACCTACATAAGATACTACTAAAGGATAATGGCAGTACAAAATATGGCACATTCACTTCAGGGCTTGAGTAAGATGAAGCAACTAAAAAGTCAATAAATCTTCTGTTTTTAAAAGATACACTGATAATGCTAAGGAAATTATATTACATATAACTAATAATTTCTTGTACTTAGAAAGACACAGAGGAGGTAGGACATGGTCGTTTGGCTCATATTTCACCCACATGACTTCCAGTTTTGTTCACATACAAAAATAACAGCTATTATTTTTGCTTTATTTCCCTTGACCCAGCCAAGTTAAGGTAAATATGTACCATAAACTCCTCAGAGGTCTCCAAAAGACACAGCTGATAAATGGCCTGAGAACATTCACCGTATCTGATGGAATGCAATCCTCAATTAAATATAAATCACTCCAGGTATTCTTTTCCCCATTTCAAAGAAAACAACAAATATTAGAAAAACAGAACTGCTTCCCCTTTCTCATTACAGTATTTCCTCTCTGGAGCCAGCAATCCTGGGTGTTCCTCAAACAGCTCAACCCCATCCACACGGCTGCAGGATCCCTTCCTTTGAAAATTTCCTACTCTGTCTTTACCACACAGAGCAGCACATTCCTCAGGATACACATTACACATCTGAAAAAAAAAATCCTTCAAAGTGCTGACAGTGTCCAAATGACATGACTAACACAGAGGTATATTGAAGTACTGGGAAGTGTAGGTGGGTAATTAGGGGCTGTCTCAAAGCCAGCAGCTCACAGTGACATTCAGCCAGGACTTTTGTCACTTGCTGCAGCTCTACCCCACACTGAAACATGGCAAGTGACGGAGTCCCTGAAAGGGCCACTGCTGTTTGAGCCCATAATTTCCTTTTAAAAGGAAGTCTGAGTACTGTACAGAGTAATAAATAAAAATTATCTTTAAAGGCGTGGAAGAATTAACTGTTCAACCAGACACAAAACCATGGCTTCTTTTTAAACTCTAGGTGAATGTCAACTTAGGTATTTTTGTTAACCAACCTAGGCAGAGAAAACCCATCATTTTCCACAATTTATTAAAGAATACACGTTCACTCTAACATGCAGAAGTGTGGTTTCACAAACATCAGCACAGCTCACATCAGGAAGCCATAATTAGCCCTGTTCATTGACGTACTCAGACAACATAAATTACAGACCACGTCTAAATATCTGTCCAACAAAACAGCTGAGCAACCATCCAAACCCAAAGGAATAGTTGTTAATATATTCCACAGGTAGAGATCTGCTATTAGTTACAGGAAATAAGGTATATGGTTTCAGTAATGATTGTTTTAACCGTCACAGTCCCACACATATGAGAAATTTATTCCGCCGCCGTATCGGAGCACACGAGGTTCAGAGTCTCGTAACTCAACCCACTGCAAAACCCACCAGGTACAACCTGTGGACATCAACATACTTAAACCTTTGATGGTTTCACATGAACTCACTGTGATGGCTGCCACAGGCAAAAAATTTCCATGTTCCACACTGCAATCAAATGCAATTTTTCAAAGGACTTTTGAGAGTCCCTACCTTTCCTCCTCTGTTCCTTCTCCTTCCCATCCCTACCTGAATTGGGGATGTGCTGTAAATACACACACAGAGATTGAAAGAGCCTGCACTGCCCTCCCACTCATGACAGTGACTCACCGAAACCCCAAAGCTGTACCTTAAACACAATCACATCTTAAGGTTGAACCAAAATTTAACTTGTATTTAGATCACCCAAAAGCACCAGTTCTGAGTTTTGTCATTACTGAACTGCATAAGCGAAAATGACAATTTATCTTTTACATAAACCACCTGGAAAAAGCAAGAAAACCTCCACTTCTTTTGAGAATGTGGTAAACGAAAATTGTTCACCTGTATTTGGATGGCTGAGCAGCAATAACATTAATTTACTGGTGACACCCATAAACCACAGTCTGGCCCATGCACACAACCTCAGAGCTGCAAACACCTACAGAATACCAAAATTTACCATTACCTGGAGGCAGCAAGGAATGAAACCTGCATGGATTTCCTGGCCTGCTTTGGTTTCACTAAAATACCACATCTCATTTTTACTGTACTTATGATCTATACATACACAAAGGCATGGATTGACAGAGCAAGGGGAATGGCTTTAAACTGAGGGAAGGTACGTTGACATTAGAAACTGGGAGGAAATTCTTCCCTGTAATGAAGAGGCCCCTGGCACAGGGTGCCCAGAGGAGCTGTGGCTGCCCCTGGATCCCTGGAAGTGCCCAAGGCCAGGCTGGACAGGGCTTGGAGAAGTCTGGGACAGTGAAAGATGTCCCTGCCCATGGCAGGGGGTGGCACTGGATGAGGCTTAAGGTCCCTTCCAACACAAACCATTCTGTGATTCCATGATGCAATCAGAATTGCAAACAACATAATTTTTAAAGAATTGGTTTGATCGTAATCAAATTGTGAGGACTGCTGGTTTCAGTTCTTATGTCTGTGTTTTCAACCCTGAGATGGAGCAGCAGGAATTGGAAGTCAAGATTTTGAAGATGTCCCATGGCTATCAGTCCAGAGACACCTTGACCCAAGAGACAGTTAAGGCTCCTTTTGGAGTTTATGCATTTAGAAAGTAATGTGCTGTAAAACCTGCACATTACCCTGTGAATGCTAAGTTAACAATATTGCTATAAATCCTTAGGAAAAAGATGTTAATGCATATGCAGTGTATGCATTTTAAAACTCAGAATTTAAATTGTTTTACTATTTTATCTAGGCAAAGGCACTAATGACCTTCATAATTTTCTGTTGTAAATTAAATTTGTTTTCTTTCCAACTACAGAAAAGCAAAAAAAAAAATTAATCCCTAGAATTTTCTTTTTTACCTTCTTTCCTGACACAGTCTGAGACTATCATAAATACTTTGCATCTATACTTCTAGCCATCCTCAATCAACATCTTTGAAGATCTTAATCTATACTGAATAAATTATTGCAATTTATACTTTTTTTCCAGTGGAAAAAGACATCTGTGCATCACATTTATGGCTAACTCAAAACCACAACAGTCAAAGCTACCTCAGTGGGGAAGCCTCCATCCCCCCATGGAGCACAGCACTCCAAAGATATATTTTCAGGGAAATTTCCCTGACTGATGTGCTGATCCCTCAGTACATTGGGAATGGCAATTACAATACACAACTTGGTTTCTTTGTGTCTAATTGACCTCCTAAATTGTACACACTGGACTAAATACTACTCAGGACAAGGCATGAGGGATACTCAGTACTCTGTAAACTACCTTCACAAATTCAGATTTACCTTTTTCAGATTTGCCTTTTTAAAGGCAAACTAAGCATTGTTAATATTTAAATAGGATAAAATTTTCTTCCAAAGAAAACCAAGATAGAAGGGAAAAGGACACAGAAAAGGTGTGATGGAGAACCAGGGCCATGTCCTGCCAGGGAAACAACTACAGCCACCATCACTAGCAAACCAAATTAACTCTTCCACAGGCTTTGTTCCTCTGTCTCCTCTCTTTCGTGGTCCAAATAGATTTACAGAAATTGACATTGAGTATGCTGCAGAGCAGAAGATATTAAATAATTATCTTCACAAAAAATTTTACATTATTTTGAGGAGCTCTTCCACCACTGGCAGGAATTTTTTAAACAAGGTAAAAAAAAAATACAGCTCTAATATGAGAGTATAACCTCATATGAGAGTATGCCGGGTTTGCAATTGGATCTGAGAGAAAATTAGTTATTCTGATTTAACAGTTAATTATAAGCTCCCATTTGCCATGTAATTCAGGAGCTTGGAAAAATGAAAACTGATTTTAACAGAGACTGCTAAAGTTGTCAAATGATATGCTGGCTTTATCCAACTTATTTGCAGTGTGTTTACAGCACGTGAAGGATCAACACAGTTTACAGGACTCATTTCCCGTGTTGCACCTATGACTATAAATTTGACAGCACTGATGATGCTGAAGGCTTACATTAGGTTTAAATAGATGAAGGATCCTTGATTTAGAGTATCTCCAAGAGGAGAGGGAACTAATAGGTGTGGTAATGGGAGATGTAGCACTATTTTTAAACTTGACAGGAGACATATTAGTTGCTAGTTCCCTATTATAGAAAAAGTCCAAGTCTGGTAATAATGGGCTGGCATTTTGAAATTCCTCCAATTTATTAGGAATATGATGAGAAATGTGCTCCACACCCTCTGAGCTTCAAATCAGTTTCTGTACAGAAGGTAAGAATTACAATGCGCATTCATGGCCAGTTTAAAGAGCATATGTATTCATTTTTAAAAAGTCACAAATACTTTAACTAATTTTATTTGAAAGTCACAGTCTACAGTGCATATTAGCCGATTGATTAAAAGACAAAGCATTTGCTAGAAGCCATCATTAGTCACTCTGTGAGGTAATAAAAATCAACCCACATCTAAAAGTTATTTTTTTTCCCCAGAAAATTTGAAGTAGCAAAATGCTAAATGAAGACCAAATCACTCTTGTGTCAACAGAATTTGGGATTGAGGAATTAAACTGTTCTTGTACAAAAGCTGGAATTGTAAGAGTTAATTCAAACATTAGGCTTGATAGCCTGAGATGTTTGGCAGCAACACTTGAGTGGGCACAAGCCAGATTTCTTTTGCAGTCAGAAGGTATCCCTTTAAATATGTGATGAAAGGATCTGCATCTTCAGTCACACCTTGAGTCCACAAAAAGGATGCAATGAGACCTACTGTCAAATGGAGTTCAGCTGTGAAATCAGGGAGGGTTCCACACAGAGGAGCAATTCTGAGGGCAGGTGGCCAGAAAGCCGACTCTGTCCGGGGCTGTATCCAAAGCCATGAGGGCAGCAGGTTGAGGGAGGGGATTCTGCCCCTCTGCTCCCATGAGATCCCAACTGCAGAGCTGCATCCAGCTCGGGGGTCTTCACTACAAGAGATGTGGACTTGGTAAAGCAAGCTGGGAGAGCTGGGGGTGCTCACCTGGAGGAGAGGAGGCTCCAGGGAGAGCTCAGAGCCCCTGCCAGAGCTTAAAGGGGCTCCAGGAGAGCTGGAGAGGGACTGGGGACAAGGGATGGAGGGACAGGACCCAGGGAACAGATTCACACTGAGAGGGTTAAATGAGATATGAGGACAAAATTCTCCCCTGTGAGGGTGGTGAGGCCCTGGCACAGAGTGCCCAGAGAAGCTGTGGCTGCCCCTGGATCCCTGGAAGTGTCCAAGGCCAGGTTGGATGGGGCTGGGATAGTGGAAAGACTTCTGCCCACGGTAGGGGGCGGGAACAGGATGAGCTTAAAGGTCTCTTCCAACACAAACCATTCTGTGATGCAAAGTTCACAAGAGAAGTCAGTAAGATGACTTCAAAATTTATTTCAACCATGATGGAAAATGGACTTCAAAAGGGGAGCCAAATGTACCTGCCATGTTTTCCACCTTAAGACTGCAACTAAAGGAACACAAAAAGTGCAATCATGAGGATTTTGCCAACCTATTAAATCCTTCATCAAGGGAAGAGAATAAATGATCAAGTTATTGTTTGTTTATGAGACTCAACATTTAAGTACCGGGTCCCTACAGCGGTGTGGGTATGATACTCTAAGTAACTTCAAGGCTGAAGTGTTACCTGAAAAAAAAAAAAAAAAAAAGCCCTCATTTTTAAATATTAAGTACTAAAATTCAACAGATGAAATTTTTTGGTCTTTTACTTGCCCAACTCTCTTCAGCTCAGGAGAGAGCTGAACCAGGGCTTCATGCTATGAAGCCATGAGAACAGAAATACCTCTCATTAACTTCTGTGCAGCCAGCACCACATTATGGCTTTTAGAAACCCCTCAAAAGCTCTCAGAGTCAATAGCAAACACCACACAATACTGAATGAAGGCTTCATACAGCACTAAACATATTTTTCCATGTTAACAATATTTATATCTTATTTCCAACTTGACATGCAGATGACATGTTACCCACATCAATTTATAAATCCAGCACAATAGGAATTGCCAATTTGATTTAGTGGTACAGCACCCTGTTTCCTGTAAATAATTTCCCTACCAGGCTTTGACTAAGCCCTTTGAAAGGGCTCTAGAAATATTCAAGGCTCCAGTTTCTGGCCAAAATGCTTTCTGACAGCTCACTGCAACTGTTCCCCAGCATCTATGCTGACCCAAGAATAGCAAATTTAATGACTTAAGTCATTTGTTTCCATCCTCTTGTGTGCAGAGCTTGCAAATTACTTCAAGGATTGGCTTAAAGCAACGAAGAAAAGCATATTCATACATTTTATTTTACTTCACAAGTATCAGAAAGTTAAGGGGTCTGCCTCCTCCACTGGGAAGTATCTATGGATACACACATTGCAGAAAGCTGAAAAACACTGACACGAGTTAAATAAACATGTCTGGTATCATCTGCCAATTGAAATGGTGAGCATTGCAGGAAATATTTGTTTTCCATGAATAAAAGCGATACACAAGCATCTCAAAACAATCTGTTTTGGAAGGTTATTTTGGTTGTTTTGTAAACAAGTTTAGGTTCTGAGCTGATGTTTTCAAAACAGATACTGCAAAGCGAATAAATATTCATGTCTGGGGGAGACCCTAACAGACATGAAACAAGTGCGTGGCCCTTTTTAACAGTGCCACAGATAAAGCAAGGCAAGGACACTCGGAGAGGACATCAAGATGTAAATTTTTTCCTTGAAGTTTCTCAGATGGCTGAAAAGTGCCATTAAAATCATCATGCTCAAAAAAGCCTGGGCCTTAAAAACTTGGCTTTTATTGCACATAAGAAAATCTGGCTATAACCCACAAACTGCACTGTAGTTGTTAACAAAAGTAATTAAAAACAGGGATTTTTTTTAAATTTGACTTCATTATAAATCATGAATGTATCACTACAAGTCACTTAGGTTTTCAGCTTTAGGGTCACACTTGGGAATCATTTCTGCACCTGTCTGAAAACCATTTACTGTGCTTGAGCAACTGGCCACACTCACAAAACCTGAAAATCCTTATTAAAATAAAACATCCTGCTCAACAAAACCAAAATTATGCTGTCACTTACCAGCTCCTTCCACTTGTACCACCACAGAACCTACAGAACCTGGAACACTCCTCCCACACACTGGTACAACACAAAGAATCACTGAATAGTTTGGGTTTTAAGAGACCTTAAAAGTTATCTTGCTCCAACCCTGCAAGCAAGGACACCTTACACCAGAGCAGACAGCTCCACATCCCACCCCGCCTGGCCTTGAACACTTCCAGTATTGGGAGTTCAGGAACATTAAGTTGGTTTATAATGGCCATGACTACAGGGGAGCAGAGAACAAAACATATTCACTGCAGGGCTCAGAGCCGAAGGAACTATTTTAAGGTCATTACTGGAAGATTCAAATTATTTAAAGTTCAGCTGGCTATTAGTAGGTACTCTTACTGACACTGCTGATAAAAATCCCAGAAATACCATTACAAGGCAATGCAAGAAACCGCTCACACCTCACACACGCAAGGTCTGTGCTTAATATTCCCACTTCTTCATTTCAAAGCCACAAATATCACAGCCTTTGCCAGCAAGTTAAAGATCTGTTCTGACTCCTACTAAAGACATCAGAGTTGTGCAGTTACTCTGGCCATTGGGAAATTTTTGGCAATACCCCCAGTTAAGCACTCACAGCAGCCACAAGCAGCTCTTGGAGGCCTGGAGAACAACAGCCTATGGACAGTTTGGAAAAACCTCGGTAATCACGGTAGCATTACCTCACAACAGTGCTCTACATGCAGTCAGGCCCACAGCAATGCTGCAGCTGAAACTTCTGGTTATTTTATTTATTTTTATTATTATTATTATTATTATCCACTCAAACATGGAACTGTTTGAGCTGATCCAAAGGAGTTCATGAGGATGTTTCAAGGGCTGGAGCCCCTCAGCTCTGGATCCAGGCTGGGAGAGCTGGGGGTGTTCACCTGCAGAAGAGAAGGCTCCAGGGAGAGCTCAGAGCCCTTTTGGTGCCTAAAGGGCCTTCAGGAGAACAGCAGAGGTTCTTGGGACATGGGTCTGGAGGGACTGGACACAGAGAATGGCTTCAGACTGACAAGAGAGTAAGGTTAGACTACAGATTTGGAGGTGCTTTGGTTATAGAGATAACATTAAACCTATGTTTAAAACACCTATTTATGCTGTGATTTTCAAAAATCACTTTCATTAAGTGCATCGGAAGCCAAGAGAGGTGTTATAGAGGCCTTAGTACAGAATGAATGATGCAGATCTTTCTGAATATTTTCAGATCCCATTTTCCCATCAGTGTTTAAGCAGAGACTAATCCCACAAAGCTTTGTAAGCAGTAGATACTTGAAGGTGCTTATGAAACTCGGATTTAGCCCTACATTTAAGGCAGAAATAAATCTGGTAGACACACTCCCCCCCGACCACTGAAGATAAAATATAATTACAAGGGAGAGGAAAGGGCAAGAAAGAAAATAATAAGTTCCCTTCAGAAAATATACATGTGGAAAAAACCACAGATGGGGTACCCAAAATAAGCAATACCATGCAAATGCTTTGAGAAAAGGGAATTATTTCCACCTATCTGCATTGATCGCACACACTTGCTTCCACTGACAAGAACGTAATCCAAAGTCTGCCTGCTCATCTCAAAGTGGTTATGAAGCCATGTGTGAGGTGCATTCAGCATCCTCTAAGATGAACAGAATCTGTTTTGCATGCCAATATCCTTGGAGAGAGCAATATTCATGCAAGATGATTCAAGCTACTCTTCAGAGCTGCAGCACTCTGCCTCCCCATTGAAGCTCTGAATGAGCATGGGCAACAGAGATCCATAAACCATTTTTCCTAGAGTCTATAGACAGTTGGTTTCTTAACACTCACGGAAACATCTTCTTGGGCATTAACAGAATGACTTAGAAAAAAAGTCTGCTTTTTCTCTTTAGAGCTGAGTTTCTTTTCAAGCTGTGTAACACCACTTGATATTTAGTTTAGCTACTCAACCAAGCATCAGCCTTCAATGTATCCAAGGTGCAGAATGGTTGACTAACACAGACCATTTCACTTGTTCGGGCTTATTTACAAATACCACTTACATACTGCTGGCATTTATAATGACACCTGGGATGTTGCTGACACACCACTACGTTTGTAAAGTTGGAGTCTACAGGCACACAGGATTCTAAGAAACGTGCTGGGGAATACACACAGCGTTTCCTTTGACTGTAACTAGAATGGTTACTCTGACTATATCCTATCTGAATAGGGAAAAAAGCTTTAGAAACAAGCTTTAGCAAGGTTAATCCCCCACTGATTTTTTTTATCACTCAACACTATTTCACTCAATTACTTTTGTCAATGATTTTCTCAAAAAAATTGCCTCCTGACCATATTACAGGGTTGCTTAAATTACACAGCAGAGACACATTCATGCATACACAGAACTTCATGTGTTTCTTACTACTGTTGCCTACTGACTTGTTATTCCAAAGCCCACAGCCTCTAAATACTACACTTCAGTCCTGGAAATCTTGACACAGTGTTTGATGACAAAGAAATACTTTGATTTTGTGTATATATACAGCCAGACTATAAGGCCTTTACCTTACAGTGGAAGCAAAAATGGAATATAGATGATTTATTCAATTTAGCAAAGCCAAAAGAGTCCTAATCTGTATTAACATGTCCCAAGCCTTGAAGTGCCCACGGCCAGCTTGGATGGGGCTTGGAGCAATCTGAGATAGTGAAAGGTGTCCCTGCCCATGGCAGGGGGTTGAAACTACATCACTTTTAAGGTCCCTCACAACCTAAACCACATTATGATTCTAAAACAAAACAAAACACTGTATAAAAGCTCAAATTACCAGCAATTTGTAAGAAAAAGCTTGGATTCTTACACAGAACTAATAATATAACTTCTAACCAAACATTGTCAATTGTTCTGTGTAAATATGCTTGAAACAACAAACTGTAATTATTCTATCTCCTCCCTCCAACCCTAAAATCATACTACACCTTCTGCCTGGGGTTTTCCCATTATTAACAACAAGAGGTTTAATTTATCTGCTTTTATCCAAAAATGCTGAAGAGTTTAACAAACATTAATTAAACCTCACAACACTCCTGTGAGGTAGGTAGGTATTGTTATCTCTGCTTTACAGATGAGAAAACCCGAATTAAAAATTGTGATTTGCACCATTTCCCAAGTAGTTTTACAGTAAAAAACCAAGAGCAGAAGAAACGAGCAGTGACTTGTATGTCCCTACTCTCAGCCACCACCACGTACATTCTCTTTCAAACCAGCAGGACTTTACTTGACACTGTGCCACACGTGAGAAAAATATTCTGAAAAACCGCATTAATTTATCATTAGCATCATCCCTTCTGAGAAAATACAGACAAATACATCTTTTACCCAGATTGTACTTCCATTATTTCATTATGAAAATGAGACACAATTGTATCCTCTTCATCTGGATAGCTGATGAATTCCATCTTCAAAAGGAAAATCCACACTTCTTGAAACCATATGAATTGTTTCTCAAAAAACTGAATCCCTGATTTCCTCTTTTCACTTATGTTTCTTAACAATTTCTATTTTTTCCCTATTCTCTTAGCTTCTTTTCTCATTACTTCATGTCGTACTTTCCTAAGTCCTACATCACCTTTTTCTTCTTTAAATTTTTTAATGATAAAACAAAATCTACACAGGATTAACTTACAAGCAGCACATCAACTATTATCTTGATGGGTCACACATCAATTTTTCCTGTCTCAAACTAGTCTCACTTCCAACCTGTGTAGAAACACATCCTCCATCTGACAGTCCACAATATCTCTTGTCCATTCTGCCCTATTCCTCATTAGAAAACCTCCAGTTTGAATACAGTCAGTGTTTCAGAAGCAAAAGCTACACAGTTCTCTTGCTTTATTTTTCCTTGTCTAATTGCCAGTTTCACTTCCCTATTTTCACAAATTTAACAAATCTGTCCTCCATAAAAGAGGCAATCTCTTATGTTTTGTAAACTAAGGTGGCACAATAAATGTTTCTGAATGGACATGGAGACAATTGAAGTTATAGAAACTCATTAAAATACAAGTTGATAAAGAATTTTTGACAAAACAACAGTAAAATGTTTTTGAAGTCATATGATTTTTCTATGACTTGATTTCTCTTATTTTAGAATCAGCATGAAACGTTAAAGACCTTCTTTTTAAACCACACAAGCTAGCACATCTTGTTTGTACTGCTTGCTCTAATGAAGTGAGCCTACACTTGCCAGTGCACAGTAAAAATAGGTAGCTCTGTTATTCATATACACTGCAAGCAGCATCTTGCAGGTTCTGAGAACTTTTTCTCATCATATGGAGGCTGCAATAAATGTTCAGCCACTGTTTTCTCCTTCAGCTCTCAAAATTACAGCTGGATTCTTTAAGCATTACATGTGATTTCTTGCACTTTAAAGCTTCTGAACTACTTGAATTGCAAGACGCAGAAGCTCTGCCCACAGACACTTTCTTGCTCCCACTGATTTCATGCTACAGCCAGAAAAGTACCAAATGCTACTTGTTTCATGGGATTTTGCTGGTCAGTGGATACAGCATCCCTCCAGACACACTGCAGCTGAGCAGGATCTGTATCTGCCTCTGCAGCACACAAACCCCATCCGCTCCTTTTTCATCTCCCCTTAAAGGTGCCCTTTCAGAAGAACCTGCCATACAAAGTATTTTATCCTGACAGCCTGAGAGAGCTGGGGGTGTTCAGCCTTGGGAGGAAAAGGCTCAGGAGAGAGCTCAGAGCCCCTTCCAGTGCTTAAAGGGGCTCCAAGAGAGCTGGCGAGGGACTTGGAACAAGGGATGGAGGGACAGGACAAAGGGGAATGGCTTCACACGGACAGAAGGCAGGGTTAGATGGGATATTGGGAAGGAATTCCTCCCTGTGAAGGTGGGGAGATCCTGGCAGAGATTCCCAGAGAAGCTGTGGCTGCCTCTGGATCCCTGGAAGTGTCCAAGGCCAGGCTGAACAAGGCTTAGAGCACACTGGGATAGTAGGAGGCGTCTCTGCCCGTAGCAGGGGGCTGGAATGGGATGTCCCTTCCAAACCAAACCATTCTGTGATTCTTTAGGTCAAGGAGCATGGAAAACCAGTTTAAGGAAAATTACAATTTTCCAACAGCTTTTTGCTGCTTAGTTCCCAGCATATTATTTAAATTCACAATTTTTACATTATTTCAGAACAAGC
This sequence comes from Pyrgilauda ruficollis, assembly GCF_017590135.1. NCBI lineage: Eukaryota > Metazoa > Chordata > Aves > Passeriformes > Passeridae > Pyrgilauda > Pyrgilauda ruficollis. The sequence goes on along the minus strand of NW_024524377.1, from coordinate 1,615,918 downwards.
ATACTGGAAAGAAATAAATGTGCTATTTGTTACTACTTGTTTCCATTTTGAGATGACTTGCTAAAATTTTCACCATTTCTACATGTACAAAAGTCAGGCATTATTTAACCTCTGCGGGCACAAAAAGTTGTAGTTTTTCTTTTTAATATCCACTAAGGTTACCAATTCCTCTGCATTCAGTCACTGAGAGAACCATCTGAAATCCTGCAAAAACTTCAGATATGTAGCAGAATTCAGTAAGTCTCATTATGAGAGGCCTCTCAGCACATTAATCTCACTCTCCATTACTGTCATTTACTTTTTGTTTGATTCCCAATGTTTTGGCTTTTCCTTTTTTTTTTTATTAATTAATTTTGGTGGATTCTTATCTCCAAAGCCACACCAACTGCCACCAAGCAAACACTCTCCAATGCTTAAAATCAGGTTAGAACCCACAGAAAATGAGTTTCAGTGAGACTCCTACTCTTTTGTGTTCTCCCCTTTAGATATATCAACCCTATCTGCATTCTGAACAGTCACTCTTTCCAAATAGTTTATGGTGAAAGAACAGAAGATAAAATTGCTTCTGAAACTCTCTAACAATTTTTTAACTCTTTATTGCGTTAAAAACCCATTTGCCTCCACAATAAATGCTTTGTGAGGAATATAATAAATTACCCCTCTCTGTGGTGTATGAAAATCTCGAGTGAAGCTTGGTTCTGCTCTTCTGAAGCCCCTCACTGGGCACCACCAGACCAAAGCGCGAGCACGAGGTTCTTGGGCATCAGAGCAACACCGGGAACATCAGACGCCGAAGCGTGTGTAGGTGTATTAGCAGTCCTACCATCCATCTGTCAGAAATCTTCGATGTTCCTGCACATCACCCACTGGCAGAGCTGTCTGCCAAGCAAAAATATTATGAAATGTTCATTATATCCTCAAATCTCCCCCCCTTCCCGAGGAGGAAATGGAAAAACCTGTCTCTCCACACACACAGGCTTCACGTTCGTTACCAAGAAACGGCGAAAGACTTTCAAATTCACTCAGAAAGAAAATCTACCAAGAGACCAGGACTGTGAATTTAGATTTATTTGAGCAAACTTTACTTACCAGAGGATATGCTGACTTTTAGTTCACATATATCTCATTTTTAAGGTACGTTAAAGACAGAGTTTACAATTAACTGAACAGACAGCGTACAAAAGGCTTTTAGAACTACACCATATGGTCGAGGGAAAGGAACAATCTGGACTATCCACATTTCAATCTGCAGGCTTGTCCACCTCTATAACACGTTGTATTGCTGTAATAAAATATTAAGATAGAATTTTAAAAGTGAAAATATCTATCTTTTGCACTACCAGGAAGCAAGGCATCTTACAGTCTAGCGCATTTAATAAATATTTTAACTTTTATGGTTTTGGCTTGCTGAATCAGATATAGTCAATAAAATTCCCAATTCATTTTAAACTCTAGTTCCAGAAGGATATGGGTGGGTATTCATCTTACGCTTCAGGGAAATAAAAAATACCAGTTTATACGGGGTATACTGGCAGCAGTTAACGTAACAGATGACACATTCTTGGAAATTAAATAAAAGCAGAAAGAAAATACCCATTGTTGCTCAGCGAAGGGCTAATCCCATGGTCACAGCTGGAACCAGTGTAAATCATTCATTAATAAAATTCTGTTGTAGTAGTCACTTTTTTTCTGCTTTTCAAATGCCAATAGGAAAAAAGACCTCTTTCGATTCTTTGCAGAATGGAGACACAAGTATTTCATAGTAACTATTAAACTTAAGTCTTCACAGAAAAAGGAAGGCATTGTTGGCATCAAAGAAAAATATAAATACTTCTCTATTTTACATCTAATCCCAAAACACAGTCCAAGGAGATACTTGCTTCACTCTGTATTGGCCTGAATTATGATCACACAGAACCCAAATCCTGAGGAAAAAAAAAAATCACCTGAAGCCTTTGTAAGGCACATTTTAAAATGTAAAGAATACAAATGCAACCTTGTGGGCAGATCCCTCAATGTGAACTAGAAAGTTGCACTAGATGAAATGCAGACACTCCAAAGAGACCATGCAATACTCAAGTATTCCATGATTACATACTCTCGGATATAGGTATCGCAGGCTCACAGCCAACTCTGCCCTGAGCAGGAGGTTGGACTAGGCGGCCTCCAAAGAACAGTTCCAATCTTAATTACCCTATGATCCCATGTTCTTTCACATTATAGATTTCTCTCTTGAGCTGTGACACTTATTTTCTCTTTAAAAAAAACCAAAAACCACACACACACATATATATAACTATTTCAAGGTGTGTGTTTCATTGCCCCCAATAGCAGGAAAAATCCTCACATGACCTGTATGACTTTGCAGGTAGTGAGATATGAAATCACAAAAATCTGATCATCCTCTGTAATTGTTTTGAAAGCAACCTTCTGATATCTAAATTCCTGGTATATTCAGTGTCCTACTCACAACACCACAGGATAAGAGGCCTGTTTTTCTAATTCTTTCAAAGAAACTACAGAGAACAGGAAATACAGAGTATGCCATTTGATGCTTTAAACTGCCACAATATAAATTAAAGAGGATAGGTTTTCCTCCACTCCAAAAGAAAAAAAATCAAAACCATCCCATTCCTCATCATCTGGTACAAACACAGCAAGAACAGAGCATTTAAAATTGTCAAGAATTCCTTTAATTGAAAGGTTTCTTTGAATTTGAAAGCTAAAAATATATTATCTCCCTCCTTCTGTGCCTACTAAGCAGTCTGAGCAAAGACTTAAAGCACTCTGGGGCTTGAGAGGATATTTGGGTTTTACTGCCAAGCCTGCTAAGGACTTCCCAAATCTCCCCAAGCCAGGGACCCGGGGAACACGGCGGCGTAAGCCTCGTGCAGCCGGTGGGGACGCGCCGCTGCAAACTCCGACACACGCTCACATTTCCACATGATCAAAGGCTCAACTGCTCTGCTCTTCACTTTACTGCACTTATTCCTACCTCACAGTGACATCCTCAGCAGAGGGAGATGCCTGATAGGAAACTGGTTGAAAAAAAATATAAACCATATAAACCCCCCCCCCAGTTTTCGAGTCATCCTCTTCAAGTGGGATGAAGTGACAGTTCAAAGCACTGTCGCTGTAAGAGTATTACCAACACACAGGAGGAAATCACTACCTAAGAAAACCTGAATATGTAAATATGTAGCAATTTTGTCAAATTCGGAAAAAAAAGCACACCTAAATATTGTGCTAATTTCTATGTTAACAATTATCTGTGTACTCTTTGTCAGAACGGGTGAAATCAGAAGGTGGGAAAGCAAATTGAGCATGCAGGTGCTACAGAAAAATCTAAAGCAACAGCAGAAAACATCAGCTCTCACACATGTACAGGCCATGATGCAGACAGGCAGCTTTTCTATAAAATACCATTTTCTGCTCTTCCTCTCTACAAATAATAAACATACTGCCTTTTTGGAAACAGAAAAATGCAGTATCACAGATCCTGACTGGCCAGGACACGCAGGTTAAGTTCTCTTCATGTTGTTTGGTGATGTATTTCCATGTCAATAATTTTTCTTTATTTTTAAATAAAAGCTGGTGAAAAGTGTGTCCAACCAATTTATGACTTTTGTCCAGGCTGAGCCCCCCAGCTGCTCCTCAGACATGTGCTCCAGACTCTTCCCCAATTCCATTCCTTCCCTCTGGACACACTCCAGCCCCTCAATGTCCTTGTCATGAGGGGCCCAAAACTGAACATAGTGTTTGAAATGTGGCCTTACCAGTGCCAAGTACATTATTTTAATTGCTTCCATGCCTAATTGGCACTATCTGGAAGTTCCCAGCAGCCAGGTGAGGTCATTCAGGCCATTGGGTTGGCAGCTGTACCTCCACCAAGCAACACCAGACACGGGGGCACTCAGCTCTGCACTGTTCCCATGGCCACTGACAATCAGGAAAAGCTAGCAGCATAAAAAATATATATTGAACTTCTGAAAATATACAACTATTAATCATTTTTCCTTATTAAAAACCCAGTACCCAGCTCTAGGTAGACTGGTTCTTTCAAATGGAGTGTGACAGAGTAGGAAAAGAAAAGCAGTATTTAGTTTAGCTAGGAAACATGTGACAGATATAAGCTAAAGTTAATGCTAGGAAAGCTAAAATTTATCTTTACTAATCCCTCTCATTGGAAACAATAGGACAGAATTAAAAATGACGAAGTTGAGGAAGTACATTTCAGGGAGGTAGGGAAAAGGAGACACAAGGAGGCACACGAGGAAAGGCTGCTGCCACCTCACCTAGAGAAGAGCAATTTATCTCCATCAACTCTTTAAATCACTGTAATGACTTTGTCATGTGGACAAGAATCAGAATTTTTAATTTCAGTGACTATTACCTGAGTATGCACACAATACACAAGTTCAGGCATTTACACCTCTGGGCTTACATTTTAAGTCAGAAGTAGCAATCATCTATACCAAAGGGTTATAACCAAGTTAATGTCTTTTGTTTAGATCAGTAAGGCATAAAAGTCCTCACTACAGTTATATAAATTAAGATAAAGTTATTCACAGGAAATAAGTATTACCCAAACATGCTGTTCCTCTGCAGCAGAAAATACTTCAGAAAAAAAGTTCCCGGGTGAGAGAAAGGACAGTAAAACTGCACCAAGAGTGAATTTCACACTGTATGGAGGAGTTGACTAATATTTTTGACAGTAACAGAATAAAAAGGGGCTGGGATTAATAAAATAGCTGATTTACAACCTAATTTTTATTAAATTTCTATTACAACTTTGTAATTGTGTATTAAAATGTGGCTCATATTAGGCAGCAAATAACTTCTAAGTAAATGCTTTGCCTTCCTTAGCAAGATGAAGATCTTCAACACCAACTGTAAATAGCAAAGCTGTCTCTCATTCAATGCTTTCAGGTTTGGTTTTTTTTCCTCCTGTTTTACTCAAAATATGCAGACTTGGATGCCTACAACTAGCACATAAACCTGAAACATGGCATTTAAATCCCTTCATTAAAAGCTGAGCCCTCAAATGGGCTGAAGACAGAAGCTGGAGCAAAGGCAACTACTCCTTCGATCAGGACCAGCAAGGATTTACTCCAAGGATCAAACCCCCAGAGTTTGGGGTGTCTCAAAAGTCAAGCCTTAATTCCTGCATTTCTGAAGTGCCAAATTGCTGCTCTGATTTTCCAAGAGGTTGGTGAGGTTTCTTTGAAAAACCAAAACCAAGGGGTGAGCTCACGTGCTGGGTATAGGGAGGGTGCTCTCAAAATGCTCACAGCGCCACTTTTCATCTTCTAAGACATAAATTCATGTGATCTTTGAACAACTATTTATTTCACACCAAACCAGATATCTCCCTAAAGCCTACCAATACAGCCTGCAGGCATATTTCTTAAATAAAAGTACTGAATCCTTGTATACTTAAAATTTGCATAGCAAAGGGATGAATCAACTATCACAGAAGTAGTAACACTCTGCAGCAAATGCTTACCTCTTGCAGAAGAAAAAAATTGCCCTGTTTACAGAGTTTAGGTGGGACTCCACAAGTGCTTCTCTTCATGTTTCACAACTCTGAGGAATCATTTTCTTACAGAATTCTGGCAACAGCTGTTCAGGCTCTTCAATGCATCGGTTATGTCCACAGAATTTGTATTTTGCATGTGTAAACCTTTTTACTTGTAGATTTTATTTATTTCTGCCTAAAGGTTACTGGGATTGTACATATAATTTCAATTAAAGTACAACAGTAAGGCAATTCTTTTGCCAGAATGTACTAACTTTATGTATTAACTTTATGTACTTTATGTTTAACTTTATGTACTAATTTTTGCTACAAAAAGATGTTTTTCTTACAGAGATCCTTCAGTTTTCACCAACCTAGCAAATTATCCCAGCAGCACCTACATTAAATGATCAGTAAAATAAATATAAGGTATTGCATAGGGCTGCATTTTACAATTAAATCACTTTACTGCCCTCTGTTTAAGTGTTCAGAAAATAAGTAGCTATATTTGAAAAGAGGTAATTTAAAAAACAAGTTGTGAATTCTGTAGAGTTATTAGAGCAGAGGAGTAACTTTATTTTACCTGAAGAACCAGAAACAGGTAAGTAGTGGAAGAAAGTCCAGGATGAGAGATTCTGCTCACACCATCATTTGAGAAATATCTGAAGTTAAATTAACTCATTTTACATTAATGGATCATAACTAATGCTTTGTAAAACCTGCTAGAGGAGATTTACTAAGAAACTGTGATGGAGGCTACCAACACATGACACATTATCTCTTGCAATCTAAAAATTCTTATCTGCTACAGAACTGAAGGTAAAATGCCACTTGGCTTAAAATTTTCTAAGAAAAGGCTGTTTTCCAGAAAAGCACATGGCTGAAACATGGGGCTGCTGTTAACCAAAGGCTTCTAAAAAATACACCAGGTCTGCTTCTGCCAGCCTCCCTCAAGCTGCACCTACTCACATGAGAGCTCCCAGGACTGGGCTCACATGGAATAATCTATATTATATATTTTGAGATATTATATAATAGCCATTGCATAATAATACTCTGTTACCCAGCTGGTGTTTATAAACAAGTATTATATGCATATGCATGTTTTATATAAGATGATGAACATACATGTCCCAGCTTTATATTCACACTCCACATGAAGCCACCAGCACTGTCCCACACTGGCACAATGGGATCTCCTGAACAGAGCCATGACAACTAATGGAATTATACCAAAATATTACCAGCTGTATTTATATTGGGGATAGTTTTACCACAGCTTTTAGAGACCTGCTCTGCAGCTCAGGAATTAGCTATATCTCCTCAGCCCAGCTACTGTAATTTGTCATTTTGATATTTTGCCTTGCCTGGTGAAAAACTCCTCCCACTCTTATCCTTCAGTGGAGATAACTCAGATTTAAATTGGCTTAAATATGGTTCAGGTAATGTATACTCAAATAATCTTTTTTTTCCCCCTAATGTTTTATTTAAACTCACCAAAACCAACTAGAAGGTCTTTAAGGTTCCTTTCAACCCAAATAAGTTTGTAATTCTGTGATGGGAAAATAATTGTTATTAATACTAATAGTTACGTTATTTCCTTCCATTCCCAAGTGGAAATTTATGGTTCTTTTGCTAAGCAGAAGTCAAACCTGATAACTCAAGCAGTTTTCATATTAAGATTTCATGTTAACATCTTCCAGTCGAAAAAAAAGAAAATACAATTTTACTTCTTTCCCCTCAAATTCAGCTAATCCAAGGTCACCCACCAGCTCACCACATCTCCATCAAACATAGAATATTTGGCACAAGGAGGCTATTTTTTATCTTATTTTTTACTAGTTTTGCTGTATTTACAGGAATATGCAATGAAACATTGAGACTTCTGAAATAAAAAAATGGTAAAACTTTAAGGAGCCTAAGTATATGTGTGTTAAAATACACACAGTAAAAATTCAACAATTATATATATGTGTGTAGAAACTATATTTTTAAATGTATTCCAAATTGTACATTAAAAAAATACTCCTAATTCTGTGTAAACTTGCTGTTATCATTTACATTTTATTTTTATTTAAATCAAAATTCTTACACCTGTGGTTTTAGGGAAGAGAGCAGCAGCACCTACTGTACCACAACGCCAAGGAAAGTCAATTCTAGTCAAATATTTCCTTTTGACTGAAGTGCAAATTGCCTGAGCTGAATGTGTATGAACTAATTAGCAAAGCAGGTATCCCCAAGCTGTGAGCAACTTCTCACTCCTCAGGCTACCCAACAGCAGATACTTCACCACTTTTAATGACCATCATCCCACAAGCAAGCAAACCCTGTTTGGCCAACAAAATATGAAGGTTTTTTTTGGAGATGTTCTTAATGTTCATTATTAATACTGAAGTGGAAGTTAGCACTCACAATATTTTGAAGAACTAGCCTCACTTTTGTGCTGGAATCACCAGAGGTATGATTATGGCATGCAAATCCCTTTGGATTAAATGCCCTCATCAAAGCATCTTACAGGTACATTAAAAATTGAAAGGGCATAAACAATTCTGGCAGCTCAGAGCTCAAGCTGGTGATCTTTGCAATTCATAAACATCGACACTTGGGCAGGTTTGCAGGGGAATACAACCAACTAATTATTATCTTTTGCTTAAGGGCACGTACAGTGAGCTCTGCAGGTACTGCCACTGCTTTTAGCCTAATGTATTGCCTCTTCAAGTCTTTCAATATAACAACTCGCTGCTGTTCTCTAAAGCATTTCCAGTGTTACCAAACTGCTTTATATTCAAAGAGAGCACACTGAACCTTCTGAAATATGTTGCTTAGGAAGAAGCAGCAGTTACAAAACGTATGTGACTTGCAAACAGTCATTTTATATCATTCACTGTAATAGTTCCAACAAAACCATAGAGTGGTTTGGGTTGGAAGCTCATCCAGTCTCACCCCCCTGCCATGGGCAGGGACACCTTCCACTATCCCAGATTGCTCCAAGACTTGTCCAACCTGGCCTTGGACACTTCCAGGCATGGAGCAGCCACAGCTTCTCTGGGCACCCTGTGCCAGGGCCTCCCCACCCTCACAGGGAGGAATTCCTTCCCAATATCCCATCTCACTCTGTCCTCTATCAGTGTGAATCCATTCTCCCTTGGTCACTCCATGACTATACAAATAGTCTCTCTCCATTTTGCAAGTTCCATTCAGATACTGGAAGTTCACAATTATAGCACCCTGAAGTTTCTCTTTTCCAGGCTGAAGAATCCCGTCAGCCTTTTCTTGTAGGAGAGGTGCTTCACCTGTTACTTAGCACACAATTTTTTGACAAAAATGTTGATGCTTTAGAAAACAAGAAAAAAGAGTAAGTTAGCAACTTTTTACATACACTACTTAACTTTTTAAAACATCTTCCTGATGTTTTTTTAATGACTGATTAAAAACAAAATCACCTTAAAATTTATCCACTATGAGTTTATGCATTGATGGCACTAAAGCAGCAAGTATTTTGGGACTGGAAAAAGTATTTAAGCATAATTACTCAAACAAGAAGATTCTTAAGTTCAATCATCCATGATAAGTTTAGTGACTACCAAAATCTCTATCTTGAAATAACAGAACAAAAACTACCCCAAAACACAACTGGGGAGAGAACACTATCCACCAGCACCACCAGTGCAGCTCCTGAAGCCGCTCTGAATACTCACCTCCAGGTTCTTTCACTTCAATTTTGGGCCAGATGACATCAAGGTTTGAGGTAAATTTAGTCATAAGCTTTGGAGAGTCTCAGCCATTCCAAAAAGATACTAAAAATCCTGTTTGCAATCCTGTGAAAATGATCACTCCAGGCAACAGTCTGGGTTCTCACATTTCACTTCAATGCAGAATATGGCCCAGTAAGCCTAACTCAGTATTTTCCACCCAGCACTGCCAACAACACTTTCATTTCTTCATATAAGGGATTGGCAGGATTGGTAAGGAGCAGTTTCACTATTACAAATAATGAGGCAGCAAATTATAGAAAATGAAAACTTCCTGAGCAAACTAACAGCCTCTTCAGAGGCTATTACAAAAAACTATTTGTAATGTTTTGTTATTAACTATTTCCTCACTAAATGGCTTTTTGTTTTTAATTTAGACTCACAGATATGCCAGGCTTCTAAATAAAACATCAGTTCAAAGACTGAAGACATTTTACACGTGGTGTTACAGCTAATGAATTTCCAAAGTTGAAAGAAAACATTGCAAAGAAGTTAGTTAAAAACTGTAGTGAGATTCTGTAAATAGATTCAAGTCTTCAAAAGAAAATCAGTCACTGCATGCAGCTTTAAAGCAGGTCTTTCAAGTTAGGATTAAACTCAACTGTTACTTAGTGAAATGACACTAAATAAAAACAGTACAAAAAGATACAAGTGTAAAAACAATAATAATCATTCCCAAATACCCTGGGTTTGGTACAAGAATACCTGCAGGTTCCAACAGCTCTGCTTGCAAGCGTGAGCTGGGGGCTCTGCTTGTTTAGGTTGTGTTTCTATTACTTGACTAGATGCACTTATTGAAAAATAAATAAAACAATCACTTCTTCGTGATGGGGAGCAGCATCAGGCACATGAGTGGCTCACACTCAAATTACTGGCAGTCACATGTATGAAGTTATGCAAAAAGTTAAGCCAAAACTTCTCAGTATGTGTTGCAATAACACTCGTTACGTTATCTTTGATGCCAAAACTAAATTTTTCTATTTATTCCTTGATCACAGAGCGGTTTGGGTGGAAATGGACTTTAAAGATCATCTTGTTCCAAATCTCTTGCCATAGGCTGGCACACCTTTCACTAGACCAGGCTGCGCAAAGCCCCATTTAACCTGGCCTTGGGCACCCAGGTGCAGCCACAGTTTCTCTGGGCAGCCTGTGCCAGGGCCTCACTACCCTCACAGGGAGGAATTTCTGTCTTACATCCCATCTAACCCTGCCCTCTGCCCATGTGAAGCCCCTCCCTCTTGTTCTGCCACTCCAGGCCCTTGTCCAAAGTTCCCCTCCAGCTCTCTCTTACACTCCATTAGACATCAGGTACTTCTAAGGTCTTCCCAAAGTCTGAACCAAAACATCCCCTTAATTCACAGACTGACAGTAATTGGTACACTGCTTACATGGAGATGCACAGCTGGTTATAATCACTGCAGAAACTATTGGGACATTCCCCCATTCCGAGGATGTTCAGGTCTTCAGATTTCTTCCAGGGTATCAAAGCCCTAATCATAGAAAGTTTTGGGTTGGAAGGGACCATAAAAGTCATCTCATTCCAAGCCCCTGCCATGGGCTGCCATGGGACATCTTCCACTATCCCAGGCTGCCCAGAGCCCATCCAGCCTGGCCTTGGACAATCCCAGGAATGGGGTAGCCACAGCTTCTCTGGGCAATAGTTTCAATAGTATTTTGCAAATCACTTCAGCTGGAGACATCATGTTGGGTGAAGCAGACTGAACACAGATCAGTAAGAGCAGGATGTACCACTAACACTCAGTGGCAGTTAACAAGCCAGGTCCTTCCAAACAGCAAGACAAAGCTGTAATTGTAGGGAGCAGCAGCATCTGAGTAAGTTTTATCTGGCAGAGATTAAAAAAAACCCAGAAAAAAGCTTTAGCACCTAAGATAAAGATTTTCAGGAATGAAACAATGCTGCTGTCATCAGCACATCCTCAGTACCTAGACCAACTCACTCTAGGTGTGTTTCCATATCTTTGAAACAACACACCTTCCCCTCCATGTCTGCAGACCCATCCTTTGATCTGCTGCAACGTGAATATAAAACAGCAGCAATCCTTACAAAGGAATGATAATAGCTCTCTGCTTTGATACCTATGGCAACATGACTAAAAACAAGCAATTCAAAGAAACAAGTAATTCAGTTTAAAGTTATGAAGTTATGAGATTTTTTTTTTCCTGTGGTCTTTAACTTATCTGCAAAGCTCTTTCATCCAATTTTGTAAAGAAGTGTAAGTAGCCATTCTGAATTGATTATTACAACTTCAGGATGAGTGACACTTGACTGAAAGAGTAAAAGGATGTCAATCTCCTTTGTTTGCATTTTCAAAGAACGAACAGGAAAATATTCTTTCCCCTGCATGCTCTTCTAGGCAAAAAAGAAAGTTACAGACTGTGGTTTTGGCCCTTGGTCATGGACTCCATTCTCCTTCCACAATGACTAATACATAGAAATACTTAATCAGGTAAAATTCTTCTGCAATCTGGACAAGACAAGCTGAACAAAAAGCACTGTTTTACTAAAATGAAATCATTCCTACCCACAGAATGTCTGCAGGTCCAATTCACCTGTAATCTATAATTTTCCAATGCCCAGAAGTTACCAAAATACCATATGGCTCTTCTTTACTGCAGCAATTCAATACATTCACGGATGCAGGCATTGACTCTTTTCTTTTTCTTTCTAAAATTTATGTTTGAATCCCAGCAACTCATCTTGTGCCATAAAATGTTTATGGTTTCAACTTATATGGAGAATCCAGCAGCCTTCGGAGATCGAAGGGCCATTCTCACTGTCAAAACTGGAAGCTTCACAATGATAACTTCATTTTCATTACAGCCTCACAAAAGATATAGAAATACACAACTCTTTCAGCTGCCAATAGCCTCACAGACTAAAAACATGCAACCTCAACCAGTAAGTTTTTGCTGACCACAGAACACATAATTAGGTTTTGTCAAATGCTTTTAGGACTGTACAGTCATTTATGCATTTTTAAGGCCATAATTAAATTGCCAAAAAAACTACATGACAAAACACAGCTTGTCTGATTAAAAAGTTTAAAAAAAAAAACCACCCCACCTTTATCTTCTTTCAGTACAGCCGATGAAAGCATATTTTAAGTCATTATTTCCTCTTTAGGCTTCCCCCTCTACATGCAGGGAGGGGTTTTAGTTTCCATTCTAACCTGAGATGAACCAGTCGGCCTAGAAAGCTCCTTCAGTGCTGCAGAACTACTCCACTCTAAAATCCAGGGTTTATTCCACAACTTGGATGCTACAGGTGAGCCAGGATCAAGACTTCTGCACTGGCTACCTCAGTGAGAACACTGCTTCCTACAGATCCACACCCTTATTCTGCTAAAAGGTAAGCCAGTAGAAGTTAAACATCCCTAAAGTGAAGGGTTGTATATAAATAAAAGCACACATTTCTCTATCTTTGAGCCCATCCTAAGCAACATATTCAAATTGTTTGTAAGCATGCCCATAAGACATGCTTAGAATTGCCCTGCTCTAAGAATATATTTATGAAAAATTTCAAAAAAAACAAACACCAACAATGAAAGATACAAGACAGAAAACTGGCATTTTAAGATTTACTTCTGCAAGATGTATTCTGACTACACCAGGGCCCTATCAAGCATACTGGTCCAGCTGAAGTGGCAGGTTTCAGCTAGCACCCATCCAGCTGTTGTTTCCCAGTAAACATCTGAGTAACTACACACCAACATTGTCTCATTAACCAAAAAAAAAAAAAAAAAAAAAAAGATAGTGTCACCAAGTAAGCTGAAACAGTGAGTTAATGACTGTTACACTGGAAATCACCTAAAAATAATTATTACCTGTTTACCGGAATCCTGTGAAATTTCCAGTAGATAATATTCAAATTTAAGTTGTCAGAAAAAAAACCTATCAGCTTACGTATAAACAGATATGAGTACAAACCATGTACCAGTTCAAGGTCTGCACTTGCCTTTTCTTCATGGGGAAAGTGTGAGAAAGGGCTCTAATTTTAGTCTCTGAGGTACATTCACAGTAGTAACCACACAATTCAAGTGTCTGTGCTCCTTCCTCACTGCTGCTGTTTCAGCTCGGGGTATTGCTGTGCTTTGCACTAAGACATATTCCTGAGATTTTAAAGTGCTGTGTTTTCATAATTCAGAAAAACTAACTAGCATTAACAACCTACAGAGCAGTAGAAAACTGCAGAATATCAGAATGATTTGGACTGGAAGGGACCTTCAAGAACAGCTTGCTCCAATCCCCTGCGACAAGCACAGGAAACTTTCCACTATCCCAGTTTGCTCCAAACCCTATCCAACCTGGCCTTGGACACTTCCAGGGATCCAGGGGCAGTCACAGTTTCTGTGGACACCCTCTGCTGGGGCCTCCCCACCCTCACAGGGAAAAATTTCTTCCTTTCCTGGTGTTGAATTACACTTTATCATTTGTAAGCCTCCAATAATTTTGAAAAATTAGGTAGGCTGACACCAACTCTCTATTTTTTTTTACATTTGACAATAACAGTTGGGTGCCAAAGCCTGCATGTGGAAATCAGTAACATTTATGGAGTCACTTAACTGCACACTGAACTGTGAAATGAGTCACAGATGGACAGGTTGTGTTTACCTACCCAGGATACACCTGGAATAATGAGACACTGGAAGTTGGTCACCTCCAAGGGCAGCACTGGTGGTGTCCATCTGATCTCCACTCACCCCAATAAACACCCATTTGCCCACAGGCTTGTGATTGCTTTGTCTGTGCTCAGCGTATTTCAGTGCCTGTGCCTCCCCTGTGCTCCACACCAGATGAAATTGTGCATAATTAAAGTATTCTAGAAAAAAAACACCCACGTAACTTCCAGCTCCATTTTCAAAGAAGGTGGTGAAAACTCTATGGAGTTGCAATGAGACTTGGGCACCTGAATGTTTCAATCATTTGAATGGCAGTTCAAAGACTCAAAGTTTTGAAAACCTTATCCTATATAATGCAAATCATAGATGGCTGCACATTAGGAACAATTCAAAACATAGAATTTTTACAGTTTTTGGTAAAAATTTTTACAGTTTATGGTAAAAAAATTACACTATATGTAATATTTGTGTGAACTGCATTTCTTTTTTTCTCTCATCACATCAAGTTCTCCCACTTGGGAGACCAAGACACTGCTCTCCCCACATGAGGCTGTTTGTCCCCAGCTCAGGACAGGGGTGTCCTACCTGTCCCCTTCCACCAGCTGACACACACCAGAACACAACACTCCTTTATGGTTATGTGACTTTCATCTCTGGGCAATTCATGAGACTACTTCTGTAAGAAGCAGCCTCAGAGGCATCAGAGCTCTGGCAAAATCCCCTGGTGAGAAAGCATTGTGGTGGTTGTAAGCAATGTGAGAAAGAAGGAAGGGCCTGGAGTTTTGTTGCTTACTCCTGTATCTCAAATTTAATTAAATTTGAAACGTGGCAGAAATTAGGACACAAACAAATAATTAAAACATTAATCATAAATGAATTCACAGTTTAAAAATATAGAGTCCTTGGCACGGATTTCATGTGAGTAGCTGAAAGTCTGTTACTTCCTGTAGCACCTACTCTTCTGGTAAATTCAGTACAGGTTGCCTGATGAATTCAGAAGTTACTGGAAAAGAAAGGGGAGAAGAGAAGGAATGGCACTGACACACCCTATGTCACACCAGCTTGTTTCCTTAAACAGACCAGGCTTAGGGCAGTTTTAGAAGCACAGAAGTTATGTTGAAGTGTCATTTTATCTTGAAGATAAACCAAATTTAATTAATTATCAGTGTGCAGGAAACTCATTTTCCCCACCAAAACTATAACATACAATCTCATTTCACTGCTGACTACCATTAGTTTGAACATAAGTTGATTTTTTGGGGGGAGGCAGCAGGGTGGTAAATAAATATATATCTGAGTGGTCAAATATTTTTGGTCACCCCTTCCTATTTTGCTGTAGGTCCCAGTTCTCACTTAGGTCTGTCACTCTTTTACAGCCACATCAAGCCAGTCTACTTGAAGTACAGGTGCAGCCTAATTGTTAACAGACATACTTCATTCATGATCTTCACATCTCCCCTCTCTGCTACAACCACATGAATCCAGGCTTGATTGAAAAGGAGAAAAAGAGAAACATGTTGCTAATTGTTTCTTGAATGAAAGATTCCTTTGATTCCCAAAACCTGTAACCTTGTCAGAGTTACCATGTACTGGAAGTACAATGTGAACAATGCCATCATTTCAGGGCAAGCAGAGTAAAAAAAATCAGTGGTAGACATCTAATAAGACCAAGAATTCCAAATCCATCAAGCCTCTCTCCCCTTTTCATCTAACAAACACATCATATTTTTCAGAAGCATTATTACCTGCATTCAAAACTGGCAGCAGTAAAATACCAGGTGGTGCTGCTTCAGAGGTCTTCACCAAAGCAGTTTGGGAATCTTGGCTATGGATCTCAGTGGTGAGCAGTGTTTCTTCCAACCCATCCTATCTGCTTCAGTCCAATGGACAGATTTCAAAGTGTGATTTTCCTGAGAGTAGCAGCATTCTTCAATCTAAATAGAGTGGGAGGAAGAAAATAAAAGAATTTGAGCTCATCTGGTCTAACTTTCCAATGGTTTTAGGCTAAGAAGAGGCTAAACATTGCCCAGGTGGGTTGCAGTCTCTCCATCCCTGGAAGTGCCCCTGGATGGGGCTTGGAACAACTTGGTCCAGTGAAAGATGTCCCCACCCATGGCAGGGGGTTGGAATTGGATAACCTTTAAGGTCTCTTCCAACCCAAAGCATTCAGTGATTTTGTCAAGATTCATCCAAATACTGCCCAATATTACACCATAAAAATATTTATCCCAAATACCTTCCTTAGTCTAATAATGGCTGTGAAGACAGATCACACATGAGATAAAGGCAAACAACAGGAGCTCCCACAATCATGGACCTCCAGAGAGTGACCAGTCCAAACCCTCTGCCCAAACCAGAGAACAGGAGGGTCCCCAGGACCACCTCCAGTTCTGAGTATCTCCATAGACGGAGCCTCCAAGGGCAATTTGTTCCAGTGTTTGGCCACTCACAGAAAAAAAACTTCTCATTGTAACAGAATTTCCTCTATTTCAGTTTGTGCCCTTGAGCCCACTCATCTCAAGGCTGAACTGTCCCAGCTCTGCCTCCTCTCGTGTCACCCCTGTATTCCCACAGTGGGGTTTGCCACCCTGGTTTTCTGGCCCAACTACAGTGTTCCTGTATTTTGATGACTAAACTATGTGACTAACTGCAGATGTATTTCTCCAGGATTCTTTTCATCATCTGAAAAATAAAGCAGCAAAAATTATATCACAATGAACCTGCTGATTAAGTGGGCCATGAACACATTGGGGAACCACAAGGTGCAGGCCTTTCTCATCTCATTAAAAGTTACACTTTAAGCAACAGGACATTTTTAATGTTTTCTGTCTCAGCTACACACAACCTAAGTTTTTATATCAAAATACTGCATTGCAAAGATTTAATACTTCAAAAATTAGTTAAATATAGCAATAAAGGCCAGATACACAATCCTATAAAAAAAAAAAAAAATCAGCTTTGTCTCACAAATCCTTCTATCACAAAACCATAGTGACCAGCATTTATTTTTATTTTTAGCTTTTAAGCTTTCACTGATGGAAGTCCAAGTTAACCTTTACTTTATTTTGTCCTGGACTAAATCCACTGTGACATCCTTTTTGCCCTTTTAAATACAGAAATTTCTTGGAAGGCTTCCAGTACTTTGAAATAAACACATTTACAAGATATGCAACAATTAACATGAGTGGCTCTAGAGGCTCCTGAGACAGCTCTGAAGTCCCTATGATGTGATGTCCAGATATGTTTATATAACTTTTTTTATTTAATAGTTACTTTCAGAAATCACTCCTTTACCATCTTTAGCAAAGTGGGTGTGAACTTTCTATTCCAAACAACAAATGATATGGGAAAGAAGAAAAAATATGAAAAAAGCAAAATGGCATTAAAAAGGCCAAAAAAAATTGCATTAAAACAGTACAAGTTTATGCTTAATGATGTCTAAAGAGCAAACTGACTTTGAGGCACACTGGAAATGACCATTTCACCCTGTAGCTGGTTGTGCTGGAGCCAGGGGACAACTGCACTAAAGATCAGAAGATTGTGATGTTTATGCACCTACAAGCTGACATCTGCCCACTTCTCAATCACAAGTCTCACTACATGTTTCTACTTATTTCTCAAAATTAGAAGGCTTATTACCATTTTACTTCAGTTTTCACAGAACTTGAGATTCTCAACAGCAGCAAATTTGTGAGAGCTTCCAGTAGAAGCAGCCAAAGAGATAAAGCAGATACAGGATGAGAGGATATTTTTCAAAACAAATACAAACTGGCAAAGTCTGAGGTCTTTTACTCTTGAATACTGTGGGAACAAGTTAAAATAGTGCCTCAATCACCTGCAATTAACTTCAAAAGTTTTTGGAAGTCAGAAAAGCTCACATAAACTATGAAGTGCCAGCAGAGAGCTTGAACTCTAAGAAAGAAGTTTAGCAATTAAATTATAAATTAGATTTCTTTTTTTTATTACTATCTTGTTTAATGTGCAATTAAGTCAGGAATGATTCAAGAAAGTTTCATCCTATCTGAAAACAAGGGATGACCAATTCTCAGGATCCCTTCCACATAAAATTATATATTTACTGTATTATTACAGCCACAGTAAGATCAACAGATTATGGACTGGAAACAAGTAGATGAAAAGATGCTTCCACATCAGTGAAGAAGCACAGAGGCCCCAGACTGTTTGTTCCATGCTGAACCTCAATGAGGAATAAAAATGTTCAGAAGTAACTCTGACTAAAGTCCAAATAACAGTCTCAATTCCCTACACAGGCTCTTGTGCAGAGAAGTTGCTCAGCCCAGTATTTTAAAACACACAGATTTTAAAAAAATATCTTGGAAGTAGTCAAATACTATTTTTCTTTAAGAGCTACATACACACTATGGCTCTTCAGCCAACTGGCAGCAACATTAAACCCCAAACTTTTATCGTTTTTACAACATGCAGAAGTTATTTTTTTTATATTTCATGACTTTAAGAAGTCCAACTAAACAGAGCACTACTGTAATTTTCTAATTATATTTTCGCAAGTTTTTAATGTCATAATTTAAATTATGAACTCTTTATTTCAAGATGATTAATTAGAATATGTTCCATTTGGGGAACAAGAGTTCAGTATCCCACTATCAATTAAACAAAATGCTCTTCTTTAGCTTAAGATTAAAAACCAAAATGCAGCCAAAAAGTTTCTTCCTTGTATCTGTCAGATCACAAAAGCATCCAATACAGCAGGATAAGGTTGCCAGAAAACCCTAACACTTTCAAAACTATATTATTTAATGCAGTGGCTTAGCTCTGAAGCTGCACCAGAAATGACATCCAAGCTTTGGACAGTAAGCCTTTTTGCCAATGAATTTCTTGTAAAGTCAACAATTATAATTTATTCTGATCCTTTGTGTCATCATATTAGTAGTTATTTTTTCTGCAATCCCAGAGCAGCAACAAATAATGCCACAGAAGAGGACTGATATAATTACAAGCTGAAAAAGATAGGCCAGCACCCTTACACTCAAAACTACCCTCTGTGGCTCCTTCATACCCCATATGTTGCTAATAAAACTGTTTGAATCATACCTAGGAGACAGTTTTACTGATATTGTATCAGGTCCCTGGGTTCTTTGTATGAGATACGATGTCACCAGCACTATAACTATGCAAATTCTGTGATACAGGATCCCACTGGACACAATATTACACACGTAATTCGCAGTATGAACCTGGGCATTAACAATAATTCTAGTGTTATATAAACGAAACCACTATGTTTATTGAAAAGCTCACCACACAACAACAAAATCAAATTTAAAAAGCAATAAAGAGCAACTGACGTGCTCATTGTAAAGATGGCAACATTGGTATTTTTCCCCAAACAATGTAAATTTTGCTTTGTGTTCACATGACAGCGCTTTACAGAAACTTTTGGCAGTGACACTAAACAAATGCAAGCCCATCAACAACATTAATAAATTACTTTAAATAGGAACCTACAGAGTCCCACTTTTAGGAACAACCATGTGATAGTCAGCAAGGATCACTGTATTCACATACAAATGGGATTCTCAGCTTCTGCTACTAATCATGGACTAAATGATAGCGACTAAGAACGGCAGCAGTGAGAAACCAACAGCTTGGAGACATCAACACACATCGTGCTGAAGCACCTCAGAAGAACCATCCTGTGCTCAGGAAACACCTGCGTCCCAATCCCGCATCAGATCTCTGTGTGACCTCAGGCAAACAAGGCTTCATCCTGGCTGGCATCATGTTAAACAGGGTCCCTCATCTTTTCCTGCCTAGCTCTGTGGCCACTGCTTTATGCACACCACATACACCTGCAAAAAGGCAGGGCAGAGATATTAAGATCAGTGTTGGAAGAGACAGGAAGGTGCAATGAGAAACCTGACAGCACAGGCAGCTTGGTGCACGCTCTTCTTACCCGTGTTTCCAGTGATCTCTTCCCTCCACTATTAATTTATTGGTTTGCTGCAGGTGAGGAGTGCTAGACCTTGCAAGGAGCCCATTTTTGAAAGAAATCAGAAAAAAGTTAACAGGCTGGCATGATAAAGTGAGTCTGGTAAAGAGCCAGACTGAAGAGACAAAAGGATGCTATTCTGCCAAGGTACCGTGAGAATTAATAAATCAGATCATTTTATAAGGTAAATTGTACAGTAAATCTGTATTGTAAATTGTCTAATACATATGGGAAAAGCCACAGCCCAGTAGTCCCTGGTAATATTTTTAATGGCTTCAAACACAGCTAGAAAACAAATGACACACAGCACAAGTACCTAAGGAGTCTCACTCTGAGAAGCTCCAACTTTAAATAACTGATGGAAGAAAAACAGAGTTGTAACCAGGCACTCAAAAAGGAAGATAAAGAGCTGATTGATTCCTGTCACTTCTATGCTTCCACTACAGTGCCAGCTTAAGCAATAACTTCAAGTTTTCCACCAGTCTCCGTGCAATACAAAAACCATAACAGTTTTATTCTCTTTAAAAATCAATAAATAGCAGCTTAGGTGACATCTGACAAGGCAGAAAGCTCACACTTCTTCCCATCAACATTCTGCCCTCTGGTATTGCTGCTACACTTTATCATCATGCAGTTCAGAGAGAAATATATACCTATTCCCAAAGTTTGAAAAAAACAACCCCCTCCTTCCCAAATATGGCCCAAAGCTGTTATGAAGCAACTTATTTTTAGCAAAAGCACTTATGCAGATACTTAATTTTAATTAATAGTCTCACTGACTTCAACATTTGCACAGCAAGACAACTCCACGCTTCAATTAAAGCCTGCACAGAAACGCTGTGCTGATTCATGGCCAAAAGCATGACAGGAACATCATTATATAAAATGCTCATAAAATTTAAAGAAAAAAAATATAACAGGATCCTCACCTTTAAACAGAACATTAGACACCCTCTAAAACTCACAGCTTGAGCAGAACTTGCGGGTTGCTGAATATGTGAATGCTAGGGACAAGATATATTCAGTGAAATTATTTCAGAGTAGGCAAAAGAATTTTGGGGAAGTATCTTAAATGGAGACTACAACAGGCTCAGGTCTCCAACCTTGGCATCTGCCATGGCTGGGTTTTCAAGACTGGAAGATTCTTTATACCAGGAAAGTGGAGGCAGCTGCATCTTCTGATCTTTCTCCATTGTTCACACAGCACATAAATGGATTTCTATCAATAATTAATTCATTATATCCAGGCCAGTTCAATCAGAGACTATATTAGGCATCTCAGTTCAGAAGATATTCACTTCCAGGGAAGAGACACTCTGAGTTATAGTTCTGCCTATCATAATATACCTACAACAAATCTAATTTTGAAATAATATTTATAAGCAAAACTGTGGCACCTGATGGCCTGTAACTCCCAGCTACCAACTAAGAATTTTAGAAGTTAAAATGTAAAAAAAAAAACAGAAGAGTAGAAAAAAAGCCCAGGTGACATAACTCAAGTAATAAACAGATAGAAAAGAAAAGGTAGAAAATTAACACCTGAGCATTTTCCTACAGGAGCAATTTCTTCCCAGGACATCCACTTCTCTCGAGCTCAGCACTAGCCTTGCCAGCCTGCCCACACATGAGCTAAAATAAAGCCCAGCCAGACCTGCCTTGGCTCTGCAGAGCACCAGCTTGTGCATTTCCCCAACCGTTTCACACCTAATTTACAGAGTACATTTATCCATCCCTGTATCTCAGAGATTCAACCTGGGGAGTGACTAGAATCAGAATCACTTAATTGATTAACACTTAAGTGAGATGCAGAAAGCAAACAGAGCACACTGGAAGACTTTCTGAAAATGCATTATTTTTATTCCGACTCCATTAAGCAGTCCAGCATTTTTGAAGGATTAATGAAAGAACTATCAAGAAATAATACAGAAGAGGAATGCTGAGTCTCAGGGAACATGCCAGCACATGATGAAGTGCAGACACCTCTCTGGTAGTAATGAGTCAAGCCAGGATGTTCAGAGAACTACAGGGACATGTGAACTTGCTCACTTGATCCGTCATAGAGTTTATTTGATTTTTATAAAATAGCATTTTAATAATTCCTCCCTGGATCACAGACTGCAGTAGTCATCAGCTTACAACAGTCATTCTCACAAAACAAAACTCACAACACATTTTTTCCACACTGAAAAGTCTAATAAGCATCCAGAATTGAAAACATGCACCTTCAAATTAATATCAAAAAGCAGTCAGCGAGGGTATGTATACACTTAAGGATTATTTCCACAAACCTTGTGAAGCAGGACACAATGTTTCATTTACAGCTGCTATTTTTTAAGCAGGAACTGAAGACAAGCCCAGGAAGAACAGGAGTAAATAAGTTTCTAAACAAACAACTTACAGAGATGCTTTTTAACAGCACCAGACAAAACATTTCCTAAAGTTGCATTTACAAGCCAAAGCAGACCTCAGGCACCACACTGAGTTTGGATGAGAACCTACATGGATACTGACCTCAATAATACTACAGGGGCAAATTTTGCATAGGGAAGACTTGCTCTTGAACAAATGTTTTCCAATGTATTAGGCATAGAGAAGCTTTTTTTCTGCATCAAGAACCACATGTCACATTCCCGAATCTGTTTCTTTTCTTGACCAAATACACTGTGGACAACCCAGAGAGGATGCCCCTCGGTCTTCCTCTTTGAGGTTCCCATCTGCAATTTCCACTAACAGTGAAAATACATGGATTTTTTTTTCCCCTCAAAAATCACATTCACATGCAAAAAAAAATATTCTAAGTTATTAGAGACAATCAACACTAAGAAGTTCTGATAAGAGTTTTTCACTGATGTTAAATCAAGTGCCATATAGCCCACACTAATGCAAAAACAGGGACAACTGAGGATGACAAGCAGCAGGAATGGCTGTGCAAGATGCATGAGAATCCAGGAACAGATCTGGTGATTTGATTCCTAATTTAACACAAAAGGAAATAAACACTAATTCCACATTTACCAGGCCTTCCTGGATCTAGTTATGAATAAAGAATATAAAAAGGAAATTACATATACTGAACTGTGTATCCCACATCACTCTCAGGTGAGAGACTTCACTTGTGACCCTGAAACATCTGCAGCTCCTCTCACAACAGGAAGATCACAATTCCAGGCAGAATCACTGTTCAGCCAGGCACAGAATGATGCAGGACTGCTCACTTGTATCATACCACAGTCCAGACATTTTCTCCACATACTCCTGGACCTGAACAGGCAAAGGGAAGAGAGCTGGTCTACAAAAATAATAATAGTCCACATCTCAAAACCCTAACTGTAAATCATCTCCCTGATCACAATTAAATAAACCAAAAGTTTAGTAAGACTGGACACCTGTGATTCTTTGTACTCCATAGATTAAAGAACAATTAAGAGGCTGGAAGCTGAAAAGTGGCTTAAACTAAAGTTACACAATTGTGTGGACAAAATTCATTTGGCCACAGGGAAGCATTTACATATTTAATATAGGATGTTTTAAATAGGTTTATATTGGTCTAAAAATAGCATCTTGAATAGATTATTATTGCAGTAAAACACTTGCTTTATACCCGAGTAATGAGATCACCAAATGTAAAAAACTCATATGCAGAATGTGCAGGCTCTTGACCATTTCTCTCTCTGAATGTGCCTCAAACTCCAAGTTGCAGAGCTTTAGACCACCATATTCAACTAAATTAAATTCAGACTATAATTTTCTAATACTTTCTTTACAGATAAATACAACACTGGCCAATGCTCACCAGGTTACAATGCTAAGCCATTCCAGTGATAATCACAATGATGAATGTATAATCTAATGCCCAGTTGATTTATACAAACCATCACATATAAGCCTCATGCACCCATTTTAATTCACTGGGAAGGATCATATTTTTCCTGATCTGAGTCAGTGTTTGGTCTGAACTTAGGCAGTTCATTTTTATTTGTTTGCATTAACCAGAATCAGTCTTCACACATAGTGGAAGATGCCTGAGGCTGCACAGTCCTCTGCAATCTCAGCAATTGGCCCTCTCATTCTGTGTGATAGTTATGCTGAAAAAAATAAGATGAACCAAATTTCCAACTGCCCTAACAACTGTGGGAGAAACAGATCAGACTGTTCTTTACTTCTGAAGAAAAGGTCCCCAAAAGGTCAGCCTTTCATATGAAATACAGATCATTAACACTGGATACACAACTATGGTGATGCTCACTTTTTGTCTGCATAACTGGGATTTGATTGTATCTATTTCAGGATGTTCTATACTTTATATATATGGCCTTTAAGGTCCCTTCCAAATCATTCTATGACTCTAAAAATGCCTCTTTCATGTACTACTCCTTGGCTGCAAATAAAGCTCAAAAACACAGAGAAATTACGATTTTTATTGACAACACAATAGTTTTGTGTTGAGTAGAGAGGCTGAATGAAACCACAACTGCTTTCATGCAAACTCTCATGCAAACATTTAGTGAGTTAGATGCAAACAAAACATGTAACAGAACAACTGACTGCTCATTCCTAACAGTGTCCAAATTTCAATTAGAATAAAATGATAGAATTCTCAAGTATCTGAAAAGACACTCCATTAAAAGATAAGAGTTCCAAGGTCAAACACCCACTTTGAGAAGCGCTTTAGCCTGATTTGCACTCACCTTTTTTCAGAGACTAACTGTAGAAACAGCACCCAAACAATTATAATTTGTGACCTTTTAACATAAATGATAATTTCTTAGGCTCATTCTTTTATATTCCACCCCATATTCTTCCAAATAAAAGCTGCCTAAAAATACATTGCATGAAAAACTAAATGTTCCCAGTGACAACTCTGATCAAGTCATTCTTTGCACATGAACACTGAAAGATGCAACAACAGCAAGAACCACTAGTTATTCTTATAACTTCAAGACTAAACCCTAAATATAGTATGTTTTCAAATCCTCTTTCTTAAAATTCAAGTAATATGTTCATTGCTTTAACTGAGAGCTAACAAAGTACAACTTGTATTGTGCTGCAGGCCATAAAGGGAATGTTCTTTATTTGAGTCATGGTTGGATGAGGATGAAAAGTAGTTTTTGAAAATTTACAACAGTTTTGACACTAGTGTGTGTTTATCGTTACAAGTTATCCCTCTCTATTTATCAGACTGACTCTAGACCTTTCACTACCTTCAAAAAAGACAATTTTTATCAATTTTTCATGTCCTTACAGCAAGCCATAGGAAACTGCATAGAATACACAGAAAATCCATAGCTGAGAAAGACCCCAGTGTCTGCTTCACTAAGGCAGGACAGGCTATGGTTTAAAAGGAACATTTAGTAATTAATTTGCCTTTAGCACAGCACTCAAGTGACTTTTTGCTACCATTTACCTATCCTGAGTACACATTCTGCTACATAAAAAAATGTTCCCAAGGAAAAGGAACTTATTTAGAATTATTGTAAACCCTTTCTTCTCCACCCTAAACTGACACATCACCAGCACTGCTTCCAGTACTTCACAGCAGACAGCTGTATTTCACTTGTGAATCCCATGAAAATCTGTATTTCTCTACCCCAAACAAAGCTTTATTCAAAATAAAACTGTTCTTCATTTCTGGAGAGTATTTGGAAGGCTTGCTTTCATATGAAACAGGTGGTGCTTACCTGCCTGTGGCAGCCGTTGTTAGTTTTGTAAACAGACACTGGATTTACAGTTGGAAAATGAACTCTCAATTATGGAGCAATTTCAATACCTAATCTTCTAAATTTGACTTTCTGAAAGATGAATTACCAGCCTTCAATGTCAGCCTTTACTGACTGCACCAAGATACAAATACAGGTCTATGACATGACTACATTATTTATTGCAGGGCAAACACCAGCCTGCAGGAAACATCCCCGACATCAGACTCTGCAGATGCCTCCAGGAGCCACCATGACTACCAAGAATGTTTTTAACAGAACCTGAAAGGGCAAGGAGAGATTCTGGAGCTTCCCAACTCATCCCAGGATGCTAAAGCACAGGCACAAATGTAGTCTGCCACAACATGCAACAAAGCCTCACAGGAGCAAACAGAAACCTAACCTTTTTGCAAGGTGCCACAGTTCCAACTTGGAGGTAAGGCAGCATCAGAGACAAGCAACTGCTGCTGTCTGCAAAGACTTGAGACCTAAAGGCTTGGCTAGCAAAAGATTTTTCTTCCTCTTTTTTATCAGATACCATTTTCTGTGGGATAACACAAAAAGCTTCCAAGTTAGGTGATCCTTCAAATGACTTCAGGGAATACCTAGAGATCTTGCAAGATGCCAGACAGTAACACCTGAGCATGAAACACCTACACTGCAATAAGATCACCTCAAACAAGATGTCCCAGCTTGGACATACAATTAAACATCCCATTAATTTTTTTGCACATGTGTACTTCATGTGCTTAATGAAAACAGCAAATCAAAGCTAAAATGACATGAGCTACAACACAGTATTTTTCTACCTATGAGGAAGAAGCAAATCAGTGTTTCTGTAACTTCTTTTCCCACAATTTAAAAGGGTTTCTGTACACCTTCTTTGTGAAATAAGCTGAATAATAATTACCTCATCACAACATTTAACAAACACTTGTCACTATGCACTGCTGACAAAGAAGAACCACTAAAACTTTTCCTCTCAAAGCAAGACAGAAGCAAAGGCTTAGTCACTTCTTCACATAACAGAAGTTTGCTGAGCAGTTTACCAAAAAATCAAGACATATTATTTCTCAAAGCAAAATAACACATTGCACTTGGAAGATGTGTGCTCTCCATACTGAACAACACCTGTTACATACCTGAAGGGGTTTCTTGAGCAAGCCAAGTCTCCCCAGGTGGTAATTACACTGATCAAATCATCCCCACACATGTTGTAAAAATGGAAAGAAAGAAATAAAGGTAGACTTAATGGATCAACAGCTTCTTCTGATTTCATGCAGCACACAAAAAGAATAAACATGGAAAATTCTGGCGATGCATTAAGGCAATTCTTACACCCAAACAATTTGATAATGTAACATTGCGTACCAAGCCAGGTTTTTCCATAAATAATGATCTAAACAGAATACTAGTCAATTCACCCAAAGATATCAAAGATATCCCTTTATTACAAATGATCCAAGTATCCCCCTTGAGGCTATGACTATCAGAAAGCATTTAGTTGGCTCTCCAGCCAATAATTTTCAGATCTGTTTTATTATGAAACTGTAACACATTTTCAATAACTTTTAGCTTTGCTATACAGAGCAACAAATAATTTCCCAGAACCCTTTGGAAAATCTGACACACAAAATGATTCTCTAGTCAACTTGTGTATTATTAAGCTGAAAAAAAAACCCCATATATCGGATCATTTGATCACTGGAGAGAATGGCAAAGTATTGGGAGCTTCAGGACAGATGGACGAACTTCAGGTCATATAAAACACTACCAAGGCTGTATTTGAAGAAAAATGTGAAAGTTTGTGAAAGCGCCCCGGGTGAAAATACTTTGTGTTGCTAAGAAACATCATCCCTGATGATGGATGAATTAAATTGTCTCAGTTAGCAGCCAACTCCAGGCATCCCTCGTTTATTAGGAGAATGTTTTCTCATACTGGTAATTTATTTCAACAGCTACGTACAAATAAAAAGCCCTACCTTAAAATGAAACTGAGAATTTCAAACTTGCATAATTAATGCTGCAAAACAGAATAGAATTTACATCTCGAACAGAATTTAATAACTAACATTTAACAATGTAAACTCTAAAAATTAATATTAATGCATCCAGACTATTAAGAACTTGTTTTAGGATTGTCTGCAGTGAAACATACTGCTCAACTGCCAAAATTATTCTATGTAAAATCCAGTGAAGTACAAAACTCTTTAAATATTTCTAAGCACCGAACATTATCAATATTCAGGTAAGCAATTTTTAAACATCACTGAGAGAAAGGCATATTCATTTGTCACATATTGTTATGATGACAAAAACACAAAAATTACGCATGAAAGAAATGGAAACCACCTGCTTTGGTCATGTGGACATTGTCTTAATGTTTCATCTAGTTACTCTTTTAATGTCTTACTTACTGTTTCTCCTGCAGGACAGATTGGTGAACTCAGAGCAGTGAATCTTTGCTTTTCTGAAGTGTTTGCTGTTGAATTCCCACAGATCATACCTGCTTTGCCTGCCTTGCACTGCGTTCAGTGAAGTCCTTTCAAAAGTGCAGATGGAACAGGGGAGAGCCTCCAGCTTCTCTCTTCCCACCAGCTCCACATCAGGCCACAGGAGCTCACCTGAAAGGAGAAAGAACAGCAAGTACATCTCACCTGGCACAGCCTTCAGAGCAGGACACAGCAACAGAAGAGAAGCACAGCGTGTGGGGAGCTCCAGCACAGGAACAATCCCAAGGTCAGGAAGTAGCCCCATGACTGCTGCTCAGAGATGAGGGAAAGGGCAGGGCTTCCTTCACAGCCCAGAGAGGAATACGCACAATTTTATGCCACCCAGAAACCAACACAGTTGTTGCACTGAAAACAAACCAAATGCAAAGACCCATTTTCCAAGAACACAGCTGGCAAAGGGGAGAGTCATTAAAGAAAATGAATTTTCATTTGTCTGATGCCAAGGCTTTGGGGTTTTTCTTACTAGTTACTAGAATGTGTTCTAATTGAGACTTCAAGTTAGAAGTCCCAAATTTTAGGCCTACAGAGTCCAATTTAAGGAAAAAGGTGGAAAACCCTCTATAAACTGTTCTTTGGATCGCATCACAGCTTCCAAGTCAGAAATTACCACACACAGTTACATGCCAGTAATGTACTCAGCTAGTCAATACACAGAGGCAGCCACAGAGGCTCTTCATCCCAAATAACCCCACCACGGAGCAGAGTTACCACTGGAGAGCCCGAGGAGAAGTATTTAACAACGATACCAATTTGGCTGCGCTAGAGGAGATGTGTTTCCTGTGGGCCTAATAAGGAAGAGCTTTACAATCTAAGCAGAAGCCTTTCAAAGCCTCAGAGGACATGTCTTATCTGCACCACTTCTGCTCCTGGAATCCCAGAAATCCTGAAGACAGAAGGCAGATCAGACTGCAGCTTTCCTAGGCACAGATGTTGCAATCACATCTGCCCTAACTCTAAGCCACAGTCCTTGTGTCTTCCCAACTCTGTCAGCATCTCTTAGTTGCTTTGGTTTTGGAAATTCCAGGTCAGAGGATAAAGTGTTTCTGAACACATCAGGTGTAGTAAAACACCAACATAAAAGAAAAACACCTGCAGATTATATACCAAGCAAGTAGCAAGGAAGAAAAGGTTTTGAAGCAGAAGCATTTCTTCCCTTGTCTATGTGTTTCACAAAAATAACACTTCAAATCTTGAGATGTGATTGATCAAAGTTTTTATTTTTTCAAGCGTTGATCTAGCAGCCATGAAGAATGACCATTTGTGGGTAAGACACTGAAGTATAATTAAAGAAGAGTTTTACACACCACTCAGAGAAACTCAGTCACCCATGGGTGCAGATCCATGTAAACACTCTCCAAGCTTTTTTTCAACTCATTAAAAATCCCCTCTTTAAACACCTATAGCTCCAAGACGTCAGATTTGATTTGTCCCATTTCAGGTTTCTCAATGCAAGACAGACACAGACAGAAAGAACCAAGACCAGCAATGGCTCCAAAGACAATGAGGGAATCAGAGCACAACGCAACTATTACGTGACTCCAGCTCCAGAAGTTGGGTCTGCAACTAAGTACAGGTTGCAGGACTCTGACTACAATAAGCTTCCTCTTGGCATTTTCAGTGCAGGATTATTGAATGGTTGTATTTATTACTTAGATGATGAACAGTCCAGTTGCAAAATTTGGCAGTTGCCTGGGAAATGCTGCAAGCATTCTGGGAAACAGAGTTAGAATTGAGAAAAGTGGGACTAAGGGGTTAACAGCAAAACTGAAACTGGGGTTTTAATACTGAACTGAATGCCAAAATTGAAAATTAATTCCAATTTATAATAATGATAGGAGCATCATATGAAAATGATTGTAAGATTTATTCTGTTCACTACTGATCCTAAGGTTGTACATTACACTCAGGTTTCAATACAGATGTAAGAAATGAGCTCAGAAGAAAACCAAAGCAATCTGGGAGAGTTAAACAATGAGTACAAAAACAAAAAGGTAAAGAAAGAGGAGACAAGCTTCAAAATAGGTTAACAGCAGCTACAAGAATCATGCCCCACTAGTGCAATAGCTACTGCAGAACCAAAAATAATAAAAAAAAAAAAAATCCACTAGTGCAATAGCTACTGCAGAATCAAAAATAAAAATAAAAAAAAAAAGCTTAACAGGTTAGGAAAAAAAATAGAATAGTATTAGAGGAAATATGCTACCTCTAGGGATCGTTAAACAAGGGATCAGGTTATGGAGGGGTTACACAAATCTCCACTGATTGTTTTTAAGACCTGGTAAGAAGAACATGTCAGGAATGGCCTGTACATCTCTCTCTGGCCTGACACTGAACTACACACTCACACATCCAGCACAGAGCAATGACCTCCCGAGATCCCCGTTTTCTTTCCTAAACTTAAAGGCTGCACAAGTTTAGGCTCCTGCCAGGCAACTCAGCAGGTGACCTGACTGCTCCTTAGAGCTCCAAGCAGGCTTTTGATATCTCTCTTTTCTAAATAGCCCAGGCAGGCTGTGATTGACAATTTTCTCTCACATGAAGCATGCTACCTTAAGTGTGGAGTACTCAGAATGATCCGCCAGGGAAATAAAGTCAAAGTACAGAGCAGGCAACAGCAACTGATCCCAGGAATCCAGTCCTGGGAAGAAAATCGCAACTGCCAAACTGGGCAAGGATGCACATTCCATTAGTATCCAGAAATATAGACACTTACATTTTCTTTTCTAGCACCTTCAATAAATAAGTCTTAATAAAAAGAAGTATTTAACAAAGTACTTAGAGAAATAAGGAGGGAAGGTTTGACATTCCTAAGCTTATTTTCACAGCGGTATGAAAGGAAATGAGGTAGAGTCAGAGCTAATTCTCCTTATATAATTTCACAAGGAATGATTAGTTCTGCCCCAACAGTAACAGCTTTCCAGAGGGTCCTACTTGTCGCCAAGATTGCATACAGATGCTCTAAGTGTAGCTTCCTTATTCTCCACTGACAACCAACTTAAAAGGCCAATATAATATTCATTTTACTATAGAATGAAATTCACAGCGTGAATAGTAAAATAATGTCAGAACTACCATGAAACTGCAGTGGCGTGTTGGAGGCTGTGACTTTTAAAAGTTTAATCACAAAATGGATTCATGGAGAGGAGCAGAGCAGCTTTGTGATTCAGCCACATCCCGTTGCCACTAAGGATGTGCAAGAGCCATGGCTGGACAAGGAGAGGGCAAAGGCACAGAGGAGCATTCGTGTCACATGCCCTGCTGAATATTTTCCTTTAGAAGGCAGGTTTCAATCATTACTGGGCTAGTGCCCCCCTCTCTTAAGCCTGATTAGGACAGACATTCCACATGCTGAAGGTGCTAGAATTCCTAAGTCACCTGGGTCGCTTCTGGGTGAAATACCAATTACTGGGAATTCATCTCAACAAGGCCCACAAAAAGAAAGCCCTGAAAGACACCCCTCACCCCAATGGTGAACATATCACATGGATAATCCTAAAACTCCTCACAAAAAAAAAAAACCTTGTAATAGGTATTAGTACTCTTATAAAGCACTGCAGTGCTTTGTGTTTAATCCTTGAATAGACACTAGTAGAAAAGCCATACTCAATTCCAAAACTTCTACTGCAAATTCCAGCTCAGCTGCTATTACTCCTGGCTTTTAAGGGATATATATATATATTTCAAATATACATAATAGTAATTTTAACTACCAATGAAAAATTTAAGTCACATGTCAAAACAGCATGCAAAATAATAGCATACAAACTTTAAATGTGTGTATTTTGCAGTTTTTAGCACAACCATTTGTTTTACAAAAGACCTACAGATTAAATACAAAATACACTATTAGTTTTAGGCACAAGAAAAACCAATTTTTTATGCCTTGCCTGAAATAATGACTAATTAGGCCAGCACCACCCTGCAGTCATTTCCATAAATCTTGCCTTTACATTTAAATCACAAGAAGAAGAAAACTGACTTAACAACAACAAGAGCATATTTCTCATTAAAGTTTTCTTAAAGCTTAAGATCAGGACAAGAAATTATTCTGTAAAGTCAACAAGCTGATGTTATTGTTTATTTGGAGAACTTTAATTCAGACCAAACAAAAAGCTGCACTCAGAAATTTGCTGTATTAAATTGTAATCAGCCAGGGAAAACTTTCATCTGGGAAATCATAAAACACAGAATTTCACAGGATCTTGATAGATTTCTTATATAGCAAAGTCATCTCACAGCGTATTCCTTGTGTAAACCTTGAAAAGAACCAGAATATTAAAGATGCAATATGTTCAACTACTTGTTGATTTTTTTTGTTTTGGGCATATTTGTAAGTAAAGTAAGTATTAAAGCAGAAAGACACGCAGGAAATACAATTCAGATGAAATGAGAAGCTGCACCTCAATTAAGATTTTTCTTTTAAAATGATGGGAATTATGGTGCTTCTGAGAAATCACTTGTTTAATTATATATACTAGGCAAGATACTTATAAAAACACTTCATTTTCATAATGCAACATGGACTTTATTGCTATTTTACCTACAAAGGTGTCACCTGGTAAATAAAAACCAATAAAACAGATCAAGATTTATATAGTCACATATTCCATAATAAGGTTATTAACACACAACTCTGAGGTTAGCTTTTTTTCTCTACCCCAAAACTGATTGGAAAGAACAGGAAAAAGTGGGATATTCTTCTAAGAGGTGGCCTAGAAATGGAGCTAAGCCACACCACCACTGCTCTGGCTAATCATCCATTCCGAGTTTTAAGCATTCCCAACCATTTCCTTTTGAATGCACACACAAAGGTTTGCGATATTCTACAAGTTCTTCCATACAATGGCTTTACAACAGGTCTGTTTCTCATATGTGTATTTTATTAAGCTTTAGGAGGATTAACCAAGATTCTCAGTTCTTGAGGAAAACAAGGCATGGCAACAGTGAGGTCTCCAGCCTTCACTCCAACACACTTGACTGCTGAATCCTGCCAGGGTGAGTCATGCCCAACATGGGACATGGATCCCATCCCAAGAAGGAATAAAACACTGCATCATATTAAATCTGCATCCAATTACTTAGGTGTGAATTCAAAGGGTGTGTTTTTATCTCAATGACAGTTTCTAAAAACGACTGTGAAAGAAATCTTGCACTCTGGATGGTGTTTTATCCATCAAGACCATGACCACCACACATTTTCAGTTGCCAGAGGCATGGCCAAAGCCACCTTCTTAAGAACCACTGTTGCACCTCCAAGAAGAAAACATTCCCATGGTATTTAGGGCAATTTCATACTTTTACCACTGAGCATCAGTAACACAGACAACCTGCTGCACAAACAGGCACTGACTGCCCAAAAATAATCTTGCAACAAAACTGGCAAACAGCATGTGAAGCCACATTGGTACACTGCTATAGAGCCACAATACATACAGATGTTTTTAAATGAAAAACTATTTAAATCCCCCTTTTTTTGGGTCACCCTAACATTATTTCACAACAATTCAGCAAAACTGCAATTCAGCAAATTACATATGTAATACATTTTGAATATTGGATTATATGCAAACCTATATACACACAAATATTTAAATCAAAGTTGCTGATCCAAGATCTACTTGCTTTCGGATTTAGGTATCACAGCTGTTTGTGTTCTTTGCTTTGACCCTGAAAAAATAATTAATCAGGGGTAAAAATACAAACCACACTTAGTGCCTGGCTTCGCCTGTTTTCCTCCAACTTCTGCATTTCATCATTAGTGTTACATACTTCACTGTTAGTTTTAGACATTCCTCCAGTTCTCATTTGGACATCAAAGAGGTACTCATACCCAAAATACCAGCAATCTGAAATACTGGCTTCCCCACTTACTGTCATTTATAACTTGAAAAGATCTTTGATTTCTTGCCTACAGGAAATACTGTCGATCAAAAATAAAACACATATATGCTCCCATGAATTCCTATAGATGGGGTCCAGGATTTAGGACAATGGACTGGAGACATGGTTTTCAGATTTACATTTCCTACTCTGCCTGGCACTTCACACGTTTATTTTTACTTTCACATCTGACATGCAGCAATATGGCCAGCTAAGGTGTACATTTAAGACATCCTTTGATATAAATCCATGGAGAAGTGAAATTCACACTGGGTTCTGTGTCCTTGCAGCACTCTGGCCCCGCTTCCCCACCGATAACTGCTCCACTTACGGATGGCTGGGGGCAGCCCAAGGCTGGCTCTCCACAGCCCCTTGTTAACAATTCTGCCACCAAAGATTAAAGTGATTTCCCTGCTTTACAAACTTGGTAGAGAACATTTCTCACATACAAATGGGAAGGAAAAAAAAATGGTAGCCAGCCTTTTTTCTTTTCTGAAATGCCTGCTGCATGAGTTCCGAACAGCCTTGAGTTTATATTTAGAGTTTGCTCTTCACTTTTGCAAATTTTTTAAATTAAAAATAATAGTACATTACACAATTAATTCCAAACAATGAGAGACTCGCTCTGTTCAATTGCTTTCGTTTTGTTACTACTCCCACTGCAAAACAGCTCATGTCTCAAGCAGTGGAACAATCAACATTAAGATGCTGTTCTTTACACTGGTATCATAAAATAGAATCATTAAACAGTTCAGGTTGGAAGGAAACTTAAAGATTATTTTATTCCAACTCCCTGCCATGGGCAGGGACATCTTCTGCTAGACCAAGTTGCTCCAAGCCCTATCCAGCCCAGCCTTGAACACTTACCACTACTATAACCAAGAATAACTCTCATACCACTAGAAAGTTTTAGTATATATCCCTACAACAGAACACTGTATATGTTTGTGATCCCAACTTTTATAGAAATAGCAGTTACCACTTTCATTTAACCAGGTAGCATCTCAAGCCTATGGACAAGACAATTGGAGCAGCTAATCCAAGACAGTATTCCACATTAAGTATTTGCTCAACAGCTGCAGGAGAAATGCCTTACCGCCATGGCTCTCCCAAGCTGGACTACATGGGATTGCTTTGGAGAAACACATTCTGATCTTGTAAAGCCAAACAACAAGATGCATAGATATTTCATTTCTTTTCTGTAGTTATATTCCAGCTTACAGACAGTAAGAACTTGAAATACAGCAAATTGTGCCAGAACTACTTGCCCTCTCTATGTCAGGAAGTGCTTGGTGTTATCACAGCTTCCAACAATGATTCAGGTTTTGCACAAGGAGCTGATTCCAGGAGCCCCGAGTGAAGGAAAGTACACTGAATATGTGCTGTTTTGATGATAAAATCATCTGCTTAGACACTTCCACCAGTGCAGAACATTGGTCAGAGACCACAAAACTTCGCTTCTTCGATCAAAACAGAAAGTAACAAACTCAATGCTATAAATTGGGACAGAGGCCTAAAATGCTCTAGGCATGTGGCTCTGAGCTATGGGCTCAAAGCACTTTGCAGTCACACAGTGTAGAAAACATTTATAAAAAGCTAAACCAGGAACTTTTTGTTTTCATATTCTCAAATTTTATTGAGCAGAAATGTTTGAGGATAGTTTATTGCTTTTACCGGCCACTCTAAAATGGGCCTCCAGCCAGCTAGGTCTTTAAAATATGTCTATATCTCTGGTTTTAAAACAACATTAAGGAAGTTGTATAATTTTTACACTAGAGTCTGAATGACTTAGCAGCAAAAGTGACAGGTTTCAGCTGTAACAGAGGCACTTTGCAAGCTACGGGCACCACTTTTGCAACAGCACCTGTTGCAGGTGGCATTGATCCTAAAGCAGGGATCCACAAGGGTTAATTAACAGGTGTTTAACTCATGGCACATCCCAGGAGACTCAAATTCAGGTGTACCAGAAATCAAACTGCATTTCATCAGCTGAGGGAGGAATTTGGTGCTCTGTTTGTAAAGCACCAACACCCTGAGCTGAGCAGAGTTTTCATGCTAGGTTCCACCGTCACTGTCATTCATGAAAGGGGGACGTTGACCAGAAAGTTTGTAAACAAGTCAATTACAAAACATACTTGTGTATTGCTACAGTTGTAAACACCCAGGTGTTTACACTATATTGAGAACAACCTTCACTTTCACACAAACTCAAAAAAAAAAAAAAAAAGGACCAATTTAAAATCCTCATCTCCCCTTAACTGATTTGTGCAACCGGGACTCACAGCATTTAAACTGACTTTAGTACACCTGGACTTTCAAGAAAGCGGAAAAAAAATGAGGCAAGAATACACTCCACACAAGGCCTTGAAAGCCTCAATTAAAATTCAATATTGTACTTCGTATAGAGGCTGTTCACATAAAAACCCTGTCATGGTTAAGATTTAAGGTTAACCAGGTTAATAGAATCCAATAAAATAGTTCTATTGAATTATGCCAAGCCATTGTTATAACCCACACTGAAATCTGCTATTTGACTTTACCTGACTATTGGGCTCAACTCTGAACCATAAATTAAGCCTCAAACTATTTCCCATATGCCTTAAAAAAACAAAGTAGATGTTTTTGCACCTTTAAAGGTTTCTCTCCTCTAGTCTGCTACTCCAGTTACTCCAGTCATGTGTTAAAAGATTTGCGCAGACCTGCCAAGTCCCATTCATCCCAAACACACTTTCCTGAAGTTGGGATGTGTTTACAAAGTATATTTAAGCAGCTCCTCTGCTGCAAAGTGTTCTCTTCCAGGGCATACTTAGCTTATAATAATAAAGCCGATTTCCTAAAATCCACACATTTTGTACAAGCAGTGTCTTTAATGTTTTTGTTTTCCTTCTTCTAAAAAGCTTGATGGAATGCCAAAACTAAGAGTGCAATTTTTCCGGACAGCTTCACCCGCAGAACTGTTCACGCGTATAAATATTTTAATTTTGCTACTCAGAACCAAACTGGACACAGATTTCACCGCTCCCTTTAACTGCCCACAAAAAGCAGCCCCTGCCCTGCACACCTTGCGTACCAAAACAAAAGGGCAAAAGCAGAGTGCCGGTACGAAGCCGCCTCCTCACGGGCCCTGCGGCCGCCCGGGCCCCGGCGGTGGCTGCGGCGCGGGGCCCCCGCGGGCACAGGCCGGGCCAGGCCGCGCTGCCGCAGCGCCCCGGGAAGGGGCCGGGGCAGCCGCAGCCGCTGCCCGCGCTCCCGGCCCCGCCGGCAGCCATGTTAGAGCGGCGGGAGGCGGCCCCGCGGCTCCCGGGGAGCGGCCCCTGCCCCTGCCGGGGCACGGCAGGGCCGGGCTCCCCGCCCAGCCGCGGGTCCGTGCTCGGCGCGGCCGCAGGTGCCGGGAGCCGCGGCGGGCGGAGCCGGCTGCTCTGCTCCGCTCGGTTCCTCTGGGCTCCCCCCGCCCAGCGCTCGCCCGGAGTCCTCTCCTCCGCCGCCGGTCCTGCAGCCGAGCGCCCGCCCCGCTGACCCCTTCCCTCCCTCCCTGCTGGCGCGGGCGGCCCCGCTCTCACCCCACCCCGAGGGCGCTCACCTCCTCCTCCTCTTCCTCCTCCTCCTCACTCCCTCCTGGAGACCGTCGGCACCGACGCGCCGGCGTCCCGGCCCCTCCCTCAGCTCAGCGCCGGCCCCCCCTTCCGCCCCGCCGCCCGGGGACCCTCCCTGCCCGCGGGGACAGCGGGACGGGCCCCGGCGGCTCGGCCGGGGAGAGCCCGGCTGCCGCAGCGGGGCACGGGCAGCAGGAGCCCAGAGAGACGCGATGGACCGGGAAACAAACCGCGCGAGGAAAGCCACGAGCCCCTTCACAAGAGTTTTGGGAGCGGGGAGGGGTGGGAGGAATAAATAACAAGGAGTTATGCGCCAGGTGGGCTAAAGAGAAACAATTAGAAGGAAGATGGTTTTCTGGGAAAGCAGCTGAAAAAAGTGACAATCAGGGCTGTTGCCAGTTAGATGCGAGTAGGAGGTGTGTGTTCTCTCCATAACTCAAACCTTCTCAGGTGTTGCAGCTCCTGGGAGAGGCTGAGCAGGTGTTACCTTAGAATCATCATAGATTCGTATAGTGGTTTGGGTTGGAAGGGACCTTAAAGACTTCGTTGTTCCAACCTGCTGCCGTGGCCAGGAACACCTACTAGACCAGGTTGCTCCAAGCACCATCCAGCCTGGTCTTGAACAGTTCTAGGGATGGGCCAGACACAACTTCCCTGGGCAACTTGTTCCAGTGCCTCACCACCTTCCCAGGAAAGAATTTTTTCCTGATATCTAATATAAACCTGTTTTCTTTGAGTTTGAACCTGTTCCCCCTTATCCTGTCACAACCTGGTCTTGTAAGTTGTCTTGTCCCATTTTTCCTGTAGTTTCCCTTCAGACATTGGAAGGTCACAAGGAAAGCACCCCAAAGCCTTCTCGTTTCCAGACTAGACAATCCCAATTTCCTCAGCCATGTGTCTGGAGAGATGCTCCATCTCTCTGATCAACCTGGTTGCCTCCTTTGGAGGTGTAACTGTTACAGGCAGGTGTATCAACCCTCTTTTTGCCCACACTGAGTAACAAACCTTCCCAGCAAAACTATTTTAGAGGAGAAATGTTTTGTCCTGACTCAGTTTAGCATGTTGTTATCTCTGGTATGTAGACAGAAACATTTTTATTTTTTTTTTAATAGGAAGTCAAAATGAGTAACACCTAGTGGAGTGACAAAGCAGAATTTCCAAAGAGTACAGCTGTGAGAAGCATCAACACCAGTAACTTGAGGAATTTTGTATTTTTTCCCCTACTCTGGCTAGTCAGTGATTATGAAAGGGTGACGAGAAGGCTGATTTGCATGAGAAATACTCTTAGGATAATGCAGTGTTTAGTTTCACAAGTTCTTAGGTTCAAAAATCCTGGTAAAGTTGTTTTCCAATAGCTTTCCACTGTCCTGCACCTCTGAATTCCTGACACTGCAAAGCTGTGGAAATGTGGAAACATCACAAAGGAGACAGTTCTTCATAGGTTTTACCTAGGCAGAAGTGGTAAGACCTGAAAATCTTTTAATCTTTATCATGCACATTATAAATAATTTTATAAGGTTGCGTCTTTCAGACGGTGACACATGAGGAGGCCTCCAGTCCAGCTGAATAATTTGCCCCTGGCATGTGCTGGAACGCAGACAAACAGGATGTTTTATCCCCAATTTATGGATAGAAAAATTGAGGCAAGGAAGTGAAGGCATTTATTTTCCAAGTGTAGAAGTGCTCATTTGTAAGCAGGCAATTTAGGCCTGAATTTTTTTCTCCCTTTTTTTTTTTTTGAGGAAAAGGACCATGTATATACAGTTCCCATTGAAACTACACTTGAGGCACCCAAGCAGAAAGTCTTTGGCCATACTCTTTTGGGGTCCTGCAGCCCTAATCCCATGTTCTAATTGGCCAGTAATCTGTGGACAGATATTGTAACAGTTCCTTTAGAATATTTTTCTACTTCTCACTCATTTGCATACTAATGGCATAAAAATAGGCACTTCCTGCCAGTAATTAGTTGGAGCCCAGAATTTAAAGAAAGAAAAACACCACAGCATTATGGTAGATGGATGGTACTGAGGAAGCTGCAAAATAGAGTCACTTCTCTGGTGCTCAGAAAGTGCCTTTAATTTAGAGTTCAAGGCTGGCAACTCTGTTACCTCTGTGTGACAGGGATTAACTGTTTGCTTGGCCTAATAACTTTGCCTCTAATGAGCCCCTCTAACTTTTTTCATGGCAAATCACTCAATCTGTCCCACACCCAGGCTCGCTGCTGTAAAATGTTTTCTTTTTTTTGCCTTTTTCCCAGAAGGAATAATGCCGGCAGTGAAGTCTGTGAGTGGAGTTCCTTGTGGATCACCGTGACTCAGACCAGCACGGATGCTGCTCGAGGGTTCCTCACCTGATGAGGCACTGTGTAACCCATGACACATCAAGTCATGTGAAGTTCTAGGTTAAAAGAGCCCTCTAGGAGTTGTGTGTAAACAGGGGGCTATTTGACATCTCACACGTAGGCCATAGACTTGACTGCAAACCAAGCTGATGATAGCTGGAAATTTTCCTCTTCTGATATAGCAACAGAGGTAACTTTGGGTTTACATATCATAGAATCATTGAACAGTTTGGGTCAGAAAGGACCTTAAAGATCCTCCAGTTCCAAGCAACTTCAGTGAAACACTGAAAGTTTATTTTGCTACTTTCATTTCTCTAAATTCTGGAGATCCTCAGTATGTGGTGCTGCTGGAGTGAGTCCAGCAGAAGATACAGCCATGATTGAGGGGCTGGAGCATCTCTGTTATCAAAGAACCAGGAGATGGATCCAGTAAAGGGTGTTTGTGCTGCTTAAGACTGAAACCTGCAATGCAGAGTAAACGTTTGGTTCCCTTAACAAGATCCAGAATCATAGAATGGCTTGGGTGGGAAGGGACCTTAAAGACCATCCAGTTTCAACCCCTCCTGTAATGGCCAGGAACATTCCACTGTCCCAGGTTGCTCCAATCCCCATCCAGGCCTGGTCTTAAATACTTTTAGGGATGGGGCAGCCACAGCTTCTCTGACCACCCTGTGCTAGGGCCTCCCCACCCTCACAGGCAATAATTTCTTCCTAATATCCAATCTAAACATACCCTCTTTCAATTTAGAACTCTTCCCCCTTGTTCTGTCATTCCAGGCCCTTGTCCCCAGGCCCTCTCCAGCTCTTCTGGAGCCCCTTTAGGCACTGGAAGGGGCTGTAAGGTCTCCTTGGAGGCTTCTGCTCTGCAGCCTGAATAAATCAGCTTTCTCCATTTCTGGAGATGCTCCACCTTTCTTACACCTTTTATTTTCCCTTCCCTCCATCCAGCCCACTTTGTTGCTAATCTTAATGTCAACCATGTGCCAAACTCTCTATTACATTGTGCTGAACTTAGAAGTGAAATTGTGTCACTTTTTTTTTTTTTTTTTTTTAAAATCTTGAAAAGCAAACCTTGTGAAGCTTGCATCCAGCAGAACTATAGTGCCAGAAAGTATTTGCCTGAAAACTTTGAGACTGCAGCTTATTAAAGCACAGATCCGTAAGATGATTGGGTCTATTCCATTAGTAGATTTATAAAGTGTGCAGACTGGATAAACAACAGTGACAGCTTGGGGAAGTGTATGCACCTGTTTATTAAAAAGACGTTAACAAGGGCAAATCTAAAATAAGAACATGTACCACAACCCAATTTTCAGCAAATTTTTATGCATGCCTACACTTAAGGTTACCAATGTTATTGGCAATTTCTCTCTCTCTTTTCTCTCTCAGAAGTACACGGCAACTGATGAGCACGGAGCATCTGTGGCAAAGGAAAAAAACACCGTCTTCAAATTTTGAGGAGCAAACATGACCCTTTCTTTTTCTACTGTTTTCCACCCACATTCAGTTACTGTGAGAGAAGAAAGAAAATTTAAAAAAAAAAAAAAAAAGCAGAAATATTTTCTTTGCAGGGAATGTATTGTTCTCTCATTCACAAGCAAGTGCTTTCATCACCTCTGCTTCCATTTTGCTCTACATCATAAGTGACAGCGAGTTTTCTGTATTTTGCTGGTTTAACTTAGAAGGGGTCATGATTCTAAAAGTTCTCCTGCAGAACTGAGTCTTCTGTTTGGATGTATGCAAATTCTACAGCGCTTATGCCACTTGTACTTTGCAGATAGGTATAAGCGTATGCAAAAATGGAGATTATATGTGTACATGCAAGTTTTCAGAATTAATCAACCAAGAATGTACAAAAACTACAAATGCTTTGCTGAAATTTGGCTCAAAATAGATTTTTGAATTAGCCTGCTATAGCAGCTTTCACTCAAGCTTGCTAAATACACTCAATTTTTATAAATAATTAATAACTTTAAAGATTTGCATGATGATGGAGCACCCTGATCTTGTGGAAGGTGTCCCTGCCCATGGCAGGGGCATTGGAAGGAGACGATCTTTAAGGTCTCTTTTAACTGAAACTATTCTATTACTCTGTGGTAATACTATTGCCCCAGAAAAGC
This sequence comes from Pyrgilauda ruficollis, assembly GCF_017590135.1. Lineage (NCBI taxonomy): Eukaryota > Metazoa > Chordata > Aves > Passeriformes > Passeridae > Pyrgilauda > Pyrgilauda ruficollis. The sequence goes on along the minus strand of NW_024524377.1, from coordinate 1,573,894 downwards.
ATTTTAACAATATATCCCAGTTTTGGGAGGACCTGATTGTACTTTTGTCTATTCAAAATTGCTGTAGTAGTGTTTTTATAAGTATAAATTGCTGTTGGCCTGAAGCCCCACCAGGATTAGATCTTAATCCTCAAAGATATGTCAGTGCTACCGCCTCCCTTTTAGAAATTGAAAACAGGAAAATGCATGGGTTAATAACTGAGTAAATAATTAAAATATAGGCTCCAAACTTGTCAATTGTATTGCAAGCACAGTCACAAGTCCTTGTTGGAGTCACCTTCATGTCAGTAGTTGATGTGAATATTTTTGAAGACAAATCAAAGCCCTGGACATGCCTGAATCCTGTGTTTAGTGTATGGGCAGGGTACAGAATAGATCCCTCAAACACATCTGATTATTTCTGTTATTATGAACCAAAGCAAAGGGTCCTGGAACATTTCTCACAATTCAGCAGGCAAAAAAAAAAAAAGCAATGTTTTACTTCAGTCTACCTTTTACTAGAGCTGGGTACAATAGGATGTGATTATTTTAGGAACATTAAAAATATCTACTATCTTCCTCCCATGCTAGGTAGAATAGTAGTCTGAAGTAGTTTTGCTTTGTAATTTTCTGAAACGAAGAATTCTAACTTAACCAAACCTCTTCAGAAGGAAGCTGGCTGATATTATCTTACTTCCCTCTTTTCTTATTGTGGAATTGTTGAGAGAGTGCCAGTTGTTGCTACTTGTCATCACAACTTTCTAGTCCATATTATTGCTCGTTAGAGGCAATAAATGTTAACCAGCAGCCTACTTAAAACTGACCAGTGTGCAGAATTTGAGTGCATAGGTAATAAAATGAAGACATTGTAAATCTGGGTTTGCACTCATTAATTGCACACACACATAATGCCTACCTTCTGAAAAACAATTTTCCTTTATTTGTCTTCATGATATTTGTTCAGCAAATTTTCTTAAGATTTTTATTTCTTGGATGTTATACTATTCAAGGGAATTAATATTTCTCTTTGAGGGGATTGCAGCAAGTCACGGACACAAGGTATGCCAGAAATGGGAAAACTGGCAATGGCACTATGAAATACCAAGGATGATGATCACTAAGATACTTCTGTCCCACATGCACTGTAATAAGAGTGTGTAAGTGCCAAGGTTGCTGCAGAGGGTGAATGGATCCTGGGGTTGGTCCTGCAGACAGTGGATATGTTGAGGGATGTGCACAGGTTTCAGAGCTGAGCTCACTTGCTCTGCTAGGACTGAGCTAATGTACAGCTGATTCCTCTCTGGAGGAAATTTCGATTCTGGGCTTCAAAGAGCACCCTTTCAGTATTCCTAATGATATTTTTGGCTACACAGCCTGGCAGTCTTGTAGAGTTGTTGGGGACTCTGACACCAAAGAAGTGTAGCCTACAGAGCTGGAGCAAAAGATTTTGTACCACTGCTGCCCACTGCTCAGAAAGGCGATGGTATAAGTACCCAGAAAAAAAAAAAAAAAAAAGTCCAGCTCTGTGAGCAGATTAACAAAGCTGTTTGCTATTATGGACAAAAGCAGCAGGGAAAAAAAAAAAGGAGAGGAAATGGGCTGTATTACTGTGAGTTGGCACAGAAATGAAATACCAGGCTGCAATTTATGTATAGTAATTGTTCACGAAGCATTCTTTGGGTTTTGATAGTGACTCATTGTGTTCTTTCTGACCTTTGATGTACAGGATGGGCTGCTAGAAGACAGAGGAAGCCACAGTAAGAATATAAAACTTTATTAACTTAAGATTTTGTTGGTTTGTTTGCTTTTTTTTATTATTGCTCATTGGTAAGTTGTATCTCTGGAAAAGACAAACAAAGGCATTTACCTTGAGCCCTCATGGGTTTTGCCATCTCTCCCAGGCTTTTGTAGTTGAGCAAACAGTTGAAAAATAGCTTTGGTTTTAAAAAGGAAATTTGCTAAACAATTGGTTGCTGACGTTGATTACTGAGTTCTGAAAAATAAGATAACTGATTGCAATACTATTGTGTTAGTAGCCCAGGTAATAAGCAGTATAAGCCCTGCTCTGTACAAGACACACAAAAAAGTTATCAAGAAGATATTCTGCTGAGTGAATATTTTATGTTTTAAAGAAAATTATGGGGAAAAGCTTCCATAGAGTCATCAGAGTAGACACAACAGACTCTTCAGCACCGTTAAGTTCCATTATGTAAATCCACAGTGATGTAAGCCAGACACTGTCAAGTTTGATACGCCCCAAATTTGACCTAATTAGCCATTTGGTTGTTACTTTTTTCAAAGCTTGTGCAACTGGGCTCAGTTCAGGATATAGATGCTAATTGAACACATAACCTACAGGTGCTAAAGAATCCCTACAAAGGAAGGCCTATCCTATTAGGAATGCAAGTCAAGGCCCAGGGTCATCAGCTCAGATGGTGGGGATGGGAAAGGAAATCCCATCTACAGCTCTCTTCACATGGCCATGTTATTTCCAGGAGTGAAATTCAAATTCAGGGTAAACCAATGCAATCTAATAGAGATTTGCCAGCTGAAGCCATTTGAGGGAAGTGTTCAGGGAAGAAGCATTGCTTTAAGCTTTTAGAAAGCTGAGATTCTGTGAGGCAAAGCCTGAAGTGGCTTACTCTACCCCCAGCAACAAACACACCCCTGTGCAAGTCACAGCTGAAATTTTCCCTTGTTCATTGACCCACCATGGGATCTGTAGGTGCCTCCACACTGCAGCATGACTTGTTCCAGGTTTGCCTTTCACCTTTCCCATCTCTGTCCGTGTGCCCCCAGCCTGAGATCATCACCTTTACACCCAAGTCCTCTTCCCACCCATTTGCCAAGCAGGAGTGCAGTAACCTTTTGTCATGACTACACCTTGGCCCAGATGCTGCAATGTAAACACTCTCCTCTGCTGTTTCCCTGCAATGCCCAAACCAAAATGAAATGAGATAAAAAGAGCTGCACAGCCTCTGAGTTTCCTGGCTTTTATCTTTTTATACCAAAGCCTTTGTGTTAATTTTGCATAGCTATTTTTACATGAGGAATAATATCCTGAATTACTGCTATCACGTGCACTTCAGAATCCCACCTCACCATCCTCAAGTCATCTGGCAACCTGATAGTGTTTCCTGCTCCTTCCCTCACATCAGTGCTGCAGAGAGCTTTGCTAAAAGTTTCACATCTGAAAAAGCAGATGATTTGGCAACACCTTCCTATAGATTTTTTTTTTTTCCCTTAAAGAAGTGTGCCTGTCTTTGAGTAAACTTTTCTTTCCAACTGTTCTTTTTTGTCAGCTTGCCAACTCAACTTCTAGTATTGTTCTGCAGAGATTGCTGTAAGGAAAAATGAAAGAGAAGAGAAAGGTAGAGAACTGGGGGAAAGGGAAAAAAGGGTTCAAAGGGCATTTAAAGCCTGGGGAGCCTAGCATGGGAAGGGAGATAGGCTTAGGAAACAGGGAATAAAATGGTGGAATGAGAGATAAAACAAAAACATAAAGGATAAGGGATTAGAGAGATAAGGAGTTCAAGAGATGAAATGTGAATAAAGGAAAACAAGAAAAATAAGGATGAAAGGAAAGAAGTGACAGGAGTAAGACATGTAAACAATTAACTAGGAAAATATTCTGTTTATTTTAGTGAAAGAAAATTATAGTATCTTTATTATTCTCTGGTTTACTAGTTCAGAGGAATTTTTCAAGCTAAGAGCTGACACTTGGGTAGTATTACTGAACAATGATAAATATAAGACTTCCAGTGGTTGAATTAACCCATTCTGAATTTTTTAAATTAATATGCCATTCAGACAGTTAAAATTTGGGTGAGAAAAGCAATAAAAAATATTAACCACTGCAACAGAAAGTGCAGATCTGGAAGAACTCTTCTCAATATTGTCAGTTAAATCCATCAGCTCATCTGCTCACTCCAGAGCAGAGTGGCACACTGAAGATTAATACTGGAGATGAAGAGAGCAAAAATATTTAAAATCAGTGCTGGGTTCAAGTTTCAGCATTGCCCACTGACCAGGAGAAAATTTCTCAAGATCACCATTTTTTCAGTGAAAATATTTCACAGTATTTTTTCCCCATAAAGATATTTATCATAAAGTGTTATCAGGTCTCAGTTTCTGCCTGAGCTGTTCACATAGGTCACATAATGTGGTGGAACCCAGATAATATTGCTTGTTTTCCCTGGTTATCTGAGCACATATCATCAGGAAGCTGAAATTTTGTCAAACCCACTCTGCTTTTTTTGTTTTTTTGGTTTTTTTTTGGTTTTTTTTTTTTTTTTTTTTCACAGAAATACTATATATACCTACAGGTTTAAACTCATCATCAAAAAGCACTAACAAAAAAACCCACAGTTTTCGTGCTTGACTCTGGAAGTTACCAAACATCTAACTATGTTAAGCCATCATCCCTCCCTTTCTACTACCCTTAAACTTGCATAAAGTAGTTCAGATCTATAAAGGAAAATATTCCTTGAGGTCGGTTACTTGACATATAAAATTTTTTTCTGCCCATAGCAGAAAAAAGCTTAGCTCCAAAGGCTTCTGAGCAGGTCTCAGGCTGCTGTGAAGGTTTCTGAAGACACAGCCAAGGTGTTACACATCCCTTTTCCTCACACTTGATAGGACAGTCTCCCAACAGGATTTCTTCCCCCACAGCATCTGCAGAGATGAGGAAATGAAGTCTCTAATGATTGCCAGTCCCAATTCTGGTGCCATCCAGGCCTATTAATTCTGTCAGAGGGAGAGGAATCTTAGGATTTAAAGGTTTGTTTCAGTGCAAATCATGAGTTAGTAGATGGAAAACTGGATTTACTTGAAAGCAAAAAAACCACATTAAAACAACCCTAAAACAACCATGTTCCAACCCTGTGAACCCAAACTGAGCAGCCTAAAGCACCTAAGAACCATAGGAGGCAGTTGTGTATTTACAGAAGGACCCAAGTCTTACGTCCTCTCCTGAAGTATTTGAGGTATTGCAATGAGAAACCACCAGTAACAAACAGCAATTTAAACATACTAAATTACATTGTGTAAAGTCTCAGCTTGCCAAATGCCTGAATGAAAAAGGATGTGGAAGATGGGCTCTCCTTCATTCTAATTCAACCCATATTCTGGGAGTATCTGTTAAAAATAGGACATTTTCTATTCCCTAATAATAATAATTTTCCATGGACAGCTGTTGATGTGCCCATAAGTTCACAATAGCTCTTTTTGCAGTGGATTGTAATAACAACTTCTTCAACTCTGTCTTTGAATTCAGAGCAGTATGAGCTATTCACAGTAAGCACTTTAATCAGTGAATTTCAGCTTTTATTCTGACTTTGGTTTGTTATAAATGCTACACGCAGGCATTTGATATAAATAAACTTTGCCCCAGTGATTTGTTCACAACATGTTTTCCCAGCAGAGTTTCAATATCCATTATTACCATTGCACAACTGCTCACCTTGGCTGACCAGGGCTGTTTGTTCTGGGAAAGAAGGAGTCACCAAGAGGAAATCCATGTCGTGGGGCCATGATGGTCCGATGGATAAGGTGTGCTCAGTTTAAGTCAGGAGGAGCAAGATCACAAGACTAAAGAGGTTTTTAGGACTATTTTAATATTTCCGTTCCTGTTCCCTTGACTCAGACCTTGCTTGTAACATCGCTAGGAGAACAAAGAGGCCACTTGAATGTTATAGGCTGAGGTCAAATTGAAAATTAATGATCTCTTATCACATTCAGACAAAGCTCCAGCTGCAAAGGGTGGGGTTGGGTGCTTTTCTGGTTTATTTAATAGCCACTGAATCAGGGTTCTGAACAGGGCTTGCCTAGTTAGAGCTGCAAAAGATGAGCTCACATGCCATTTTCTGAGTCTCTCATCCATGCCCTCACCAGAGCCTGGCCTGGCAATCCTTAACATGGCTGGTATCTTCCAGGAGAGCAAACGGAGTGCAAGTTTAATATCTTAATGAAACAAATGTCAGGCATTTGTTTTATATGAATAAAACATCTTTGGCATAAACCACAGCGAAAAACAAATTCCAAAAAGGTTGTAAATCAGAATTCAGCTTTCAGGGCGCTAAAATGTGTGTGTGAAAAATTATGCTGAAGAGCCAGCTCTATCTAAACTAAATCGTTTGGCAATGCCCTGTCAGCGCAGGAGAAAATGGATGTAATGTGCACATATGCACAAGGAGTGACTCAGAATGATGTACAAGTGTTACTGTATCTACTCCAAAAGAAATACCTGGAAGTCAGGAAATACGGCTCCACGGTTCAGCAGATTTGTCTGAGGATAGATGTTCTGGTTTTGAAACTCTGGTTTTTCCCCAGAGTGCTGTAAAGACGTCTCATGCAAACAAATACAGTCTGGGTCAACCGATATCTCTGGGACTATTGCACAAAGTATAGTTTTATTTGGTATTTATGGGAGAAGAGTTTCAGGAGAAAAACATGCCTGCTGGCAGCTTAAGGACCAAACAATAGATTGATATCTGTAGGTGCTGGAGCAAGACCTGTAGCCTAAACACACGCACATTAATCTGTGTGTAAGTCCAGGCATTTCCTTAAGTAGTCACGACAGTTTAATTGCCTATGAATATTCATATAAATGAGTTTTGTTTGGAAGAAGGGCAGCAATCTCGAATACTTGTACCAATCTCCATTCAAGCGGAGAAATCATCTGAAGTCTCCAGTTTCCTGTTTATAAGAGTTTGGGCTGCCCAGACAAAACACAGCAGCAGGAACAATAGCACAGGGCTTGGATGACTCTTACGGCACCTCTGAGACCAGATTGTCTCAGCTAAAGGTAACATCACTCTGGTTTACAATGCCAGAGCTGGAGCTGGAAACCTCAGGGTGACCTGGTGTATGTTTGTAAAGTCGGTGCTCCAATGCAGAGTGAAATGGCACCAGAGAGACTTAGAATGGTTTGGGGTGGAAGGCATCCTTAAAAGCCATCTAGTCCAACCCCTGCCATGTGCAGGGACACCTAGGTTGCTCCAGGTTTCTCCAAACCCAATCCAAATTGGCCTTGAACACTTCCAAGGATGGGGCATCCACAGTTTCTCTGGGCAATCTGTGCCAAGGCCTCACCTTATTCATAGCCAAGAATTTCTTCCTAATATCTAATCTGAATCTACCCTCCTTTAATTTAAAGTCATTATACCTTTGTCTGCTACTACAGACCCTACCAAAATATCTGATCCAACCTTTCCCGTAATGCCCCTTCAAACACTGAAAGGCCCCACCCTTACCCACCATTATCCTACTCTATTTTAGTGTTTATAGACAGAAACTGAAACACAACCTTGGGGCAGCTACTGTCAGGCTATTGGTCCTCAAGGGGGCTTGCTGGGATAGCGTGCCCTTTGGAATCCTTCCAGGAGAGAAAAACATATTTTTCCAAAGACAGTGTTGGGCCTTTGTGTTCATTTGCTGGAAAGAAGTCCTCCTCTGTCAGGTAGAGTGATTGAGGTTTCTTGGAAAACACCGATGAGGAGGCTTGTGCTGAGAAGACAGAGAAATGATGGAGGACCTTGCCAGAATAGCAGATCAGATAAAACTCTCTTGGTCACCATGGTGAGGAGGGAATTCAGCTCAAACAGAGCAGCAGACTGTCTCCCGCTCACTAGACTGTGATGCTCGGGTTCATCCCACTGAAGGGCATCTGTGAGACAGGGCTGAGCACCACTCTGGAGCTATTACGTAGTAGGTTTCAGTGCTGGCAAATGTTTTCAATTTTTTTCTCAAGTGCCATTTATATCTGACTTTCCCATGTTCTTCCCTGCTGCTACCCCAATGTAAACAGCGCGGGGTCGTACAGGAACCACTCTCCCTCTTTCCAAAATGGTAATGCTGGGGATCTGAGGATGACTAATCTCTCCTGTTTACAGTCTGCTAGCTGTTTGAATCCTAACATAACTTAGATGACAGGGTTTGGGAGACTGGAGAATTACATGTTGCCAAGCTACTAAGGAAAATCTAAAGAGGAAAAAAAAAAGGGAAAAAAGACTTTTCATGAAGTGTCTGGTAATTTCCCTCATTCCCTGAAACATCACAGGCTGTAGTTCTTATATCCTGCTCTTTCCTCTATGTTTAAGAAACACCTGATATATTCCCCTTCCCATCTAGGACTTGAGACCAATTTCCAAGATGCCTACAAGACGAAGAAGAGGAAGGAAGCAGAGATAGTAACTAGATCATGCCCTGGACTCACTAACCTTTAAACAGCTGTGTTGGTATAGGAAATTCCCAATAGAAATTCCCAGCTTGGGTATCTAGTCCCTTCTCCACACCTGTATCATCTGTATATAACTATATCATCCTCATACATATATTTATATTTTTGTATATATTTTTTTAACCCAGCTGCATGTTCACTAACTGCCTTCAAAGATGTCCAGTGAGCCCTTAAATTATCTATTTAAAAATCCTATTGCAGTTACATACCACTGATTTCAGCCTGCATTTAAGCCCATTAAATAAATCAGAGAAGATACACAATTCCACAAGCCCTTTTAATCACAAGAAAGATACAGGCAGAAAATGGTCGTCTGTCTATAAACCCAAGCTGAAAAAGTTATGTCAGAAATGAGGTGTAAATTTTTAAGATTGCACATAATTCAGCTGTTAGAACAATTTAACATTTGGATACTGCACATGGGATGTGGGATAATTTTTGTCACTTGAAGTCTTTGAAATTGGAAAACTTCCTAGAAGATATGTTCCAAGTCAACCACAAGTGACTGAGCTGCAGACTCAATAACTCAAAATTGAGGTGGATTGTGTGAATGTCTGTAATCCACCCCACACAGGATGGCAGGCTGGAGAAATGTGATGGCCTCAGAATCTATGAAAACATTTTGTCTTTTCTGCTTGGTGTTTCAAAAGGAACTGTCACAGCTCAATCAATTAATAAAAGATGAAAAAGGTGCAGCAAATAAAACTGCAGTCAGTTAAAAGGTAGAAGATGGATATACCCTACAAAAGGTGAAGTGAATTATAGCAATTAAATAGAATGATCCTGATCAATTAAATAATGAATCACATTTCAAAGCTGATAAAATTTTTATTTGAGATTCAACACATGAAGTAAAAGAAGAATTCAAATAGCTATGGAAGAACATAAATACCCAATTTGAAAATATATTCAGCCAAGCAGCTGTCATAGTAACCTTTGCAAATAAAAGTGTTATAGAGGAACTTTACCGGGGACTACGACACTAAGTGGTGTATTACTTCAGAAATCTGGCACTATTACTCATCTTAAACGGGAAAGATTTGACAAGAATGGGAAAATTCAGCTGTGCCAGCCTAGCAGGTGTGTGGGAAAGAATGTTTTCAAAGCAAAGCCCACAGTGCACTTCAATGTTGTGCCCTTTTGGGGCTCACTGGAATAAGTTTTATCTAATGGCATCTATTTTGTACCAGCCAGTGACTTAGCAAGTGATCTTTTGACTCATTTCTGGAAAAAATTACATGTGGCTGTTTATGGACGTTGTTAGTGGAACAAGATCTTTCCTAGACTGTACTTGTCATGGATTTTTTTTCTTTTTGGCATAGTAAACTAAAGAGTGTTTTGTGAATAGTGCATAATATATTACTGAGTAATATAGAAACATGGTCACATCATATTCATAAAACTGCAGAATCCCAGAAGGGTTTGGGTTGGAAGCGGCCTTAGAGATCATCCAGTCCCACCCCTGCCAGGGTGCTCCAAGCCCTGTCCAGCCTGGCCTTGGGCAACCTTAGAGATCATCCCGTCCCACCCCTGCCATGGCGGGGACAACTTCCACTATCCCAGGGTGCTCCAAGCCCTGTCCATCCTGGCCTTGGGCACTTCCAGGGATCCAGGGGCAGCCACAGCTTCTCTGGGCACCCTGTGCCAGGGTCTCACCAGGGAACAATTCCTTCCCTAACCCTGTCCTCTGGCAGTGGGAAGCCATTGCCTCTTGTTCTGTCATTCCATGCCCTTTTTCAAAGTCCCTATCCAGCTCCCTTGGAGCCCCTTTAGGGCCTGGAAAAGGAAGAACACGTAGAGGAGATACAGGGAATTTAAGCTGAATAGCAACTTTAGCTACACTGTCATGTTTAAAAGCTAAACCAGGCCTTGTCTTGTCTCCATCTGTGCATGGGAATGAAAAGGCAGAAAAACCTGCCTCTCTCTAGGAAACTATTCCAACTGCTGCCTGTGGTATTGTTATGAGAAAATGGAAAACTTGTTGCAGTAGGAACCAAGGAGCTGCTGGTTGCAAAGGTTTGGGCCCTGTCACAGAACTCTTCCATCAGGTACCACTGGAAACAGACGTGGGCAGAACTGATAATCCGAGGTGCTTCTGAAATTAATAAACATCACTTAATCTGGATACTCAAAGGTGAGAAAACACAATAGGTTTCCTTTAGCACCCTTCTCTGGCAAGAAGAAGATTTTGCAAAATATGAGGTTACATCCAAATCAGCAAAACTATTCGGGGGAAAGGAGAATTATTTTTCTAATGAAAAGTACCATGATAAGACATTTAAACAAATAGGAAAGAAATACCTACATTCACAGTATTGTGTTTTGGTACACCCAATGGAAAAGTCTCCTCTCCAGTTGTTGGTCATGCTCTCCCCATCCCATTTTGACCTCTGCACTGCCTCAATTCTTCTTGTGAAAATTGCTGAAGTTTCAGGAATGTATTCATTCAGGTCCATCTCCTGTTTCTAACAGAAAATCCTGATAAGTTTGGCAAGATGACTGGCAGTTACTTCCACTTTTTTTTTTTTTCCTCTATCTCTGGTTTTAATACTGAAATTACATCTTAACTTTTAACTGAAATATGAAATCTAGGCCTTTAGCTGATACAAGGTTAGAGACTCTCTACTGCCTGACCTCTCGTCCTACACCACTTGGTCTTGTTCTTACCAGTATTATTTTATACTGTGGCCTTGAGACTTTTTATGCCATAAAAATCTCAACTCCTCAAACTTGTCAAGGCTGACTTTTACACTGGTGTAAGGTACAGCTCCTTTTCCTCTTTTTTATAATCTGCCACAAGAGGCAAACATTGATCAATAACTTCTCCCAGGGAATTTTTACTACAGTTTTATTACACTTTGGTCAGTTGATAAAAATAACCACATTTCACTACTTTGGTAATCTGAACGTCTTAACGTCAACCATCATCACACCTGGATAATGGGCAATTAGTTTTTAAATATGGTCTGACTCACTCTTTCTCTTATGATCTCCATTAAACTCTGGCAGAGAAATTCTTCCCAGATCTTCAGTGCTGTTTCTGGCTCTTTTAAGATTGGGTTTGTTTTTTTTTTTCTCCTTCCTTGTGCATAATATCCTGCATATTCTAGTGCATGTGAGTGAAAATTTGTCATTTTAAAAGGATTTTTTGCTTTAAGCTTATTATTTCCTGAAACCTAGCCTCATCTTTAGTCCAGCATTGGCTGTAGAAAAAGCAGCCAGGTTGGAAGGAAATTAACATAGAAGTTAGAAGTAATTAAAATTCAGAGTTGGCTGGACACTTGTGAAAAGTGCAGATGACTACCTGTGCCTACATATGCAGTGCATTTGTCTAAGTTACTGGTGTGTGAAAAGCAAGGAATGGAACGAAAGCTCCTCTTGCTGCCATAACTGCAGCAGATGCTGCTTGATGCCTGCTGAAATTCAGAAATATGCTCTCATCCTTTTACAGCAGCCTTGTGCCTACCTCTTGTGTCCTTTATTTCAGATCTCTGACCTTGCCTTTCTTCTGGCATCCTGCAACAAACAAATCCATGGACAAGTAGGTGATCCTGTAAGAATCCAAGTTATTTACAAGAGAAGATATTGGAGAAGAAGCTGCTCAGAGATGCTCCATTCTTGGCAGTTTAAAATGTTCTATTTCTGCCCAATTTTAATTAATAGCCTTGTGTTTAAGATGAAATGTGTTCAATTTGTACAGTGTCACACTACAAGATCAGTTATATACATAGCAATACAATTATTATTCTCTGCTGACAAATGTACCGTGATATTGATAAAAAAGCAATAACTTCAATGTACGTGTCAAAATCTGTCCTGATAGCTTATTACAGATTGCTAGATGAACATAAATATCTAATGTTCAGCCTGTAATGTTCATTTGTACCATGGCAGATGAAGGTATGGGCAGAAGAATTAATTTCAGACACAATACTAAGTCTCAGATACTCGCTGAGCCGAAGGTATGTCTTTGGAAGCATTCATGGGTGACTATTTCCCCAGCCCAGGACCAGGCTGCAGAGAACTGCTGATGTTCAGCTGCTTAAACTTCTTTAAGTGTCCCTGAGATCTTCTGGTTCTGGCCAAAATCCACCAGTTTATCCATAATCACCTTTCCATGCTTCCAAGAAGAGACTGTGGCTCCTCAAGCTGTCTGGGCTGGTCTGTCCTGCAGAGAGCCAAGGCAGGAGCAGAGCCCCAGTGGAGGCTTTCCTGGGGCAGGAGTGGGTTGTGGGCTGGGCTTTTATGAAAACAACCTCTATCACATTGACATGTTCGCTTATTTTTATGTCTCTTTTTGAAAGGAAAGGGAAATGGGGGGCACGGCCTCAGATAGGTCCCGCTTCCTCCTTCATTCATCAGCTTTCTTACCCACATTTAGAAATGCAAGGAAGCCAGTTATGAGCCATCTATTTTGGAGACATACCAGATGAAAATAAACCTGTTCCTATGGCTGTGAAGTTGGTGAGGATGCTGAGAAGGACAGGGCTGAAGTACTGACAGAGGTGGTGGTGACTCCAAGAAGCCACAGAATTCCCTGTGTGCTGCACCATAGGCTTGGATATCCCATGAGCTGGCCAGGTAGGGTCAAACCTCCTCTTCCTTCTCACAGGGACAGGATCACAAGGGCCCCTGCTGAGGATTTGTGTGTCAGAAGGGGGTTTCCCACCCTCCTCAGAAGAGGGGACAAAAATGTGTTTGCTTTGCTTCCCAGTGCCTTGTACCTCTGCTTTGTGCGGAGGAAATGAAAGGTATAGTCAGTGATGCTAGTGGTGATTTATTCTGGTGCTGAGGCTTTTTTTAAGGTCATCAGCTGCATGATCTCTTCACACAGTGCTTTCAGCTGATTACAACTTTTTAGTGTTTTCCTGTTGGCCCTTTTTTCTTTCTTTACTTTTTCTGCCTGTTCAGCTACATTTTCCCAATGAAAAATAGCCACTGGAAAGACTTTGCTTGCTTTCTTGCTGTAGAGACCCAGTAAGACCAGCACCAGCATCAGCTTCCTTAGAAGGACATGGATGAACCTCATCCACATCCACCTGGGGGAAAAGTTTCCCACCTTTCCATTCATGTGTGGCAGAGGAACAACAGAGAGGTCAGTATTTCATCTTCAATTAGCATTTTTGGATTTCAGCTGACTTCATGATCAAGTCTGTACACAGAAGAAGTTTGTTTCACTAATAAGTATTTTCCTGTATAATAATACAAGCTAATGCCTCAAAAAACCCAAGATTTCATTGTGAAAAGGAACATAAAGTTGTCTTGCATAATTATCATTCTTTGCAATCCCAAAAAGCAAGAAGGTTCAATTACATCTGTTCAACAGTGAAAGTCCACGAAAATTCTGACATCTATCATCTGATGTGCAGGGTAGTGGAAACCATTGTGCCACATTAAAGCTGAGATATAAAGGATTTGGATATATGTAAATGGCAAAATATTGGGACAATTTTTATAAGCAGTTATGTGCAATATTGTCACCTAATGCACATCTTAAAAACAGCCACTGCACCCCAGTTATTTTTATTTTTCTCCTCATTCATCTGTACCTCAAGTGAAATGTTGCATTTTGAATGTGTGGAGTGGACACACTTGCAGCATTTTGGGCTGGAGCCCCGTCCTTCTCCTTTTGTAACTCATCTGCCCCATATTTGCATCCTCTATTTTTCCCAAATGAAAAAAAAAGAAAAAAAAAAGTCATCATACTGCAGACTAATTGTAGTCTCTGAAGAAAATTAAGACGCTGTAATACACCATTAGAGTCTCTACAATCTGTATTAGCCACCAGGATATGTTTTCCTAATTAAAAGTTCCTTTAGTGTCCAGATTAAAAATAGCTGTTAAGGGCTCTGGGTAGATGATACAGCAGTATGAAATAGCATCACACCTGTCTCCCTCTTGCAGCTTCCTAAGTGTAAGTAGGAGTCAGAATTTCCCTCCTCATTAAATAAAAACACTGATAGATAGGACATCACTTGGCATCTCCAAAGTGCTATACCTAAGACATACCATCTGCTACGAAGTTGCAAAAACATAGCCTGAGAAAAGTGGGACATCAAGGTGGAGCTTAATTTTCTTTAGTCAGTTTTCCGTCTATCCTGGACTCGAGCGGGGATGGTGCCGGCGCGGCTCACGATGCCTGTGACTACAGCAAGGGAGCAGGGCTGGGAATGCAGCCATTCAGGAACAGGGAAATTCCAGGGGAAACAGGGAAGCTGCTCCCCAGAGGGACACGTTTTTAGTAACCAGGAAGATATCACTTTTGAAGGTAGCAGGAGTGACAGCTTAGGGCTCCCCTGTCCTGGTGAGTGCTCCCAGCACTGAGTTATGAAGTTCCTTTTGCTTTTCTTTCGCCTTGTCACAGGAGTTATTTTAGCAGTGCTGCGAAGTGCACAGAGCCTGACTTGGAGCCCAGCCTCTGCTCTGAGGGCTGTGGGCGCTTGTGCAGCAGGAGATTGAATCTTCAGACTGAGGTGACCATAAATCCCAGATGTCCTACTTGTGGGAGAAGTAGGACAGAGAGACATGAGCAGACACCCAACACCCTTCCTTTCTGTGCATCACTAGATCCAGACCTGGGTTTCAGGCTGAAAAAAAAAAAAATATCCTGAGAAATCAAAGTGAATAAAAAAAGATGGCTTTCCAGCTGCATTTGCAATGGCATTTTTTGGGCACTCTTCTTCAGCATTCTGAGCTCTGTGAGTCTCAGTCAGGTCCCTGAGAGCTGGAGACAGAAATACGGGAACATTCCCATCTGCTTGCAGACAGCCTCAGTCTTTCAGACATCCAGCAGCCCAGCTGGAGACACTGCTCTGCTCAGGTTGCCAAACAAACAGACAATTGGATAAAATCTGGGGGCAGGAAAAAGTGGCTCCATTTGGAGTAACAAGGTCATCCTGGTTCAGCAGCACGATTTCCTGCAGCAGCGGGTCTGGCAACAGCAGCCACCCCACACAGCTCCAGGCAGTGCTACCTGTGCCCTTCTGAAGGCCACCCATCTTCCCTCTCTTAGAGTTACTCAAATAAAAGACTTCTGGCATAACATTCCTACCTCTTCCCTTTAACACACGTGCTCTGGAAAAGCATCTCTGATGTGCTGCTGGTTATGGCAAGGACACAATGCACAATAGATCGTCCCCTGGACTCTTCAGAAATTAAAGAGTAATGGCTTTAGACTGAAAGCAAGTGAGTTTGGAATAGATATTAGAGAGAAATTCTTCCCTGTGAAGGTGGTGAGACACTGGAAGAAGTTGCCCAGAGAAGCTGTGGCTGCCCCTGGAGCCCTGGAAGTGTCAAGGCCAGGCTGGATGAGGCTTGAAGCACCCTGGGATTGTGGAAGGTGTCCCTGCCCATGGCAGGGATGGAATGAGATGAGCTTTAAGGATCCCTTCCAACTTAAACCATTCTGTGATTTACTTTAGATGAGGAGCTTTACACACACAAGTGAGGGTTTTGGCTCTGTGCTCCTCCCACAGGTCATCCTCCTGCTTCCAAACAGTAATTTGACAGCCACGTACCATGACTTCAGTAACACAGAAAACAGCATTGCATTTCCTCAAGCAGCTTAACACTGTTTAATTGTGCTAATTTAACCCAGGTGGTCTCTGCAGCAGCTTTTGCCTTAGGCCTGAAGAGAAGCAGGGAGGGAAAAGCAGTGAATTTGCTACATTAGTGCATGGCAAGAGCTCAGAAACCCCGGTCGAGATGTGAAGAAACCCAGAGTAGCATTTGTGTGCTTCACAGCAGCTCCTGCAGCATCAGGGGAGGGGAAGCATCCTCCTCTCCATGGTGATGCCAGTCAGGGCACTGGGGAACACCCAAGGTGCTGATGGAGGAGTTAAAAACTCCTGTAGAGGCTGGGGCTGGAAACAAAGCAGAGTCTGTGAAGATCATGTTCAGAGCATGTCTTTGGATAACAGGATGTGTTTTCCAGGCAATGCAAATATCAGACAATTTGTAACAGTGTTTTACTGCCTTTGTTGTGGAAAGAAAAAAAAAAAATGCCCATTAGCAGCCTGCCCCTATTCACCTGAACCATATTTAACTAAAGAAAAGGTGTGCAGGGGAGGTTTTCACCTGCCCAGGACAAGGCATTGATCTCCAGCAGCTGAAACCAGAGAAGTTTTGCTTGTCATGCAAGAATGGGTAGGATCAGGGTCATTATGGGGTGGCTAGAGGCTTGCCAGTGGTGGTCACTGTTTCCTAATGATATTGGAAGTGGATTTTTAATTTTGCCATCCTTTTCTCTGTGAACAGAAGAATTTGATGGTGTCAGGTGTAAGTGTAAAGCTGGAGGGAAATCACACACCAGGGCTGAGCCCCTCCTTCCCCATCCTCAGATCTCAGGGGCACGAGGACCGTGTGAGATGGGAAGCTCTCGGATTGCTCCTTCATCTCCTGTCTTTGAGGGTGAATAAATTACTTTTGAAGCACAGCATTTAAGCACAGACATAGCCAATATTCCAGGTTACAACACAGGAAGAAGATGGGAACTCTTGGTAAAGCTCCATTTCTAGCATCTGGAAAGTCATAGGAGACACAGAGTGCAAGAAAACATGCAAACATCATTAGCGGGGGAAAATAATTTCCATTTTGCTAACCCAGATTCCATAGGTGATGGAGGGTTTTTTTAAAGCCTAACTATTCCTTTAAGAATGGCTAGAAACACCCGTCAGAGACTTGTAATGAAATAACATTATTTATCAGTATTAAATATAGATAAACAAAAATGAGAAACAGACTTAATTGAAACCCTCTGTGAAATCTGGCTAATCAGTTTTCATTTCCAGGAGGCTTTAACTTATGTTATTTAATTTATTATTTATCTGCTCTATTTTGATTTTGCTTTTCAGCCAGAGCACTGGGCTTTGGGCTCTTTAGAAAAGTGTGGAAAGAGGCTGGAAGTATCACCCTGACTTCAATCAGTCCAGTACTTCACCCATGTTTGATTCTTGCTAAGGCTTTGATAAACTTAATAATCACACAAGGGTTCCCCTAACTTCACTGCTGACACCAGTCTTGAGTCCAGGCACACTGCAATGTACTTTCTTGACCACCAGAATGATTTTCATTTTGGATCCAGTTTTGCCTTCATCCCATGCAAACACGATGCCATTTCACTTTATTTCTTTAATTTATAGGCATCAAAGTTGCTGAATCAGGAAACTGAGGTTATAGCTGTTGAAGAAACTAATCCCACATCGTGACAAACTGCTTCTTCGGCAGATTTTCTCTTGTTCCTCATTCTGAGTCACTGTAACACGTTTTAAAGGCCAGAGTTACATATGAAGCTCTTGATGGTGAGAGCTGAGCCCTTTCTTGTGGTTTCTGGAGGCAGACAACCCCCGGCCTGTGTCTCTACTGGTTGCCAGTAGCAAACGAGGTTTAATTCGCATCTCGGTACTTCCTGTGTCACTGGAGCGTGTGACATTGCCCACCAGAACTGAGAGTGAAGTGGTAAAATATGACTGTGTTAATTGAATTCTAATTAGCCCGACAGTGCTACTCATCTCTGCTGAAGTGTAGCTCGCTGGGATTCCACCACATCATGGAGAGGAAGGGGAAAATTCAGGGGAAGAAGTAAAATTCCAAGATTGGCAGGGGGACAAATTGTTGGACCTGGGTAGAACGGATTAAACTTTTTGTGGTTAACTCTGGTAGCAATTGGCCCTGTGCTTCCCCAAAAATCAAAACTTCAAAGTCTCTGTGGCACTCTGGGTGGTGGTTGGGAGAAGGAGAGCATCATTATCTCTCTAAGATGCACTTCTGGACCTACCCATTTGGGCAAATATTTTCTGCACCCCCAAAAATCACAATCTGCAGTTGTATGCACAGATTTATCTTCACAATATAACTTGAAGATAAGGAAGGCAGTTGATCCCTATTTTACAAGCTGGGGTCATTAAATGATTTGTCCAGAGTCAATATGGAAAATACCAGCAAAAGCAGAGAGGAGCCATGGGTCTGCAGCACTCCTCTCCAGCTCAACACAGAAACCTTACAACACTTAAGGAATTATTAAAATGTTAAATGAGTTGAAATGAAAGACTCTGTCCGGAGCTGGAGCCATCATTTGGATTATTGACTCAGTTCTTTGAAAAATACACAACTGCGGCAGTATTATGAGTGCAATTACAGCCAATGGAGAATTCTCAAATGAAGGGCAAATCAAAAGGAAACCATCTATGTTTTATATTTCTGTGGTTGCTTCCATCTCAACAGTGATCGAGAGCATGCCTGTGCATACATATCTCAGACATATGTTGATTTTTGTGCTTGTCAGCGAGCTGGGCTCTGGGGGAATTCTCCCGCAGGGGTTATGCTGAGATAGAGTGAGAAACGGCAAACGGTTCATGGACTTTAAGATCTCCTGTTTCTCCTTGAGATTGGAGAGGAGTGCCTGCCCCTATCCTCTTCCACCCACCCTCATCCTCCTTTCACACCCAGCGTTTCCATCCTTTTCCTCCTCAGGAGCACTCAGGAACAAATTGTTCAGGATGGAGGGAGGTGGGCACAGATGTGACCACCTGCTGCATGTGCCTTTCTTCTCATGGGCTTTTAAAAAGGCACTTCATATTTTAAAGAGGAGGAGGAAAAGCCAGTGGCCTTTGGTGTTGCTGAGCACTGACACAGCTGGAGCTGGCCGGGGGTGGCGGGGTGTTATTTTTTACAGGTTGGCAACCAGACGCTTGTTGCAATGATATACTTTTTTTTTTTCTCCCTTCCAGAGATTGCCTGAGTGTAGATGTGCCAACACGGGTTCTGGTTTTACCACAGCTAATTCTCTTATTTCAAAGAGCGGAAATATCCTCGGACAAATCTGCTTTGTCAAGGTTGAAAACGTTCCACACCACAGATGGTGACCATAAGGTGCAAGTGAGTTTTCAGCTGAACTGGTGACACCCTACCCATTTGCTTCACTGCTGAAGATTTTAAAACTAGTTTTTGTTATGAGAAGCTGAGCGAGATACTTTTCTCCAAATGTCTCTTCCTCCTGTTAGCTCCTCACTTCCATATTCATGGCACTCCTGCTGCTACTAGCACTGCCATGCGTAGCACCTACTGCAAATTGTCCAGTTCCTGTTGTTAGGATGGCAGTTCCCTTTGGTTTTTGAAAAATTCATTAAACAAGGGGGTGGAAGGGGCAGCACAGTCCTGTTATGGTCCAGCACCCTATTGTAGAAGATATTTTTCTCCCAGGTGTGTTCCTGCAGGACGGCTCGCTGGGGCTGTAACCAGATGAGTACCTCTGCTTTTATGCAAAGGCAATGGGTTCTATTTAGATGATCAGATGTGTTGCAGCACAAAAAAAACCCCACCAAAATTCTGTGTGCAAGGATATTGTGGGGAGTTTCCCAGAAATGGTTTGGGGATTTTCAGGCCCTTCGAACATGATGTGAGATTTTTCTTATGGACTGAACAGAGCCTTGGTGGAATGATGATGGCAATTTACAATAATTATCATGCTTTTCTGATTCCTCTTAACTGAGGGGTTTTATATTAATATGAGAGAAACCCACCTGTGGTTGGTGGTCTTGGTTGCTGTATCTAATTTTTCCCCTTTGAAAATTCCCCGATTTCATTGTGATGCCTCTGTTACTATTTTGTGGTGCAGTCACTCACTTCTCTTTTGTCGCTGACTAATTCCTCTCCCAAAGAAAAATAAAATTTAAAGGTGGAAGGGATAAAGGCTGGCTTGCTCCAGCACAACAACAAAAATGCAAGTCTAAAAGGAAATCTGATTCTGTCTCTGGCAAACTGAAACGAAAAGTAAAAGCCAGGTGTGAGGTTTTCTCTCCCCAGGAAGCTCACCTTCTTTTTCCCTTGCCTTTCTTTAACTAGCTGATTTCAGGAGGTGTTTGCTAGCAGAAGAGCAGCAGGCCAGGGACATAAATTACTTTGACTTCATAAGGAAGTGGTGTTAAGTATTAAATGTGCTTTGGGGCAGCTCCTGTAATTCCTCACCTTCCTCACTTGTGCTACATCTTTTTCAGGTGAAAAGCTCTGTATACCTTATGTCATCATAATTCATGTTCATTCTCTAACTCATTTTTGGGTCAAATTCAGTGTAAGCAAATGCACAATCCCCAGACTGGACCACCATGTGGCTCCCACAAAGAGAAGCTCAGAGGGTCCTCCTCACTCTCCTCACTGTTATCACTACATCAGAGTGATTTATTCTCCTCTGACATCTCTCCATCCCATTTCCCTGCTGTGCCTCCAGGCCTTGCACCCCTTTTCCTGCACTGCTCCATCTCCCTTCGGTTTCTCTGCCAAGGTGGCATTCCCATCCCACCACATCACTCTCCATCTGCCTCCTCTCCTACCACTTTCTACCACAGTTTCCACCCTGCTCCCTTCTGTCTCCCATGACACCCCTTGTGTTTGTTGCATTAAGCATAATCTGCTGCACTTCTCCTTCAAGACCTACCATGGCACTGCCTTCTTTACCTTTCATTTTTGTTCATCTGTTGCCTTTATTATCAGTTTCCAAGCTCCTTCTTCAAACCTTCTCATCTCTGTTCCTCAGTGCGTTGGGCTTGATGATCTTAAAGGTCCCTTCCAACCTAGTGATCCTGCGATTCAAATTATCCTTTATTGGTGCTTCCAGAAGAGTTGACACTAATTTTGTCATACTTCTCACACTGACCCATTTGTCCCCTTATTTTCTTTCATGTGTCACTGGTTTTATCTGGTGTTCGGCTTTATCACAGAGTCTTAACACGTGCCTGGGGTTTTCATATGAGTTTTGCTGTTACGGAAGGAGCATGACATGGAAATAAAAACCACCAGATGTTCAGAAGAAGTTCACAATACTGAAGGCTGGGACACATCTTTCTTCTGCTGGCTTCAGTGGGAGCAACATTGAGGCCAGCAGGATTTTTCTCCCCAGTGCTGCTATACATTATAGTTGACCCACTTGAGCCTTCTGCCTCTCAAATGCTTGTTCTTGCCAGATCAACAGCAAATTTTTAGCTCTTTTGGGGCCCGACTTCTTCAAGCTCCTTGAAATGATCTGGTTAGTGAAAAGAAGCAATATGGTCTCTGCACATACTCAAAATAACCATATTAATATAAACACTGAAAGTATTGTAAATAGGTGCTTCCGCTGCTTCAGGAGACATGCAAGTTATTTGCCATCCCTTATAAGGTGTGTAATTTAAATATTTTAAACCCTGAAATAAATTACTGATAATAAAATTCAACACTGTAATACTTCTTTGAATATTTTAAACCAGATATAAATTGTTCAATGAAGTTGATCTAGTCTTAGCATACTTTTCAAGAGATTTAATAGTGCATGATTTAAATGTATGATACTCTTCTGGTATATTGTATGGCAGATTACATAGATTTAAATAGTTCTGGTTGGGATGAAGGTTTCATGGCATGGGGTTTCTGTAGTTTGACAGACACATCTGCTGGTCCAGCAATACTTTCTGTGCAGTGTCTGATGATCCTAATGTAAGGGAAGCTTAATTCCTATACTGCAATTGTCAGCTGGCATAGTACTGCGCATTAAGCACATTCTTCCAACATATATTTGTGACCAGTTTGAAGATGCTTTTTACATGGGGGAAGAATTAAATCTATATCCAATATATGTTACTAAAAACAATGTTAGTGCCATCTTTTGGGCAAGATTTTAAAGCACATAAGTCAAGAAATTTGATGGTCTAATTCCACAGTAAACATTCTTAAGACCATTTGCACAGCTCATGCTTTCCAAGGGAATATGCTTAAGACAAATGAAAAAAGCTTTACAGTGCTTCTGCTGTGATGTTATTTTGGGTTGCAGAGCAGTCAGACAGTATTGGAAAGTAGGACTTTTTAATAGTGTGTGGTGGTGTCACTACTTCCAACTTCTGACTCATCACTAACTATTGCATATTTCTCAAGTGGAGGATTTTTTCCAGTAACTTACTGTTCTGAATGAGTTTATAGTGAAACGCTGAGCCAGTGTTAACTCTGAGTAAAACAACAGCTTTGATAGCATCTACATTCATTCAGTTTTTCTTTTTCCTTCACATATTCTTCAGCTCATCAGGAACTTATCCCTCAGACTATTGGTTGTTTTGAGAACTGAGCAGGTCACACATCCCAAATAAATATATTTTGACTGTAAAATAGAGCTATGGCTTTGGTTGATAATATGAAAAATCGGGGATATCCCACCATTTCTTTTTCTTAGGAAGAAATTCTTTATTCAGAGGGTGGTGAGGTACTCCTAGGGGGTGTCCAGAGAAGTTGTGGATCCCCAGAAGTGTTCTAGGTGAGGTTGGACAGGGCTTGGAGTCAGCTGGTCTAGTGGAAGATGGCTGAAAGGAGATGATCTTTAAGGTCCCTTCTGACCCAACCCATTCTAAAATTCTATGAATTTCTAGAGTTGGTCTTAGACAATGGGCTCTCTTAGGAAAAACAAGAGTGGTCCACTAACCCAAAACTGATGGTTATCTATTCCCTTAATCTCTTACTGTCTAAAAATTGCGCCATACCCTTCATACCAACAGAACTTCATTCTGGATATAAGGACAAGAAGCGAATTTTCAGCTAAGGTTCAGTTAAGATCTTGTAGCTGTTTTGAATTTCATTTTATTGGCTTTGATTAATGTACATATATTTTTAAGTCTCTGCAGCTCAGAATTCAAACAAACAGCTCATTCTGTTTATTTAAGAGATTGCATCATCACACATCTGACAAATGCAGTTGCTGCATTTACAGCATCGTCGCACAGAGTGCATTTATTTGAACTTTCTCCCATGTACATGGGATCACACATTCAGATAAACACAGCTGTGTTTATTTCAGGCTGCACAACTCCAGATTGTGGATGAATGTCTACAGCCAGTGGACTCCACATACTCTGTACAGGATTTGCAAATTCTTATACCTGCATTATTTGTCGTCTAAACACCCGAAGGCTTGTATCTCATTTAGAGCTGGTAGGAAAGGAGACTTCTTAATCATGTGCTTCAGTAATATTTGCTGAGTAGTTTATTGGGTAAAAATATTCAACGATTTTTATTATGAGTTAATACCCACAGACCCATTTGTCTGGACACCTACGCACTGACGTCTTCATTTGTGTCTTGAACTTACAAACCATCGACTGCCGTGCTGGGTTGCTCACCAAGGCTTTGGTTTTGCTTTTACTGTTCAGGCAACTAACACTGCTCATGTGGACTGAAGTCAGTTGTTTAATGACTTCGCTGTTTGCAGATTGCAGACCAAAGATGTTTCTTTATTTGCAACATGAATGAGCAAATCTATTCTTAACAGGGGAAAGAAAAGAGTGGCATTGTGTGGACACAGCAGTGGTTGGGGCTGTGACATTTTGCAGTTGCCACTGTGGTAATTAAAGCCTCAGTGATTCAAAGTCTTGAAATCAGACATTGAGTAATCCCCTGGTGTTACTCATGTGCTCGAGTTGAGCTTAGGTGTAATTTTTTGCATTCTTTTGTAAGAATGCTGGAAAAAGCACATCTGACCTTAGAACAGCAGCCTACCTTCAAACTCTCCTGCATCAAAACATGAGGGACTTCACCAAGAGCTGTGAATGCTCAGGTTTTGAGTATAGAGCCAAAGTCAAGCACAGGACTGAAATTGCAAAATGTACCTACATACCATGATACTTCCTCCCAAAATAGAAGAAAAAAAAAAAAAGGTTCTATTAGCTAAGACCTGGTCTAGTGGATGACATCCCTTCCTGTGAGAGGGGAGGGGTTGAATCTAGATGATCTTTAAGGTCCCTTCAACCCAAGCCATCTACGATTTTTTGAGGACCTGCTTTTACACCAATACATCAAATGCATTTAGAAAAAAAAAAAAAATCAGTTTGTTTCCTCATCCAAACTCTGGCTTTTCTTTCAGTCCTAAATATCTACAAATAGGGCATCATAAAAACTGTGTTTCCTGCACTCTGTGCCCAAGGCTTATGTTCTGCTGAACTGTGTTTCATGCAGATGCTAAGGGTAGGTGTGAGACAGAATGCAGATCCTCTCAATCGAGAATTCTTGGGCTTTTGTTGGATTAGAGAAAGTCCTTCTCCAGGACAGCTTGGAAAATACTGCCTTCTTTATGTATAAGGAAACTCAAGAAAACCTCAAAGCTAAGCTCAATACCAGGAGATGGCCGATGAATACTTACCACTGCAGGCATTCAACAGGAGTCTGTTCTTCTCCTCTTCCTAAAGCCAGAACAATAAAAATTAGTGACTTTTGATAATTCCTAGCCCTATATAGTGTTTGTAGGATAGCAAAAGATCCACAGAAACCTAGGTACCATGTAATGTAGAACATGGACACCCACAGAAAGCACGGTGTGCCCTTTCCAGTTGGAAGTCAGTGAAACCTGGAATTTTGCTCTGAATTTCACAGTGTGATAAAGCAGAACGAGAGCTCAGCCATGCAAAGCCAGAGAGAAGCAAACCAGTGTGTCCTGCTGCTTGCATTTGCACTGCACTAAAGCCTGACTTAATGAGTTGTGGAGAGCAGCATTTGGCCCAGTGGCAGAAGAGCCACATTCCAGCATGGAGATGTGATGGATCTGAGCTAATGGGATGTGGGTAACTCAGAGCTGTCATAGTGTTAACAGTGGGGCAACACAGCAGCCAGCCCCGCTGGTAAATATCCAGAGTGCACAGCTCATTTATTGTGACAATTCCAAACTGTTTGAAGCAAAGAGAGCTCTGATTTACCTTCCCAAACTGCTGTACACCTTTGTTCGAGTTTCTGGGTGTTCTCTGCCTTGAGCTGTATGTTAACATCTGGATAAAAATAAGTGCAAAAACTAATCTCATGTTCCATAGCTGCTGAATTTCAGAGGAATAGTGTGATTTGGTAGCATTTAATATGCTCTTTGTGTCTGCTTTGCACAAGAATGAATGATTAAGATTCAGCCTAGCCAGGAGTAGGGTCATTTGTATGTAATTTATTCTTCCATCAGTTGTACTGAAACAACTCTAGCTGACCTGAAAAGTCTTGTTTATGGGGTAGAAGGGTGCAATAGATATCAGAACCCATCCCATATTCAGGATAAAGTAGGGCTGGATCTTTGGATAGAAGCTATGGTAAATACTATATGATTTTATACATTGAGACAATACTTACAAACATGACTTCCCGCTAACTTTAAATATCCTAATTTAAAGTTTGAGCAAATTCAATAGTAAAATAATGCTTTGCCTCTTTGATGCTGAAGTAGAAAAATGATGTGGGTAGACACTATATTATAGCACTGTATATTCAAGAGCTGCAAATTTGATAAGGTAATCTGCTTCTTCTCTTCTGTTACTCTTCACTTGGCAATTAGATTTAAGAAGCAGAATCCAGTTTCCTGATAAAAGTCATTATGTAAAACCCATGAATACATTCATATGGTGAATATTAGGGTCATCTTGTAAAAACTGCAAAACTAGCTTGGCAAATCAAGTTATTTTTGTTAGACCTTTGCTTTGCTTTTTTCATATGTATGTTCCCAGTTTCATACGACTGGTACAGTACAGTTTGCATTTCAATAGAATGAGATAAGCCTTCTCCTCCCCCAACCTAAAAAAGTACCATTTTATAAAT
>NW_024524377.1:1520605-1543105 GCF_017590135.1 Pyrgilauda ruficollis | reverse complement strand
AAGAGATTTTCCTAGGTCTACACGCATACAAGGTTTCTTTTTTTCCTTTATTTCTCTTTATAGTAAAACTGAAAATTCAAACTTGATATATTGAATTATAGCAGTATTACTTGTGTGAACTGTTTCCTAAATCTGCATTTCTGCCAATTTAACCTGTTGGTTTAAAGTCAAACTCAAAGAAAACTCTGGGCTTTGAGCTATAAATGTATTTTGGCTTTGAACCTCCAGCCTTGACCTAGGGGTGCACCAAATCCAGAGCTGGAGTCAGCTACCTGTGATTCAGGGCACAAGTTTAGCCACGAAGGGGAAATCCCAGAGTCTTAGCTCAGGAGATTTAAGCACGATCAAGTCACTTACTCAAATTAGCTTAAAATCCCAAAGCACTCTCAGCCTAAGCGCTCTCAAACCCCAGCACTGCCAGTGGAAAACCCTCACGGGTGAGGTGGGAGCTTTCCCAGCACTACCAACACCCAATGGGATGAACCTCTGCCCTGACCCAGTTGTCCTGCTCATTACCCTCAGAGTAACACATTGACGTCCCCTTGCTAATACCTCAATAATTGCTAATTTTGTTTCTTTTTTGCTCCTTGCAGACTTTCTGCTTTTCCTTAGCACCTTTTTAGTGTCCTCCTCACTGAACTGCCCACATTATCTCAGTCCCTCCCTCTGACTTACTTTTCCCTAACATGAAGAAGCCCAACCCTTGTCTTGTTCCACTTCTTCACCATCACTTCTCCATTACTTCGAATTCCCTGTTTTTTTTCATGTTGCACTACATCTGATGCCCATTGCACCCTTCTCTGTCCCATCCTGGGAAATATTTCAGGTCAGATTGGATGGGGCCCTGAGCAGCCTGGTCTAGTTGAAGGTTTCCTTGGTCATTGCAGGGACTAAATGACTTTTAGGGCTCTCTTCCAGCCCAAACCATTCTATCTATGATTCTCACCCCACAGTTGTGCTCCATCCAGCTCCCAGCCCTTTTCCTTTCCTGAAACAGAAGTGAGCCACCTCCACTGCTCTCATCCAGACTTGTCTCCACCCACCCTTCAAAAGCCTGGGTGATGTGCTCATCCCTCAGTCTTTGCCTGCTTTGCTCATCCCTTGCATGTGGCATTCGTGCCACACACAGATGTAGCCTGGCAGGGAATCATCCATATTTTATAAATTAATTTAGAAATGAACAGATTAAAATAATTCATATTTTCATATTAATTTATGTTAGCACTAAAAAGGCAATGCTAGAGCTATTTAGTCTATCACATCCATATCAAGGCCTCAGTTTTGATCTGAGGGAACCTGACAGCTTGGGCAAAGTTCTTTGTTCAGACACCACATAACATACCTTAGCAGTGCTCAGTGTGCAGCTGTTACAACACTAATTGAAATATGTTTTTAAATGTATCAGGTTTCCGAACATTTGCAGAATTATTTTCTTCCCCTCATGCGCAAAACCCAATATTCCAGACGTTTAAAATGAGTGTTTAATCCCTACAATGTGTTAGTAGGTCGTAAAATAAAACTGGACTAAGGTATTTTACACTGGGGATGGGGGTAAGTCTGCAATTGTAGGTGGATGAGGAGGACCTACAGCTTTAGGAAACCATAGGATCCCTGGCTGGTTAGGATTGGAAGGGACCTTAAAGCTCATCTCATTCCATCCCCTGCCATGGGCAAGGACACCTTCCACTAGACCAGGTTGCTCCAAGCCCTATCCAACCTGGCCAGAGCCTCACCACCCTCACAGTGAAGACTTTCTTCTTAATATCTAATAGTATCTCCCTAATATCTAAAATCCTAATATCTAAACCCACTCTTCATTTCTAAGCCATCACCTTGTCCTACAGCACTGTCATGCAGTGTCACAAAATTCATAACACCATTGGAGCAGAGATAAGTCAAAAGGAAGCAGATTTGATATCCCACCCCACAGGTTGTATCTAATCCCATCCAAGATCCCCTGTGTCATCCATGGGGGATGGAGCTAGGAGAGATGGACCCAGGGAAGCTCACAGAAGGGCTCATGAAACACTTGTGTTTCATCAGATGGATAAGTGATGCAGATGCCACATTTTGCAATGAAATTAAATGATAAATCTCTATCAAATATCTAGAGGAAATGTTTGGGCCTTTTTTGCTTTGTTGCAAAACACAGATTCCTGTGGGAGCCCACGCTCAATCTACAGAGGGGAAGTTATAACTAATCTGTTTGCAATGTCTCTAAAATTGCATTTCTGTTAAAACAAGACAACAACAAAAATCTCTGTAAGTAAGTAAGTAAGTATCTCTCAGTCTTCCTGGGCTAAAAGTCTTTGACTGAAAAGCTGTGCATTTCCCATTTGCAGTGGTATAAAAGTCACAAGACATCAGATCACAAGCTGTCACTGGTCCCAGACTAAATATCACCCATCTTTTGCCTAAGGCAAGTGGGTCTCTTTTCCGTGGGAGGGGGCCAAACAGAAATCCCACTATTTGGAGGAAAGAAGGAAACATTATTGTGACAGTTTGTTTTTTATTTTTTTTAAGGCAGTTCTTTTGAAGCTGCTCAGGGGTTTGGATGTTAGATGTAGTCCCAGTGGAGATGGATTAGTGGCCAGAGCATAGCAAAGCGGTCAAAGGTGCAAGATAAATGCAATTTATATATAATTGCCCAAGCTGCACCTGTTCCTTTTTCAATAGTAGACCTTGTCTGCAGACACAAACATAGAATATCCTTTTTTTTTTTCCTTTATTTGAGTGTAAAATGGGGAATTCTAAACTTGCATCAGAGTAAAGCAAGAAAAAATAACCTTTAAATAGCATGTAAATTTTTTATGAATCAAGCTCTAAATAAAGAAAACTCCCAAGCTGGGAATTCAAAATACTAGCCAGAGAGAGCTGATTTGCTACCAGGCTCAAGAACAATATTTAGTTTACAGAATCAATCTGGAAATAAAACTAGTGCTTGCATCAGCATGAAAGCTACAAAAATAAAAAAGAGGTCTTAATAAAATATACAGTGGAAAAGGAAAGGATGAAAGCCCTAGCACAGCTATGAGGCCCTCGACAGCCCACACAAGTAATAAAATAGAATATGATGTAATATAGAACAACAATGAAAGGATTTTAAATTTCTAGGTAGGATTCTGAAAAACTGTTTCCAGCTTTTGTTGCGGAGCAGGCACGCTGAGAGTTCCCCTGTGAAGCTACAACAAAGCTGGTGTGTGGCAGACACGGGCGTTGACGAGGGCAGAACAAACATTAACCTTCACCTTACTCCTCCATGGCTGGACCAGGAGCCAGGATATTTCTGTATTTCTAGATGCTCCATTTTTCTGTTTGCTCTCCTGCTCACTCACTCACTCCTGGTTTCCCCTCCTTATCAGCAGCACCAAGAATTTTTTCTCGCCAAAGCACCGATGCTTTGGCGTGAAGGCAACCACCTTCTTCACCTTTCATAAGGAAAGTGTCTTGAACCTTGTGCTAAGCAGCTTGGAAAAATCTGAGATTAGACACATCCCATATTGGCTCAACTAATTTCAGCCTGTCCAAATTAGGATGAGTCTGTAAGATTCCACAGGAAAATCATGTGAGCACTGAATGCCTGTGCTGCCTGCCATGCTCTGCACCCTAATTACAGTGCTGCATCCTCTGGCTTTAAGGAAACAGGACCTTGTGAAGCTCAGACTCTAAGAAGGACACATAACTTCTCTCTAAATTCAATGGCATCCCAAAGTTAAATTGTCAGAATTTGGTTCTGCAACAAACAGTGGCCTCTACACGAAATTTCAGATGAGCCAGAACAAATGCAATTCACTTATTGCAGTAACACAAGAAATTGTCCTTCTCCCCATGAAGCTGAAAGCTATTACAGAATACCACCAATACTGCACAAATTAAAAACTAGGGATTGTGAAATTTGTGGCCCTTTTTCTACTGTGTTCCAGCTGTGGCAGGCATGGTGTACAGAGGTAATCACAGAGCTCTTTGTCCTACAGCTGGCTGCATGGTCCTACCAAAAGTTCTTGGGTTAACAAAAAGAACTGCCCAAATCCTATTCTTCTTGCCCTAGCACAGAAACTCAGCTCCACAGCAACACCTAAACATTCCCGTTTTCTCCTTTATAACACTTGATTATCAGTAAACAATGATTCAGACAGCTTATGTAGTTTTACCTGTCAATGTTGTGCTTCAAATGATTTCTCTGTGATAAATTTTTAGGGGCCTCTGTCTGACTCTTTTAACTCTTGTTCTATCACTGGCTGCAATAGATAAACAGACCTGAGAAGGGGTGACAAATAAAAATCTGATTGCCCCAAAGTTCAAATAAAACACATATATTCTTTTTACACAGAAAAAAGGAGATTGATATAAACAACATCCATTATTTTGTGCTTCTCCAGGAAAGACAGGGAGCATTCCAGTTCCTCCTAAAACATGTTTTTAATGAAGCTACACCAGGTCATGATCAGCTCCTCAGAAAACAGCAACACCCTCAGAAAAAAGGGCTTTTTTTTCTCATTTTTAGGTTTCAAAAAGTTGGTTGAAAAACCTGGGCCTGCTCTTACAATGACCCCAAAGGCAGAAGAGGGTGTTACTTTCAATTGGGTTCCTTCCACCGAGCATGGACTGCAGTTTCACGCCTATGTTATTAATGCAATTACAAGCTCTGCCTGAAACTATCAAATTAATTTGAAATTCACCTAAGAGGCACCTGAGCCATCAGCCAGAGTGCCTCCTGAAGGCTGTGCATGAGGTATTGGGGCTGGCCCAGCCAAGCCCTTCAGAGCTCCCACCCACTCAAACACACTCAAACACAAAAAAAAAAAAGTGCGTGATGCACTGAGGCTCCATAAAAGCAAACACATCCCTGATAATAGTACTTCCCTCTTTATCCAGTGAGCTCCATCACAGGATAGCACGAATTAATATTTACAACACCCCAGAGAGGCGGGCTGGTATCATTTCCCCATGTTTCAAAGATGGGCGAAGGTGAGAGAAAGCTGAAGCAATTTGCTGCAATTCACTGAGGAAGTCTGTGGTGAGGCAGGGGAGAGTGCAATGCTCTCAGTGCCTGTGCCTCTGCCACAAGACCATCCTTCCTGTCCCTGAATGCCAGGCTCCAGCCTGATGATGTGCTGTAGTTCTAGTGTATTAAATCTGACACCCTATACATGTTCTGGATCATAAGGCTGAGTCCCATAAAATTGATGGACGTGAAGTTGAGAAGCCAAAAGGGACAGAGCTAAGAAGCAGGAGAAGAGTCCCCGCTTTGCAGCTGTGTGGCATTTTTCTAGGCAGTGGGTTCCCATGCTACTTCAAGACCACAACATATTTTTGCTATTACAAATGCAGTTTATTTTGCAAATCAAGGTGATTGCACACATTTCAGCTTGTCAAATTTTCAGCCTTTCAACCATATGTCTGTCGACCTTATGGACTACCAACTTTATGGGATTCAACCATATGTCCAGATCCCGATATATATGAAGGCCA
Source organism: Pyrgilauda ruficollis (assembly GCF_017590135.1). NCBI lineage: Eukaryota > Metazoa > Chordata > Aves > Passeriformes > Passeridae > Pyrgilauda > Pyrgilauda ruficollis. Next base: position 1,537,633 of record NW_024524377.1, on the reverse strand, counting down.
GTTCTAACATAAGAGCTTTACAGTAGTAGTGTAGTAAACCATAATGTTTGCAGATGGCTGTAATAAAATCATTCAGGAGAGGAAAGGTGCAGGGACGTAAAGCCTTCAAAGCTTCTTCTACTGAATAAACAATTTGATCTGAATAATGTAGTGGGAAGCACATTCTGCCAATGAACTGGCTGATCTAGTCCAAAATGTTGCTTTCAATTTTCTTTCCTAATCCCACGTGTATTTTAACTTCCTTTTGTATTTTCCGTTGTGGGATTAGCTTAAAATTTGGAAGAAAAGTAGAAGAAGGAAAAATAACAAAGTAAAGGATTTTGTTTTAAAGGCACCATCCACTTCTGAATTGTAAATTTTTCATCTGTGAAAAGCCAAAGGGTTATGTGGGGCCTGGAAGATGTATTAATATAGAGGTATAAGGTTTTTACCCTCACATGGTGAGATTGAAGGATGATGTGACTTGCTTCATTTCCTGAAGCGGGACTCAGCTTTCAAAGTTAAGGCAAGTTTCCTCCTGAGTAAACTTTTTCTAACTCTAGGAAGTCGGAGTTTGGTTTATGTCCTGCTGCACAATAATTCAGATGATAATTCACATTCCCTTTGTCCAACATAACTTGATATCTCTATTATTTGGGAAGCTCCGGTCCCATTTTCCCCTAACTGAAACATGCTGAGCCAATGTGTGGCCCTCAGAGAGCTCTGTCCTGGCTGACAGTGGGGAAGGGAGCACTGTTTGTAAGGGGAACCACGGCCAGCATAGGTGTGATAGAAGGTCTTTTTCAAACCAAAGCATTTTTTAAGCTGACAGTGCGCGGTGAGCTTTGGCAAGCTTCCTTGAACTAGACAAAAATCACTTCCTACTCAGGAAAGAAAGGAACCTTCCCTGAGCATTAACTGGGAAGTGAAAAAGTGAACTGCAACCTGCTTGTGCTGCTGGTGTGCAAAATCACTGCGAGAGGAAACCCCCTGAGCTGTTGACTTTCAGATAACTTGGCCAGAGCTGATAATGTCGGTGGCCCTTTTCCTATTGGATTAAATGGAGCAGGGTCAGATAGTGTCTAAGGAACAAGAAATACACTGTCACTCTTCCTTCCCATGCCACACTTTGTGTTGACCAAGTTGCAATTGTTTCTGAGTGCTAGAGTCTGTCTCATTTCCAGAGGGCTTGGCCTGGGAGATGATGATTGCCACAGCACCTACCAACATTTACCCCATCACACCCAACTGTCCTTAACCACTCAATAACCATCAAGAAAAATTAAAAAAAAATAACTCAGAACAGAGCAAAAGAATTTTTTGAAAGCCTCAGCACCTGCACAAGTGTACCCATGAAAGACTGTGAAGAACAAAGCACGACCCTCAACCCTGCCCTCGGCGTGCGCGGCTGCCCTACCTGTGTGCTCGTATTTGTGTCGCAGCAGGGAACTGCTCTTCTGGAATGTCTTGTCACATAAGTCACACGCGTACATGCCACTTTCTGTCTTCTTGATCTTCTTTCGGGACAGACAGGAGTCGGAGTCCGTCATGTCGTCGAGGCCGGACATGTAGTCTGGGGTTCCATCAAGCAATTCTCCCTGTGAGGGAACCACTCGTCAGCAAAAGCTGCTCCCACCACCCATCCTTCCCACCAACCACCCCAGGGAAGTTACAATCATGCCTCGGTGGTTCCTCTTAGCTTAGGAATATGAATAATAAAACTACAGCTGATGGAATGTATGGAAATAAAGAGGAGCCTTCTACTTCTATGCCTCAAACCAACTTTCTGTCTTTGAGCACTCTGCAGTAATGTGGTTTGCACAAAACAACAGTATTTACCATATCAGTACTAAATATTTCCAAGAAAGTGTGAAGGGGAGGCTCTTCATGGCCAGCAAAAGGTATTGTATTATTTTAGAGAGGTAAATGTAAGCAACAGCTAAGGGATCATTCCTTTCAAAATTCCAAAACTTGGGTGCATTCTGTATCTGTAGAAAGGTTTTAATTGAATTTTATATTTAGGTACAAATGTTATTATTATGCAATCCATTTAAATGTATGTCTCCCGACTAAAGGCCTCAAGCTATATTTTTATATTTAATTTTGTAATTTGAAATAGGGAATATTAATAACACTTTTTATCAATGTTCTATCTATGTTAAAACAGCCTTCAGCATTAAGCAATAATGAATGTGGATCAGTAAATTATTAAATTTCTTGATATTTATTTTGTCTCGATCCAAAGAGAGTGCAAACTTGCATGATAACATACATTTCCATTTGCTATCACACAGTTCAGTTTTCTTAGACTAGGTTTGCACTAATTAATATTAGAGAAGATTAAATAGGCTTAAATACATTTACAAAGAGGGCAGATGTACTGTAAATTGGAATAGTGGAACAGCTGTTATGGAGGTGCAGTGCTATTTATGCTCCTATTGTGCAAAGAGGGATTACAGTCTGTAATGTAAAACCATACCTGATTTTCACATTTGAAACTATAAAACATTTACTAGTCAGTAAAATTACTAATGGACGGTAATAGGACATGGGGGAACAGGCGCAAATGTAAGAAAAAATTATTAATCTATAATCAGTTAATCTCATTTAACTAAACTCTGTACATTATATCTGAATGCACCCAGCAAAAGGCTATAAAAGTACAAGACTTCTGTGGAGCTGCTCTTCACTGCAGGTATGCAGGGGACAAAATACTTTACTACATTTGTGTTGACTCTGGGATGACCTGAAGGAAGAATTATGGGTTGTACCTGGGCACGAAGAAGTGCTGACCCAGATTACATGTCCAGGGAAATACTTTGTCTGTGATTAAGGGCCCTGGCTGCTACCTCTCCAAATAATTTCATTTAATCTCTGGGGTTTTTTTAAAGCTGTTCCAGATGACTGGCAGGATTAGAGGACTAAGAATCTGGAAGACCAGTAGGTGTCCCAAAGGAAGGGGCTTTGGGTCAACTCATCCCCCAGACATTTGTGAGAAGAGAGGACAACTTTCCCATGAATAGTGGGTGAACAATCCCCCAAAAATACAGAGAAAGAATCTCTTTCAAGGGATTACAGTGTCTATGAGGCTCTGTCTATGGACATCTGCTTAGAGGGATACAACAACTTTGTGTCCGAGTATGGAGGTGACTCCAAAGGGATCTCACACTGCTTTTTTCTCTGTGGTGAAATGTAGTTATGCCCTGAAGAGACAAATTTCTCTACAAAGTTTCATCCTTTTTTTCCTCTAGGATACAACTTTTAATGGACATTATTATTATTATTATTATTATTATTATTATTATTATTATTATTATTGTTGTTGTTGTTGTTGTTGTTATTATATTGATATACAAATCTAATTAGAACTCTTAACAGAACAAAGATCATTAAGCCTGTTAAAAGTAATTAGTACTGCTCGTGAACCCAAGTAGAGGTACTCTTAAGTTAACTGCAGTTTATTTTCCTACTCCACCGCATCTTTCCAAGTTCAGACTTAAATAAACTCTGTTAATTTTGTTGGAAATGTCGATTATAGCTTTGGGCTTTTTTTTTTTCTCTAAGAGGACACATCACAAAATACTAAATTCTAGCCTTTCAAAACAGGAAACAGTTGAAACCATTTACCTGAAATCCTTGTTTCCGCTGGTACTTTCTCCTTTGCTGCATATCGGCAAAAGTAGCTGCTCCAGTTGGGTAGGTATAGGCCATATGTGGTAGGAAGCTCATCTGATCTAGTCCTGGGTATGGTCGCAGCCCAGGAATACTGGTCTGGACTGGTGGCATAAAAGTGGCCGGGGGAAATGCGCTCTGTGGTGGAAGTGTTGTGTATAAAGGTTTGGCACTAAATGGGTTCATACCAAATACTGGGTTAGTGCTTTTATCCAGATTATTTGAATTAGAAAACTCCTTCTTGATAAAAGTCAAGTTCAGTGGCTCATCTGAGTTTTCAGATGATGAAGAAACACTGTTGTGTTCTAAACTTACACTATTAGATTTTGTTTTGTTCTTTGTGGCTATAATACTTTTGGGTTCCTTCATTTGTTTTGGTAAAGACAAGTCCAATGGCTCAGCCTGAAGCTCCTCAGAAGAGAAACTGTTTGGAGTGTAAGAACTACTGTGGGAGTTTTTAGAAGATGTGGAAGAAAGATTTAAAGGAGAAGGAGTATTGCTCCTAGAGTGGTCCAATTTATCAACTGGCTTAATATTGGTAAAATGAGGAGGTTTTGTTAGCCTGAGAGGAGTATCACAATTAGTAACACTGTTATGGAGTTCAGCTATAGATGGTGAAGTTATAGAGTCCACAGGCTTTATTGGAGATCTGGCTGACAAAGAGTCTTTAGTGGGAGTGTTGTTGGTGGCAGCCAGCGCCACCTTGGCACTGGCCCTTTCCAGTGATGGTGACCTGGAACTTGAATACTGGTAGACTTTTCTTTGTTCAAACCATTCCTTCACAAATTCCTGAGGAAGGCCAACAGCAATGGAAATTTTCAGTAGTTCATCAGAGTTGGGCTCCATGTTCATAGCATAATATGCTTTAAGTACAGACATGTGGTCCTTGTATGGGTTGATGGGGCTAGTCATTCCTTTCTCAGAAAGTACTGATGACAGCAAGAGGGCTTGCTTATCAAACACTCCAGGTTTGTTGGGAACCATGTTCTCATGAGGCTGAAGGACTGCCTTGATTTCTTCGTTCATTTTACACAGGTAACGCTCATGCTGATGCAACGGAATGGGACCAGGAAAGCTTTCTTTACAGAACTGGCATGAAAATGGTGTGGATACGTTGTGGTTCTCTATCATCTTGTCTTCAGTTACCAGGTCTATTAGGGTTCGCAGTTTCTCTTTTTTAATGTTATTGAGCTGCCTCCTTGAGTCTGTGGTCAAGCTCTGGAGGCAAGCTTTGGCTTCATTGACTTTCTCTAATGTATAGTCAATAATACTTTTAGTGGCACCATTATGACTTACTACTGGAAGACCCACGGGGGGAATATTGGGGGAGGTAACTCCTTGTTCCTCGGCTTGAGAGCATGAATCCTTCATATGGTAAACCTTCAACTTGGAGATCTCTTCAGCCTTGCAGTCCATTTTCTGCCTGGAAACCGTGTTGTCCACAATCTGTAGGACCTTCTGCACCTCGCTTAAATTGCTGCCTACTGCAGGAAACCCGAGCAACGGTGCTTCCATCCCTACACCTAAGTGCTGCATTGGACTTTGAGCAGACGCGTGAACTCCTAAGGGGCTGGTTGCTCCAAGTCCACCATTCATAAAAGGACTAGTTGCACTAAACCCATGTGAGGCCATAAGAACCTTGTACTCATTGAAATCTAGTGGTTCTGTTTTAATTTTCAGTAGGCCTGTTTGCTCAGACATACTAAGTGGTTTGCCATTCTCCAGCTTGTTTCTCAGCTGTGTGATGGCTGAATTAGTAGGAGAGGAAGATACAGAATTAGGAGAAGAACCCGTCTTGATATTGTTTCTCATTCTGCCATTTACAGAGATTAAACCAATACACTTCTTGCTGCTGATGTGCGAACTGTAGGAGCCAGAATGGGAGAAACGTTTCTTGCAGTTTGGACACTCATATGGTTTTTCACCTAAAATGATAATTAAAACCAAATGTTAATTATCATTCTTGCTGCTATAGTTGCAAGATATTGCATTTGGTATCTAACTGATCACCTAATCCAGTGATTAATAGTGAAGGAAATATTAATTCTCTGAACATGGACACATGCCACCACTGCTTTACCCTCCTCTTTCTACAGGTCAGTTTGGACCCAGAGTCTCCAAGTGGCAAAAGCCATCAAAGTGTGAGATTGGCTCCAGACTGACCAGGGCAAATCACAGGTAAGCACTCTGTAAGGAAGAGAGTCAAATCAAATCAAGACTGTTCAAATTTGATTTGTTTATTTTTTATTTTTTTCTCCCCTAGAATGGAATTTTCACTGGATATGAGGACCTGTATGAGAAAGCGAGTCCTGATGTTAGAACCTCCACATCAGCTTGTGCCTGAGCTGAGCCTGGTGACATTTTCTGTGCTGAATTCTGCATCAAGTAAGAGAGCCAAAATGCTCAAGTCATTCAATCTGAGAGGCTTGGCAGTTTCTTGTTATCTGAGAATATCAGTTGTATTTCACTCAGGGGGACTTTTTATTTTGGAAAATATAATGAACTCTTCAGGCTCCTGCTGCACAGCAATGAATGAATGCTTCTGAACTCAAACTGCCAAACAATCTATATTATTTGCAGGAAGCTTTACTATTTCCAAATCTTTTAGCAAGACCGTGGTATTAACAGCATGATAAATGAGGATGACTCAGATATCACTTATGAAATACCTTGGTAGCTCCAAGAAGCCAGAAGCAGAACTGTGTAAATTTTAAGCAGTCTTTAAAACTCAGCTAATTAAACAAAATGCAAATGAGCACACCAGCACCTCCGCTACTCACCACTGTGAATTCGCAGGTGTTCCTTCAGATGGTGTTTATATTTGAAGGCCTTGCCACACTCAGTGCATTTGAACTTACGATTGCCTGCTCCTTGGGTCAGCATTTGGTGCTGGGAGGAAAAGAAGAAAACAAAAGAGATACCAACATAAATTTTATGCAAGAGAAACCATGAATTTCAAGCTCAAAAAACAAAAATTAAATTAATGTGACTCTGAATTCGTCAAGCGGACCAAAAGGTCTGCATGTACATTTATTTGTCTCATCAGCGTTGCAATAAAAATCAAAATGTTGGCAGTAAACCGAAACAAATGAGAAAGTACTTTCACATGAGCCTTCAATATTTGCTTTAGAATTATTTCCTAAGTCTCTCATCAGAAATGTGTTGCTTTAAGGTAACTTACAATGAGAGAAACAGTTTTATAAGAAGATTTGTGGCTCTTAATATTCCTAGCAGATTCTGAACATGTGGGACTCAGCTTGTTTAAAAATTCTGTTTACTGCATGTGGAGGAAAGAGAGAAACACTGTCGTTAGTGGCATTTCGTGTAAGATTTAATTCATTATCAAGCAGGAGAGACTGCATCTTCAGCATAAGCTGCTGCTGGAAATGTTTTTTAAAATCACAGAGCAGCAGGAAAGACTTGAGCTACCTTTCGTGCCATGTTTTTCCCTGGTGTTCTTCTGAGGGGCAAGGGAAAGTTGAAAGTTAAAAGGGGTGTAAAGATATAATCAAAGGAAGCTGACCTTTTTGCAACAAGCAAGGAAAGCCCCATGACTTTGAATTTGGAGAGAAAAACAAAATTAATTAAAAAATAATTATTATCTTGATAATCATGTAGCCACTCTGGATGCTCAAGGTAGGAGGTCAGCCTTTTGCAGGCAACCAGGACACAAAAGCCTTTTGCAGGAGCAGGGAGGGGGGAAAAGGGGAGGAAAAAAAAGGAAGGGAAAAAAAAAAAAAAAAGGCAGCGCCGAAACGGTATGACAACTGCGAGGGTGTGCTGCCTCTTCCCACATTCCTGGCGAGACAGATGGTGTTACATGGGACACAGGGAGGTTTGTTCAAACAGCAGCAACCTTCAAAGATCAAGCAGAGCCCAGCCCGCCGCGCGCCATTGAGGGACCCGCGCTCATATGTTGCTGAGTTGCATAAACAAACAGCAACAGCTGTTTTGTCTCCCCCCATCGCCCTCCGAGGACTACTATAAACTTTAGTTGTGCCACTGTTAATATGATACAATCATTTTAATTTACTAATTGTAAATGCCATGAGCAAATGAGGGGACTTTTCAACACCAAAGCTACCATTCATAATGCGCCAGTACCAGCGCGCTCTCACATGTGAAATTTCAGGCAGTTACGTTGGATAAATATCCAGGCGGGTTTTGTTCCCTCCCCTGGTGTTTTTAATGATACGAGGCAAAAGGAAGAACCTTACAGTGGATCAGGTTAGGAAAAATATACATGGGAAAATGTGTTTGTCTACTGGAAAAGCCATGGGAAGGAAAGAAAGGAGAAAGCGCTCTGGAGTCATTTATATTGATTTAAGATCAAGCAAAAGATACTGTTCTCTTAAAAATGCTAATTGCAAAAATCGCGTGATTAGGAAGATATGTGTTTGCCTAACTGAATTTACCTTCTGCTGAGAAAAACCTACCAAGAGAAATCCAACAGATTGTGATTTTCAGGTTTTTTAAAAAAAAATAAATACAGCATAAAGCCTTTATAATTTGACACAATGCACACATCTATTTATTCAACTTTTAACCACACCATTTGTGTTTCCATTACAACCCATTAAGATGGGTTTTTAGAAGTAATTCTCCAGCTAGGAGCAGTTTTTCTGCCAGTGTGTAAAGAATTTGTGGCGTAGGTCTATCACCAGCCCATCTAGGAGCACTAGGGAAGCTCAGTCACCTGTTTGAGACACCAGCATTTCCTTAAATGTGGCACTGATATAATATTACATGTACCCCATCGAGGAAAAAACGGCTTTGATTTATTGCAGATACGCTGCCGGGCTATACATATGAGAGCAATGCCCAATTCTAGTGGCACAATCACAAATGATAGCCTATATGTACTGTCGGAAGAGTTCTTCTCAAAATGTGTAATTATGTCTAACAAACGATTATACAAAATACGCATAATTTCATGTGATTGAAAAGGTTACTCAAAAAGTAATGAAAAAATATTAGCAGATCTTTTAGTATGTCTTGGAGCTCCTATTTGCAACACTGCAAAGTAAAACTAGGTGAAAAATGGAATTAAAATTGCTGAGATGTTTAATAATGTATAATTAAAATGCTACAGTTTCATTCACTTTTTGAGGAACATAAAAACGAAACTAAAGTCAAGTTAAAGTGCAAATAAAATTTCTAAATTAGAAATTAACACACTCATTCGATCGTGAACATAAGACTATTAAATCATATTAGAAGAGACCATCAAAAAATCATTTAGACCTCAATTAAAGCTATTACCATTAAAAGATCTGCATCTTCAAAATGCCATGAAAAATTAATAATGATTGCCAATCAAAGCAATATCGTTTCTCTAAGGGGTTATTACAGAAAGAAATCACTTAAAACCAGCCCCCCACCTGATCTGTCCCTGGCTTGTGTGTCACCATATGCCGCTCGAGCTGGGTGCGGTAGGCAAACGTGTAGTTACAGAGAGGGCACGAGAAGTTCTCCTCGTTCTTCTCGTGGCGGTACTTGATGTGCTCCTTGAGGGACGTCAGGCGCTTGTAGCCCCGGTCGCAGTAGGGGCAGGTCAGCAGTTGGGCGAAGGCATCTGGAGTTCCAGGTGGCAGGTCTGCACCCCGGGATGGGAGGGGGGGGAAGAGAGAGGCAGGCCAAAAGGTCAGCAAATCAATGGCAGCTCATGGGCTGATTGCCCGGGATGGTATGAGAGGAATCGCCGCAATCTGCTGCCCGGGAGGGAGGGACGGCGCTTCCAACCGGCGGCGGGAGGCACCGGCACCCGCGCACGCCCACGGCAGACTCGCAGGGCCCGCTCTGGACCCCGCCGGGAAATTAATTATGGGCATCACTCCTCCCGCAGACCTGGCTGGCTTGAAAACTAAGAAATACTTTTCCTGATCAATTGGCAATTTGCATTCCAGCCCCAGCTCATTATGTTACTTATGCCATTGACCGAATCCTTCCTACTGACTCTTCTCCAATTATTCATCAAGGCATTGGAGAGCAATAGGCTGGCTACTCTGTCTTTTGTTGCATTAAAACTCTATTAAAACTTCCCAAACTCCCAAGTAGAGCAGCAGCCTTTCTCCTCCTTAAATTCAGCTCTTCAGTTCACCCACCAAATAATACAAATGTGCTGACTAAAAAATCACAATACACTGAAATTACAGCCCCAATCTTTGCTCATGAAATTCCATGCCGCTGCAGCTGTTCTTCAATTTTTAAGGTAAACACCCAGGCATGTAGTGCATTTATAATTGCAACAGCTGCACGAGGTCAGGATACTGGCTAAAAATGAATTACAGCCTCACCATTTTCTTCTTGCCCATTGGCCTCTGGAGTGCCAAGGCGAGACAGTTCCTCAGGGGCTTCAGGGTAAATAATGGCTGTGTCGCTGCGCTGCAGGTACTCTGCTATGCTGACTGCATGCCCATCTCCTTCCTCCAGTTTCCTTTTGGCAAAATATTCCTCAAAGTCCGACGTGCAATTTGCGTTCTTCACTAAAATAAGAGAGGGGGAAAAGAAAGGGTGGTTGAGTGCATCGTCCCAGAGAGCCTGGGCTGGCCAGCAGTGTTAGAGGTTGAGCAGATATACTGGAGCTACAAGGCTGGGGCTGCAGCTGGATCCTTGCTCTCATCAGCCTTGCTCCAGCTCCCAATAAAATTAATGTGGGCTTTCCACCAGTGTGGATGGAAGTAAAGGCAGGCAGTTAAATTAACAAGAACACGGGGCTCTACAGGGCAGCAGGAGAAGTTTATGAGGCTTGGGTAATGCAGGTAATCTTTCATTGCTGGAACCTGAACAACCTTCACGGGGCTCCTGGGGGTCCCACAGCTTTTGGCATGAGCACAGCTCGACCTACAGGACTGAGCTCAGCTGCCCCTGGATCCCGCAGACCCTGAGACAGTCCCTGTGTGGGAGATGACAATGGCAGGTAGTAAAAGACCAAATTTTTCTGAGACAGGCCTTTCCTCAGGTTGCTCTTTGTCAGGCACAAGAAAAAAGTTGCTCACATCTTCCTGGTTTTTCTTTCCTCCCTGAAAAACTAACTTATAATGAGAGAATGGGTTGTTTTAAAAACTTATTGTTTCATGATTTCTGCAATAGAGCCACATGGTTTAGACCATTAGAGGGTCACCAAGCCCAAAACCACTTTGACAGTCCATACAAGAGTTTTCTTTCTTTTCTTTAAATGTAACCTCAATTTTTTATTATCCATGCAATGTCCATGAAACATAATACATGCTCAGCCACAAAGCATCCTGTTACTAAAAATGTGCCTTTCTTCTCCAAGTATGAACAGTGCTTACAGGAAAGACCTTAAAACTCTGGGATGCCACAGACAAGTAATAGTATAATTATACTAGAAAAGAAAAAGAAAAAAGGAGATTATGATTTTCTTCCTCTAAATTGTGTTACTTTGTTTATTTAACAAGTCTTGTGAGACACAGTTGGTGGCAGGGAACTAAATATACTAGTTTTTAACTGACCATAAATGAAAAGAACAACCTATGATTTATTAAATTTTTAATGTATTTCTGCTGAGGTGAAATTAAAAAATGAGGAAATAACATGGACTGTTCTGGACTATTCATGTAAAAGTAAAATACTAAACAGCATAATTCTGCTGTTAGTGATGCCAGGGAGCAACATGGAGTAATCACGTGGAAATCAAGGGGTTTATGGTTTCAACCACTGGAAATGAGAGACTAACCAGCTCCTTGGTGTTTAGAAATGAGTGAAGGCTTTGCCTCAGTTTCCTATGAAAATGCAAGGCAGTGATGCTGGCGGTGAAAATGAGCCATGACCTCTGACTGGGGCACAACTGGGAGCCTGCAGTGCCTGATTTGAAGCTCTGATCTCGGCGTCATCGATAAAAGGAGATATCCGTCTCTGTAAACCTCATCCCTTTAGCCGATAAAATCAAATCCTCTGGCTGAGACAAATATGCCCTATTTTTCATACCAGCTGAGCAGCTTCTCAACCGTTCTGCAGTATATCAGTGACAGTGACCAAATGGCACAGGGCATGGGACCCTGGTTTTGGAAGGAAACTTCTGTTCCTATCACAGTGGTTTTGTAGGGAATGGCTACACCACCACAGAGTTCCTCTTGGTCCTACTGCAGCTCCAGTTAACATTTGTTATTAGCGTGAGAAACAATTCTCTTTCAACACCAAAATTAAGCAGCTTCTAGAGAAGGGGAGTGTGAGTGTGGAGAAGACAGAGTACTTTACCTACATGTTGTTCTGGGAGAACAATACAACAAAATGGTGGTTTACTGAGCACACCTTACGCACAAGGGCATCACAGCAGGTATAGGAGTTGTTGTTTTTATCAGAAAAAAAAAGAGCTGAGTCTTTACTTTTTATGCTGTAAATCTAACTTATCATTCCCCTGTTATGCCTAGATCTTCCAGGTGTTACAAGACCATCTACCCTCTGGCTTAGCACTACCCAAGCTCCACTCCTTCTCCTCTCTTAGCAATAGATCCAAGGAAAGCAAGTTTAATTTTGCCAAACCTAGGCCACGAGCCAATAAGTGAAGCAAGAAGATGGATTTTTTCTCCAGAGAGGAGAAATGGGATGGCTCTATGTGTCTCTTTTTTCTCCCCAGGTAAACTAGGGATACTTGGAGTTTGCAACTGCCTTTATAGGATTAGGATTCAAGCCACCTAGCAAGGTCTGAGTTAACATTAGGAGCTTCCATCCCCACCTCAAACCAAAATGAGGTTCTTCCTTCATGCCCCCAGGTCTGTCTGGAGGCTGATCCAACAGGCTGTGGAGGACTGCTGCGATATTACCAGCCTTGGCTTCCTAATTCTCAGGATTATTTAGCTTCTATGTCCGTACATGCAATCCAGGAGCTAAAGCAAATGTTTACGTCTACATTATAAACCCCTAAAAACAAGGGGATTTGGTGGAAAAGCTGATAGACCCTTCACTGAAACAATACAACCAGTGCTGCAAAGCTGCAGATTAACACAAAGAGTCAAGGGTGTCCATGTGGGGTTGGTTTCTCACCAGCAGCATTACTGACAATTCAGACACGGCTGGAAGCTCATCCAGAGGTACTAAAAAGACCCATCTGACAACCATTAGGTCTCTCGGCTTCTGGGTGGAAGACTTGCTTCCCCCCTCCATGCCCTGATTTATTTTCCCCGTACAAAGCCATGTTCCCAGACTCCTTGTGGGCTGACACTGCACACACACTGCACATCCCCTCCTGTGAGGCAAGAATTTCCGTGAGATCTATGGTGGGTGACCTCACCAAATAAGTCTTTTTTAAATTAATTATTGGAGCCTGGAGAGCAGAAATATTTTCAGCTCCAAAAGCTGATGTGGCTGTGTCACATAAAAATAAAACACATTAAGGAAAGCTATCTTTGGAGGCATTTAGGACCTTTCAAGATAAAGTGGGAGAGAGGTCCAAGGAGCTTGGGAGACCAGTTATTTTGTGTGGGAACTCGTCCTGCTAGATGGTGATAGCTGCCCTTAATCGCAAACAAAGCTAATAAAACCACAGCCTTCATTAGCCAGGAAGTGAGAGGCCCCCATTGGTACACACAGATTACAGCCTGAAAACGGCCTGTCCTCCAACCTGCCAAGTTTTGGTTCTGTTTTCCTCCCCCTGAAAGTTTTTCTTTCCCTTCTTTAAATTATGTTAAGAGATCTTTACTTGAATTTTGTCAGATGTTACTAATCAAAACCAGGAAAATTTATCTGTTTGTTTGCAGGGATTTTGTTAATCTATTCTCTGCAAACATCCCAGTTGCAATAACCATAAAAGGTAGAATAAAATAAACCATAAGAATTTCTTCATTCACCTTTTAAAAAGTTCTTCTGCTAAACATCACTTCGTCAAGTTCCTATTGCAGAAATCCTCAGAAATATTTACAAATTGGTTTAGCAGTACCAAAATCCTAAATTTTCACTCTAATGGTCACTTCTGCTTTTTCACCATGAAGCCTCCATGGCTCATTATAAAAATGCAGCTGATTAATGTAGGGATAACAAGATTTTTCTTAAAGTACTACTAGGAAGTGGCCACTCTGACAATAGCATAATAATTTAATAATGGAGACCTTTTCTTTTCATTTTCTTTTTCTACTAATAATATTTTGCAGAGAATTTGATGCTAAAAGTGTACCACAAATATTGCATGCACCTACATTAACTTTCTGGTTGAATGTGTGTTTTCATTGGGTTGAGTCTCAGCCTCACCTCAGCTACATTATTGAACAACAGTATTAGATCCCCTATAACCGCAGTGAAAAACTGAGGCCAAACACTCCATACAGGCCCAAAGGCTAAAGTGAGGCTGAAGAAGAAAATTTTGAACACTTCCCAGACTATCCAGGAAGTATATCCTACAGCTCAGGGACTGATTTCTTCCCTTTATTTGTCAAGTAATGGTTGAGGCACCTCACTGGGCATGAAGGGGAACTTTTACTCCTAATAAAGGAAACAACAAGTACTCATAGTCACCTGGCATCTCCCTCTCAAGGTGAAAAGATTGGCATAAGCATTTAATTTATGAGAGTATTTATTATGCCTAAGTAATCTGACATTGCTCTTAAGAGTACGTGGAGATTGTAGCAACTAAAGAAACGTTCTGCCCATGCTGAAAAGGCATCAGCCCCCACTGAAAGAGGCTCTGAGCACCTCAGTGACAAAAGATTTGAATTAAACACTGTCAGAGCAACTTGTGATGGTTATTTGAGCAAGCCTCCATCATAGCCAGAGCAAAGAGGAGCCTAGGACTTGCACAGGACATTTGGGGAAGGAATTGATAGGAGCAACACACAGAGAAGCTCTTGCATTTTAAATGCAGACCACCTAAATGCAAAGCACTCCTTGAGCCGTGAGTTTGCAGTGTATCAAGCTGGGCAGGGGAAACCCTTATTTCTTCCATGGAAAACTGGTTCCACTGGAGGCAGGACACCCCATGGACCCCACTAAGGGCTGGCAGAGGGGCTCGATGAGAGGGGCCCCAGAGAGATTTTGTGAGGCTGACGAGGAGCTGGAAGACAAGGACATCAGATACTGGAAGAGAAGGACTAAGAGGACATGAAGTCTTCCCCTTCAAGCAGACCACATTGCAAGCATGAAAGAATCAAGGCCTGTTATGGCAAGGAAAATATGTGCAAAGGAAGTCACACGGACTGATAGGGGACCTTAAAGGCTCTGGTAATGGTAATTCAGATAACCATCAAACCTTGTTTCTGAATCAGATGTCTTTTAAAATCCTGTTTCTCCAAGTGCTAAGCACAGTTCGCCACTTTATTGCAGTCTCTTGGAAATAAAATAAGCTTTTGAGATACATATGTAGCCAGTTCTGCACAGCAACATCATTAAGTACATACGTAATGATGAACTGTGCCTCAGTGCCACCCTCCTTTCATGCATAATAAATCTAATGGATGAAGGAAGCAGTGATACGGTTTTATTTTCCTATTATTTTCCCCCTCAAGAATGATAAAGTAAATTTCTTGCGTTGCTTAATAAGAGCACTGGGGTTTTATGTGGGTGTTACCAACATCAGGAAAGTGTGAGTAATAAAGTCCTTGTGAGACTTTGGTACCACCTTTTACAGTAATATTTGTGGAGAGTATTACCTATGAAGTAAATTTCATAATGGAATGGATAGAAATGTACTTACACTAGAAAACTATTCCTTTTAGCTGTGTAAATCTATCTGCAAGATCTCAAATTCTGGCAAAATGCAGAAGAAACACTGGGTGATGTATAGCATTCAGCTGTTCTGAGGATAGAGTGGGGCCTTTGGAAAGAACATGGTAAATCCCTGAATTCATTTGGATTAGAAAATAGCAACAGGAACCTTTTGCTGGTTTGCTGTGCTACAGAAAAAGAGATGGCTCAGAGGTGATGCCTGCTAAATATCTCTGTCACACTTCTTGTGCCACCAAATGTATTGATTTCTAAGAGTGGAAAGAAAGAGATGCTAAAAGTGGGAGAAAAACCCCAACAAACGATTAGCCAGAAACATTATAATCTCATAAATATGCATTTAAAGTGTGTGTGTCTATGGATCTATGTAAGGGGTTTATGTGTGTCTTGCTGAAAAGATGTTTCCAGTCTCTGAAGCAGCTCACTCTGAGCACCACCCAAATCTGGGGCTGCCAAGGAGGGTGCACCCCATCCTCATTATCAAGCTCTTCATACAATCTCTCTCATTAAAAGGCCACTGTATCTTGGCCCAGCTACTTTAAACTATCCAAGGTTCACCCTCCCTGGGAAAACATATCCTCACTCTGCTGAGGACTACTATCTCCCAAGGATGCAGCTACAAGGAGCTGGGACTAAAATGCTGTGGGACACAGGAGGGGTAGCAAGGACTCTTCACTGCGTGAATTGGTCACTGCACTCTCGTGATCAAGTTGGGGGGAATTAAAACCCAGGAGAATTATGTCAGTATTTTCCGATTTTTTAACTGAAAACAAGAAATAGATTGTTTTGTCGCTCTCACTCGTCATGCACAGCTAGCTCTACATGTTCCCAAAGAAAAGTGATGCTCCATGCAAGGCCTTACCTGTACCATTGTTTCCGGTGGTCTGAATTGTGGCT
This sequence comes from Pyrgilauda ruficollis, assembly GCF_017590135.1. Taxonomy (NCBI): domain Eukaryota; kingdom Metazoa; phylum Chordata; class Aves; order Passeriformes; family Passeridae; genus Pyrgilauda; species Pyrgilauda ruficollis. The sequence goes on along the minus strand of NW_024524377.1, from coordinate 1,521,412 downwards.
TCAGGCCCCATAGTGTCATAATCTTCCTTCATTTCTTCTGTGAAACAAAGCATGCACACTTTTAGCACAGGCAGGGTGGTGAATGGCTCACAAAGCTGGGGAGCACGCTGCGGTGCCGGGGAAGATCCCGCTCGGGGAAGGAGAGAAAAGGGCTCTTGTGGACCCCTACACAATGGCTTTGTTCTGGGGAGTGAATGAGTTCAGCAGTGCTGCAGGGACGAGAACTTATTTACTTTAAACACGACAGAGAGCGGTGGAAAACAGAACTACTTGTTCAGAGTAAACGAAGGGCTTTTCCCAATATCAAATCTAATAAGCAGTCGGGTGAGAAAAGGGATTTTTTTTTTTTTGTTCTTTTTTTCCCCCCTTATTTAAAAGAAATAATCAGTTAACAGACACTGTGAGATCTATACCTGGAAGAAAATGCAAATGCAGAAGGAAAATGTAAGAACTTCTTGTATCTCCCTCTCTATCTATCTATCGCCACACAGATCTGAGTTGTCAGAGTCATTTTAACCTCATTTGAGGCACAGCAAGTATTAATATTGAGTGGTGCAGAAATGTGACAAATCTTCAACTGTAGGAAGTTCTCCTCTGCCACTACTACTTGTTTGCATCTTCTGTGCACTGACAAAGTCTGCCTTTATGGCCATAAATCGGGTTAATTCACATGTAAATGAGCATGACACGTGTAAAATTATTTATTATGTATTTTTATGGATCTGTTTACTTTTCATGAACCTGGGGGCTCAGAGTGAATAAAAATACCTTTTAGGAGAGGTTCCATCTGGGGAGAACAATTTTCTT
>NW_024524377.1:1505605-1513105 GCF_017590135.1 Pyrgilauda ruficollis | reverse complement strand
GAGGATGCCCGTGTCCACAGCCCCTGGACGGAATCCGTCAGTCAGGTAAAACAATTTCAAATGGTGACAATAATTATTCATGTGGGTAGAGACAAGGCTGTGAGGATCTTTCTGCACACTAATTACATCTATTTCAGCGCTGCTCATGCCAGGGGATTTTTCCTTGCTGTTTCAGACTTTTGTGAAGTTTGGCGACTGACTACGTGCGTTTGTTGTTTCTGTGTGTCAAATCAGACACAGAAGCATTAAAAAAACCCCGGCCTCACCATGTGAAATTCAATATAATATCACCACAGTCTTTGCTTTCCCATTTTCAGAAGTTAAGTGTTGCCACTGCTGTCAGCACAAGCACACCTCAGCGCCCTAGCTCTGCCTTTACAGGAAAACAAAAATATTTTTTTTTAATTATAATAACTGACAATAGTTTCTTTAAATGTGGGTCACTGGGCAAAGCATGCTTAATGCATTTCGAGCCGATTACTATTTTCTCACTCATGATGCATAAAGTTGTACTCAGTGTCGAAAAATGAAAGCCCTCCTACACAACACATCCAAACTCCACTCTGTTTTTTCCACTGGGTCAAACAAGAGATTTCAAACTTCACCCAAACCTTATGTGTGAGATGGAGCTACAGAGACAGCACAGGAACAAGTTACTTCAAGTCTACAGAGAAGAACTGAAAGAAATCCACCCTGCAACTCCACAAACAGGAGGGAAAACACAATGATGGCCAGCACAAAACAGGCACTCATTTCATCTGACTCTAAGGTGCAGCAAAAAGCCAAGTAAAGAGCACAAATAAATGTTGAGCTCAACACAAGGATTAATTCTGTGATTCATTCACATAATTGTGTGTAAGAGTCGGACTAGCAAAACCTGCTCATGATTATTTCCAGGTTCTGCCCTGGACTGCAGTGGTGTTTGCCATTTAGTGCTGTGTTTACATGGTAAGGGATGGATCAGACCAGAGGAGAAGCATCTGAATCATTGGCACTGCATTCCATTTTGTGCTGAATCATATTCAAGTTTCGTTTTCGGTTCAGGGGTTACCAGAGAGTGCACAGCTCAGACTTCAACTGCCTCCAGAACAACTGGGACCTGCACAAGTATGAATCTCAAAAAAAACTATATGCTTTATCTCTGGTGAGTGTAACTTTCAGTTGAAATTGTTAGATTCTAGCAAACCTTTTCCATGCCTCCTTAAAACAAATGATACCCCAAATGCTATCATCAGACAGATTAATTTTACATTTAAGTAAACAAGATGTTCTTTTTGCTGTCTCTATGAAGACTTTCCTTGTTTTATGCATGGTTTTGGTTTTTTTTTTTTTAACAACAATGCAATGGCAGAACGACATGTGACATTTTCTCCCCTAAATGGTACCTGCTGAGAAAAATTCCACCATTAGAAGTGGCCCACGCTAACATTTAAATGTTGATAATAATTAGCCTGACATTTGAAATACAGTGGTTGCACTGTTGTCTTGAAGATGTTCTGCTCAACATTACCTAACTAGCCCCTTTTCATACTTACGTGCTCTCTGTACATTATTCTGTCAGTTACTGAACAAATAAGACATCAGTTGCTAATGTATTAACATGCAAAAACTACGCTTAAGGGCCAAACACTGCCCCCAGTCCACAATGTAACTCCCATTGATGTCAAGTACTGTTAAGGTTGTGACAACCAGTAAAAGAAGGGAGCTGAAAAGTAGGGGATCAATTTTCTCCCTGATCTGCAAGGAATTTATGCAAACGGCTCCCTGCAGAAGGAGGGATGGGAAAGGCGGCGGCGTGGGTCATGCCACCGGATGGGAGCTGCTGGCTTCCTCCTGCTCTGGCCCATTGTGCCCAGCCTCAGCCACAGCATCTTAACCTTTTGGGGAGTGCCCAGTCACCTCAGGTGTGCTGGAAGGTCAGGTCCCATCGCTCCCTGCTCTTTATGCAACATAAAAGTAGGTGGCTGCTAAAAAGCGGCAATAATTCGCAGAGCAAGCTGAAAGCGAAAGTATCCACGGGAAGACAAAAATATGCCTTTCTCATCTTTGGGTGATGAAGAATTGCAGGCTCCTCATACAGACAGCTCTGCCCAGGAGAGGCCAGTGGGATGACCAGAGGAGAAATCACAGGATAAGTCTCAGGAGCAGCAGGCCTGGAACCAGGAGAGAGGAAACTCCTTTCTTCCAACTGGTTCCTGGACATACCAAGCCATGAGCATGGTGTGTGCAAATGATTGAGGGAAAAAAGACTTACACATGGCTAAATTCTGCATGCAGACAGCAAAATACTTTTCTATGCTTTCTTAGATAACAGAACCCTGTAATTCTCACAACACAGTGGAGCACATTAACTATAAATGATACAGTCTAAGAATGGAGTAATAGCATTGCCCCTGCATTTCCTTGCTTTTGTCATCTCCAGATTCTAACCAGAGAAGGCCTTACCTGCTTTGTGTGAGCGTGTGGTTGCCATCTCCTCTGTTCTATTACTAATGAGTGTCTCTCATCCTAAGAGAAACGAGGATGATACAAGTGGTGGCAACAGGAAGCTTAGGGTACACCCACTCCTTTCCCCCTAGAATAAACACTGTTCTCAGGGAAGGTACATTGATAATAAAAGCACATTTTTAGAAATTTCTCAGGCAACCGTAATTGCTATGGGAATGGTGACTCTAATAGAATGTACCTTCAACACGTAAACTCCACAAATAAGAAGGCTTAGGATTTGAGAGGCAACATTTTGCCAACAGACAGGACCTCAGCTGTCCTGAAGATGTGATATTAGAAGGGTGCAAAAAATAGAGAAATTTGAAATGCAGATTAAGGGTTGCTTAATCCTGAAGCCTAAAAGCCGATGCTAAGGTCAGTGTCTCACCTCTCAGGTTGCCTTTACATGCACATCCTTTGGAATATGCCTGTAGTGAAAATAGTTAAACCCACCACAGACTTCAGCAGGAAACTGTGATGCTGTTTTGAACCCCAATAACCAGCCCACTGCAGGCTCCAAGAAGAGCCTGTGATACTATTTCAAACTCCAATAACAAGAAACACTCCTATACTGTGTAGGCAAATTACTTCTTTTTTTCTTTTTTTTTTTTTCCTATTTATATTTTTAGCCAGAGTCCTGAGGCTGCTACCAAAGTTGCACTGTCAGATGAGATACACTACACATTGGTGAGGCTCTTGGCTCCCTCTTGGCTTCTCTTCTCAGGAAGTGTTTGTTACTTTGTTCCTGCTAACGACAATGGGATTCATCAAAGTTTATATGTCTTGACTGAGAGACATTCATTTTGGCAGTTGTGTGGTCAGCCAGCCTCTGCTATCCCTGTAGCTGCCTCTGCACTGCAGGGAGAGGCCAGGTTTTGGATGCTGACAACCAGGAGGAGACTCATCTTCCTGTGAATCTTGAGGGTGCTGATTAAATCGCATACACTAGATTCCCAGACTGGAATTTCTCCGCTGAATACATACTTTTAAATGGTTACACAGCAGTAAGAGCACAGCTGAATGCTTTTAGAAACATAAATAATTGATTATTTATTTATCCTTCAAGATAGCCTTCTCTCCTGGTAGATTACAGAGCTTGTTCACAGGAGAAGCAAAAGCATAGCCTGGAGGAAGACAATATACCTTCAGCTTGTGCTTGAAATCAGTATGGAATTGGCATGAGTCTACTGCTCAGGATGTTGAAGAAGATGTTGTTGCTGCTTAGCTGTGTCCCTGATCTGATTTCAATGATTTTTAAGTATTTAGGGACATACCTTCTATGTTGCGAGAAATTACAAGCACGTTATCTTATGAGGAATCAAACTGCAGAAGTAAATTTTCTCCATAAAACAGTGCAACTTCATTTTCTCTGTCCAAACTCTGTTTTTCTCCTTCTTAAACATAGAGAACTGAACTATTCTCAGTTATTCTACTGATTAGTTAAAAATATAGGAATACTCTAAACTTTTTCAGGGCTGGACAGACAAGTAAAGAACAATAGAAGGAAGAAGAACAGTTGTGAGCTCTACTGAGAGACTCTCTTACATTTAATGCCATTTAGTTCAATTTAAATGTGCCTCTGATGAATAAGCACGAAATGATCACTTTAATTTTGCAAAATCTGTGTTTGTTCCTGTGTTCGCAGTGTTGGGGAACCAGAAAACAGAACAGATCTGGCTGCAGAGCCCCTAGTTCACACCATTTATTTGTGTTTCATACGGGAGAAATCACCAGTGTTTTCATACCTGCATTTTGACTACATTACCTGCCTCTTACTCTCATGGTCATTTTAAACCACTTCACTGACTTGAACAGAAAGGCTGCAGATAACTGCAGAATTCAGTCCACTTTTTCCACTGACCAACTGAAAAAGCTGGCTACAGGGAAGACAGAAGAATGCAAGATTTACAGCGGAGGGACGGAGCCAACCCTGTGTTCTGATTAGCAGTTTGGATGCCATTGTTCTGTCTGGAAAACACATGTCATCCTCAGAATCACCCAAGCTGTCCATTGACATCTGCCAGCATATCCTCCATCACCTCTCTCTTTCTTTTTTCTCACTTTCTCTTCCTTACTCCTCTCTCCTCATTTCCCTGCGTGAAGTGTTCCAGTGCAGATAGGAGCTACCCCTTGTAAAAAGTGATGTGGCTTTCAACCCCCACAATATCACCTTCAGTGTCAAGCTGACCACCTCGAAACAACAGAAAATAGACATTTCCTCTTAGTCTTCTCACTTGTAGGATTTGTGCCGTGTTTCACTCTGGGGACAGAAATTCATAATAGCCCAGAGGCTTCATATTTTTAAAATTGTCACACTAAGACTTGACTGCCTCCATGAAAGAAGCAGTAGAAAGAGATGCCTGAAGGTAGGCTGGGAAGAATCCAAAATGATGTCAGGTTTCCTTCTACCTTCCCATCAATAGGGTCTTTGAAGAAAAAGCCTCTTCAGAGAAGAAAAAAATAACTTTCTCTTTAGTTAAAAGGGTTGCAGTTTGGAGACTGACAGCTAATATTAGCTTTATTACCTTAAAATCTATACAGCCTCATGGTTTGCTGTGGATGGCTTTGCCTCCACGAGTTTTGATGGTGTCCTTGAAAGGGAAATATAGATGCATAGCTTCATTCTGTGTTGACTTTGGAGGTGAATATTTTATCCCCTTTCCTTTTCCTGGCTGTTTGCAAACAGCAGTGATAACTCCTATGCAGCACGCCTAAGAATTGTGGCAGAGGAGAGAAAATCAAAGCTTTTACTGGACTAGAACAGTTCCAAGTCTGATAGTTCTCTTTTCTCACTGTGGTGACTGATGATGAGGGACAGAGGAGATAAAAGAGGTGCTGGAACTGTGCATCGCTGTCTATTATCTTTTGCCCAAAAGATACTTTTATTATTTTCATTATTGTTTTTAGCTTTTATGTAGAATGAAAAGATTCTTAACTAAAGGAAAATATGTGGTTTTTTTCTGAGGTCTATGCATTTTTGTGTGCGACTTTATAGGGCATAGAATCTTACATTCTTGAAGAGTCCTTAGAAAAATGTTGTTGCCTCTCTCTAGTTATACCACAGTACAACTTTTCCAGCAAAGAATAATTTCTGCTGAAATATCGGCTCAGCAGTTTCTGGAAGATAGTTATTTATCCACCATAATGTCTATCAGCCTGCTGAGAACTTTTTCTTTTGCTGTGAAGGCCCTGAAGCACAGTTTGTACAATGCTGTCACACCCAAGTAGAGCTACACCAGCTTATCAGGCCATTTTTTAGGGACCCATCTTTTATACTGTCTCTTTGGAAGAGTTTAAGTCCATAATTTCTAACTTAAATGATTGCTAACAGAAAAATTCTCTTCCAGCCATGTTGGGTTGAAGAATCTGAGAGGGTCCCCCCATTATGAGGGAGATACCTGGGAAGGGAGCCCCCAGCTACTTGATTTCATAAGTAAAAATAAGATTGTCCTAAGGTTATTCACCTAGGATGAAATTTGTATAAAAAGTACAGATGAAGACAAAAATCGTCTCTTACACTAAATAAATCTAGATCAATAAAGCAATTTTTTGTTGTTGTTCTGGTCAAGAAACACTGGTATGGTGGCTGAGTGGTTGTGGCTGAGTGGTTTGTATGTTCTTGTCAAATGAGTCAACTTGTCCCTCACCCTCAAGCAAGAGGAAGTCAAATCCACTGCTGCCACAATGGCTGAGTTGCTGCATATCTAATTCCTACTAAATAGACAGGAGGGAGAGAGGTAAAATTGCCCAAAGATTGTAGCTTGAAGATTTCAGTATTTAAAAAAAAAGAATTCAGATAAAACTTTTCTGAAATCCCTTAAGAATTTCATATGAGACTTATTGTCAGTTGTCATTATGTGCTGTGTAAGCCTGGATTTAGAGTCATCCTTTTGAATGGTGGACCACTGAACAGGAGCTATAAACTACCACATAACCTGCTTTTGAATGCAAAGCTACCACCTTGGTTACCTGAAGGGAATGGGAAGATCATTCATGAATGAACACACCAGAGACAAGATCATTCAATGTCCAGGATAAATCCCAATCGCTGCAAAACTTCAGCTGCAGCAGCAATTCCTGCAAGTGGGAAGCACTGACTAGAAACCAATGGCACAGTACCTGATACATTCCAAACAAAATAAGCCACTATCGTACTCCCAGTCCCTCTCACCTCTGGTTTCAGAGGAAAATCCCCAGGACCCAAAATCCCAGGAACAAAACCTGGGAGCGTGGGGTTCTGCACCAGCAAGGAGGGCCTGGAGACTTCATACCCTTGGCATGCTCCTGAGCAGCCTGGCTGGTGGGCCCTAATATCTAAGTTCAGGTGGAATAAGTGCAAGAAAAAGTCATTTAGATGAGTTATGCATTATACTGGAATCACTGGAAGTAATGAAATCATTCTGAGACAATTTCTTGTTTTCAACATCAATTGTTTCTCCTCTGGCACTTCGGTACAACCTCCTTAGTTTCAGTGGAACCAGGATCTCATCCTGCATATCACTCAGCCAGACCCTAAATCAACCATATTTGTTTATTCCCAGACTGTAACTTTATACTCAGTCTGCAACTACATATCAAAAAAAAAAAAAACAAAACAAAACAAAAAAAAACCCAAACTAACAAACAAAAAAAGTAAAACCCAAAAAAACCCACAAACACCCCACAACAAAAGAGAAAAACATGGTTTTCTTCCCCTCTAGTAAAATTCTAATGGTGTTGACTACCTTATTTAATCCATGGAGAAAAAAAAAATATATATATGTTAAAAAGGAGAGAAACATTATACTGATGCTTCAAGAAGAAAAAACCCAACCCTAAAATGTGTGTCATTCATTGAATCATTCAGACTAGTGCCTTCTCCTCTGTAGAAAATTGCTCAGGTCCTCTTGCTTTCCACGATCTACAGTACTGCACTTCTAAGGAAATAATACCTTGATAATCTGCACTTCAAAACCCAAGCCAATAATTGCCTTTGATGATTGAAAAAAAAAAAAAAACCACAACAACCCAAAA
>NW_024524377.1:1493105-1500605 GCF_017590135.1 Pyrgilauda ruficollis | reverse complement strand
GTAGCTCTGCTGTTGGATCAGCAGATCAGCATTAAAATACACCTTTTTTTTCCCTTAAAACACTATTTTTCTCTTGAATCACAGAGGCTTTTTATCTGCTCAGAACTGACCGTGGGTTTGATTAGCTGGGAAATCGAGGTGGGGAAAGGAGCAAAAAAAAAACAAAAAAAGAATAAAAAAGAGCTTTATTGATTTCCTAGCCCTGGTTCCCTTCTGGTTGGGCCAAGCAAACACCACGGCAGCCCTGTCATGTAAATCAGAGCTCACAAGTGCTGCACAGTTGCTCAGTGAATAACTCTTTGCAGGGTTGGGCCCAGCCATAGCAATTTTACGACTGCTTGTGTTCTCCCCCAACCCTCCCACTGCTAAGAACTATCTGGATCTGCTCCTCCAGGGAAATTTGCGATATCATCACTTTGCAATTCCCCAGAACGCTTCCGCTACTTTTTTGGAGATATGAGTGTAATATTTTTATCAATGCTTTCATTCTTGAACCAGACTTTAGATGTAGTCCCAATGATATATGCAATGCAGGGACCACAATGAGGTACTTAAAAATACAACTGTTGAGTTGATATGAAAACTCTGAATGGTTCCTACCAAGTGTGGAAATAAATCACAGAAAAAAAGCTGAATGTTCTTCAATACATAACGTGTGGTATTTGGAAATGTTTAGGGTTTTAGCTAAAGAATCAGCAAAGTTTTGTAGCTGAAGGGCCATATGCCCTATTTTAATAAAAAGGAATCCATAAAAAATAAATTACTTTCACTAAGTATATGCAAATTCCAATGTAAGCAATCAGTGCAAAATTAATTTTGCCAGAACTGATTAAAAGCATTAATAAATCTATATGCAGTATTGCTTCAATCTGATACTGTAAATTTATTATACTTCCTGTAAGATTAATTATAATGCTACAATAACATATTACGATGCCACAACATATTACTGTACATTCTGTTAATAACAGTTAAGCACAACCTGAGTTGTAATTATAGAGTGTAACAAAGTAATTTGATAGTGATTGTTTTCTTTAACTGTTAATGTTAGATGGGAAATAAAATGTGCATGTGCTTGTGTTCATTATATTTTTCTCTTTAATACAATACCTAATTAAACCCATGAAGCCCCACTGCATTTGTTCTCACAGATTCTCTTTTTTTTTTTTTTTTTTTGCTACTCACCAAAACTGTCAGCCTGCTTCAGATAAGGGAAGGTTAAAAACAACAGTTTAAGTTATTCAAGGTTGTTTTGCATTCTTGTCCTGCGCTGGAGACAACTTTCTTTTTCTCCCTCTGATTTTAAATACACTGTGGCCCTTGCAGCACTCACCGTTTCAGATCTTCAGATTAGCAAACATTTCCAGCCACCCGGACAAACCTCCCTCCCACCCTCCCAGCACCCCGCTCTTCATCCCAGCAGCATCTCACAGCACCTCGCTTCAAGCAGACAGCAACAAGAAAATAACCAACCCAAAACGACAAACAAAAGAACTCTGAAACACCCTCTTAAAAGCCAGGAGGCAAACATGTAAAATTCAAACATCTCACCGGGAAGCACCCAAACTTTATGATTTTTTTTTTTTTACATGCTCTAAAACCCTGGAGTGGTAACAGCCCGTTTAATTGGGCTGAGGTTTAAAGGAGGTCGGGCGTTTCTTTGATAATATATCTATAGCTTGTGCCTTGTTTTAGCCCGTTGCTCCTGCACACCCAGAGTGCACGAAGGGAGGAGAATACAACTTTGGGAACACAAAACCTGAGCTATTTTAGCATACTGTACACAAACTCCGAGTGGCAAACAGTGCTTTTGGAGAACTACCAAAAGAAATTATTCAAGTTAAGCTTTATTTTGGATATATTCCTGATTAAGCCTGAGCACAATGAAAAAAACAGTGTGAAGGCACAATGCTGAATGGCATCTGTGCTTAGAGCTTCAGAGGACTGCTTACTGTCATAAAACTCTGTGTGTCACCAGCTGGGGGCCGGGGATTTAAAGATGTCAGGAGGACCTGGTCTCTCAGATGGGATAAAGATCAGAAGGAAAGCTGTCCAGGTGATGCCCAGGCCCCTGAACAAGCCTATCTGCACTCTCATTCAAATGATAATGAGTGTGTAAATCACATCTGTTCCCCCTCTGTGCCTGTATCCTTGTCACCTGAATAGCATCCCCACCAGGTATCAAATGAGCTCCAGGAAATAGGTTTCTTTTTTATCCAACTTCGCTCTGAAATGAGAAAATGAGCACCCTGGCCAGGAGGCCCTGCAAACCAAAAGGGATTGCAGTCTTTGGGCTCCTCGCCACCAAGGAGGCTTAATTGTGGTCGGCGACGCCAAGAGCCTAAAACAAACGCCGGCACGGAGCTGGATGCTGGAGTCCCTTTCGCAACAGCCACATAAAAGTAGGTTGATAATTAGTGGCCATTGACTTTAATGATGTAACGCGCTAATAATGGCATTGAAAATCACCCGTCATTGTCAGTAATACCAACCTCGATCCTACCTAGCCGAAACATCTCTCTGCACCCAGCCCAAGGAATGCGTGGATTTACAGCCATTTATCACTTAGCAATTAAAATATTTGTCAATGTTTCATTTTCTAAAACTGCAACGAAGACCCTTATTTAGACTTTCAAATGTAAAGAAAATTTGGATCTAAGAGTTTATTTCACCTCTGGGTTCATTTTGCCTTCTCTTCCATAATTTCTTTTTTTTTTTTTTGATCAGAGGCATGAAAGACTGAGTAAGTGCGAATGCTTAGGTACCTGGGGTATGGAAAGGTGGTAATTAGCACAGCAGGATAATTGATGTGTAGATTGCAGCACGAACAAATGCTTTGACTTGTTTGTTCTTCTCACTCTTCCACATTCAATCTCTTCTCTCTCATTTATTTATTTATTTTTTAATCCAGCCTAGCTAATGAACACCTTCCTTCGCTTAGTTAAGTTGATAAGAGATATATATCCATTTCAATAGAGGGGTTTATCTCCTCCATTGTACGAAATCAGGAAAGGACTTTTCCTTACACTTTCTCTTTTGCTCTGCTTTGCAATAAAAACTTTGAGGAAGTCAAGGAAGAACACTCTAAAGTGGAATTAGAGGACAGTAGGATTTAATTATTTTCTGAAGCACTCAGCTATGGGCATCAGCCATACTTTCACTGTTGTTATTTAAGAAGTAATTGGAAAAAAAAAAAAATTGGAGCGAGCTCAGGTTTTTCTTGCAGCCATAGAATGATGAAGAATTATGTCCCGTAGAGGACATGGAATTGCCTGTGTATATGAAGTTATGCCCATGTGCAAAGCTTCAAAGGACCAAGGTCTTTTGCTATTTGGCATTTGGCAAAGCCACTGCAAGGCCTTGGTGTACATCTGCAGCAGGTATTTTGTGGTGATGGGGAGATAAAAGGGTGCAACACTCGGTTACTTCTGTTTAAACTACGACACAGGGAAAAATAATAGAAAGTCAGCGAGGATTTTTTTTTTGTTGCCTTCGTGTAACACAAACACATCTTTGTTTCGTAAAACGACGATGTACAGACCATTCGTCCCTAACGATCCTTTGGGGTGCTTGGAGAGAAGAGATGCAAAATTGAGCCTGGAAATTCAGTTTAATATGCACGGGTGGGTGTTTTGCTCCCCGAATGGCACGCAGACTTGCTGTTATATTTTTAACTTAATGCGCGGCGTATTAGCCATTACATCCTTGGCGTGGACACATGGCATCCTGAATCAGAGATGAGCTCCACATGGCAGGGATCCCCACGCCTGTGCGGGGCTCGCTGCTCAACCAGGATCCCTTGCCTGTAAAATCTGTTCCGAGCCCAATCCTGCAACGCTCCCTCCGGTAAAACTGCCATTAGCTACAGGAGCTGATATTGGTAATTTACATTTTGCCAGCCACAGACTCAAGTTACAAACCGCTGCTTGTTCTGGGGACAGATTTAGACCTAATGATAAAATTATACTTTTTCGCAGTAACTGTTGCCCTTGGACATGCTTAGAAGTTTTATGGCAGTTCTGCATCTGCTTATCTAATTGCCAGACCAGCTTTTTGAAGCTCCTTAGCCGTGCTACCTGCAGAAAGTGTGCAAATCTCTTCCTTGCTCCTAAAGCAGGAGCAATTAGCTTTACTTTTGCAGGCTAAACTCACGTGATGATTATGGCTCATCCCAGTGTCTTGCTGTGGCTTCTCCTGCTGCCAGTTGGGTCCTTGCTCCACTGGAGATAATCCTGTTTAGCTGCTCTGTGAGCCTGCCCACTAGCACAACAGGCTGATTGCAACTCTGGAGCACCTCAGAGCATTTCCCAGAGGCTGTCCCTGGATCCCTGGAAGTGTCCAAGGCCAGGTTGGACGGGGTTTGGAGAAACCTGGGACAGTGGAAGGTCCTGTCCATGGAAGGGGCTTGGAATGAGATAGTGTTTAAGGCCCCTTCCAACCAAAACCACGCTGTGATTTCCTGTTGGTTGTGTGGATAATGAAACTCATGGAAGAAGCATTTCAGGGTAACTGAAGACAATTTTACGGAGGCTGTAGAAGGGAAAAGGCAGCCAGGCAAACCATCAGACAGAAAACCTGCATATCAGTATCCCTTTTTCTCCTGCACAACCCTTGGTAGGTGAGTTTGAGAGCCATTGGGAGCTCATGGTCATTAGAGCACCAGAGCCATTAGAAATAGATGGGATATTTGAAGAGGCCCCCTCCCACTCCCAGAGTGACTTGTCCCACATGGGAGATGCTTCCTTGCCTCCTACTTTATCCCTCTTTTGCCATGACTTTTAGGGAATGTGTAAGACTTTAGCATCCTTAGCAAAGATACACTCCACCAATAAAACTCCCAGGAAAGGAATCATACAGGAACGTGGATAAAACCCTTTACAGCAAGGAAGTTTCATGTCTAGCCCTGCATGAAGCAAAGCCTTGCAGAAAGCTGAATACAGACAGTGTTCATGTCGAGGTGGGTCACCTTGCTGACTCACAGCAATTTGTCTTTCTGCCAGGGAGCAGGCAAAGCCCTGCCACAAGTGGAGGGTGGTCTTCATCTGCACCTACAGAGGTTCCGACCCCAGAAAGCGGGAGGCAGGCTAGAGGAGAAGTATCAGAGTTCCAGCAAGTTGTTTGCTAGCTTTCCAAGCCTGGAGAGCAAACTGAAGTGTATTATTAGCTCTTTTCTCTTTGCCTCAAAAGCTGATGAAGAAGAAGTTGGAAACCGTACTATTCAACTGCCAAATAACTCAAAAAATTCCAATAGCGCCTGACATACGAGCCAAGGAACCCACTGAAAATGTACATTTGCATCCAAGCCATAATGCATTGAGCTATGATCTCATCCCAAGGTGAGCTTTTCCTTCTTCTTTTTTTTTTTTTAAATTTTGTTTTATTTGGTTTTGATTCTTTGAGTAAAAAAAAAAAAAAAAAAAAAAAGAAAAAAGAAAATAGATATTAAACCTCGCGTTAGGGGGTAGTAGAACAGGGACTGTCACTGTCAGTCCCCTCTCCACAGTGTTTGTGCTGTGTGGGAGAAATGATTTTCTCCAGCTCTACCACAGGGGTGGTGAGGTGACAACTTCCACTGCACTCCCATGTGAGCTGACAGCTCTGAGCCAAAATGTGTCCCCTCCCTGTCCCCATGGAAAGGAGAGGACAAAGTCAGGGGCCATGGTCCTCTCCAACCCCTTTCTCTGGTGGTGATCCCTGCCCAGCTGTCAGGGCTATCCCAGCAGCTCATGGGAAATGCCACTTCCCAAAGCAGGAGCCAATCACTTTTGCAACATCCAAGCTAAATAAATGGTTTCCAGACTCCTGATCAAATCTCTCATTCATGTTTCAGTTCAGAAATTATGAACAGGACAGCTCAGCTTTATCTTAAAAACATCTGGTTTTTGGGAAGCACAAATACCCTGCTTTAAAAAAAAAAAAAAAAAAAAAAAAAAGGTTTTAAACATAAAAATGCTTGTGAGACTGGCAATTCTTATTAAAAGCTAGGGCTTTTTTTACACTGGGTAATTTTCCAGATTTCTCACAGCCCTGGAACACAGGAGAGAATTTGGGAAACAAGGGAAACATAGGTGGGAAAAATATACGAAAAGAAAACATGTAAAAGAAAACACATTTAAATTTGTTTCCACGTATGAGATCATATTTCTGGCACTTTGTAGAAGTCCTATGGAAGCTGTTATTTCCAATATAGGAATACTACAGTGACTAAATTGGTGTTAAATTTAAATCTATTCAGGAAGTAATAGTCAATCTGCATTCCATGTAAAGACTCTCACAGGCAAAATTATTTATACAAGGTAAAGTTGGCAAAAGGAAGTCCAATGAAAGAAAAGAAATTACATGTATTAACCCAACCCTTCCCAGCTAAATACTTCAATAGTCCTTCCTCAGGAAAATAGAGTTTTAGCCAGTGTGAGAGTAACACATTTTGTTAAAGTGGAAGTGATGTTTCAGGAACTGCTATTTTAGATGCATTATGAAACAATATAAGTCCATGTGATCCTTTAAAGTAAGTGTCACTATTTGCAGACAGATTTTCACTAATAGTTTAATTCCACATGAAGTGTAAAATGCATCCCACAAATGTGCAGCTACGTAATTGGATGGATGTTTTCACAGATGTATATTTAATTTTACAACTTTTGAACCTTCTTTGCATTTATTAATTCATTTCTGCAACATTTAAGTCCGAATTTTGCCACACATGCACAGCTCCAAGGAGGCCTGATTTTAATTATATTCAAGCAGATTGTATGCCAGGGTAACTATTGACTTAAATCAACCTTCTTAGCCCATGATTTACATCAATATAACTTTGACTAGAATCAGGCTCAGTTGAAGCTGTGTAGAAATAACATTGCCAGAATTTCCCTCTGGGTTCTTTTTACTACTGGTTGTACAGAGTAAATAATTATTTTGGGCCAGCATGTGTCAAAGCTTAAAATACTTTTAAAACATGGGGAAAAGAGATACCTGATTTTCAGAGTACTCTCTATAAGTTCATAGTATCCTGTCTGGAATTTGCTGTTTCTCTTTGGAGAAGTTCGTTTTGTCATATGCATGCAGTCACAAGGACAGAGCAAACACCTTAAAATAAATGGGTACCCCAAATTTAAGCAGTGATGAAGCTGAAGGTGTGGCAGACATCTTGTCCACTCCTGGATGCCATGGGCCAAGGGCCTGCCTAGGCACACAGATGGAAACCCTGCAGAAATGCCATACAGGGCATCCACAGCCAACGAGAAAAAGCAGGATAAGGTGCTCTTTTCCAGAACTCATGCCCTTGCACAGATATTGACCCACCCAGGGAAGCTGCAAAGTCCCCACATGGCACCACAGGCCTGATCTGAGATCTCAGCTATGGGCTGCTTGAAATGGCTTTAGGATTAGCCCATGGCATGGGTTTTGTGACATGATGGTCAAGGACACCCAGGACCACCATAGAAAGGCTTCAAGGTAAAGGGAGAAATCACCACATCTCACTCCCCAGCATCGTGTGCA
>NW_024524377.1:1433105-1488105 GCF_017590135.1 Pyrgilauda ruficollis | reverse complement strand
TTTTCTGTACTTAACTCTGTTATCTACAGGATGAGGACACTTGCAACATTGGCGAAAAGAGGCACAAATAGTTCAGTATCTTTGCTTGAATTTTTTTTTTTTTTTTTTTTTTTTTTTGGTGAGGAGACATTATTAAAATTGAAAGCTTGTATCTCAAAAGGCCAGAGTTACCCATGGGGTTAATGTTCTTAGCAAGACATGTTTAGGCAAATCTATCCACTGTACTTTTATTAGCAGGTAATGAAAAGGTGTAAGTTAAAGTGTGAAAGGACTCTGTGTTTTTTGAAAACAGTACTTCAGCAAATAGCTTTATCTGGCAGAGCCTCTTTGTATTGTAATTACATATAATACAAATCTTCACAATAATTCAGAGAGAGAAAATGCTAATGTGCAGGTTGTGGCAGAAACTAAACCAAAGCAATGAGATTTGCAGCTACAGCTGATTCCCCATCTCACACTGTGATTTTTAACAATTTATTCCCCCACTCCTGTCTCCACTCTCTTGCTGAACCACAGCTACAAAAGTTATTTCTCCTCTTTTTTCTGCTGTGCTCCTTTTCCCCTCAAAGTGCAAAAGAGATAAACCCCTCCAAACTGTTGATTAAAGTAGATGGGAGTTGGTAGGAGGAACTAGGAAGAGTTTCTAGCAGCTAAGCAGAATTTATATTAGGAACCAGCTCCTAACATCCTTTCCAGCTTTCTGCCTGCCGCTGCTCCAGTTTTGAAAACATGCAAAATTTATCTGACTTACCACAACAGCTTGAAGGACCAGCTTGGATAAATATGTATTTTTGTGATCTCTATTGGTTTTGCACATATGGTATCATCTACCTGATTGATTGTAAGGGCTCCATTGACTAAAAACTGAAGGGATTTTGGTGTATACACTCATTCTGAAAATACATATTCATGGCAGGGCATGCCACAATCCCCTAAATGTGAAGTCACTGCCCTGCCCTGTGTCGGCGTCTCTCCCGCAATGAATCACCGGCGGATGGACCCCGACACTTCACCCTCCTGCAGTGGCTGCTGTCACCCTCCAGCTCCCAGCCACGTCCCTGACTCCAGCAAAAGAGCAAGGACCTGGCTGCCCTCCCCACTGGCCACAGCCTTTTGTTCAGATTATTTTTTTTTCCCGTTATTTTTTTCATTTCAAGTTCAACAAGGCCAAATTAATTGTTTGCGAAATGAAGAAACGGATCCTGCAGCAATCTTATCCCTCTGATAACTCCTCACAATTTGCAACGGAGTCCCCTCTAGCCTCAGCCACGGAGCAGGGTCTGCATTTCTTCTTCTAAGAGTATTTTCTCCTCCTTCCTTTCCCACCGCCACAAACTACAAGGGAGACAGACTATATGAAAAAAACCCACTGTAAAACAAATAACTGCCTTCACAGGGAAATGTGTTGGGTTTTCCCCCCTCTCTTTTACATCCCTATATCTGACCCTAATCTAGATCCCACAGCCAGTGACAGAAATATTGACATCAGCCGGGAAAAGATCAGGTTTCTTTACACAGGGGACGAGTCCTGTAAACTCTGCTGTGTTGACAGAACCAGGTCCCGTGCTGGTGGGTCTTTCTGCTGGCCTGGAGAAGGTTTAAACACCATTCTTGCTCCCTGTAGCCAAAGGAGCTTTCTCATTAACTTTAGTACCAGCATCATTACACCTCAAAAATAAATAGGGATGGATCTTGCTACAGGAAGAGCATGACCTGACTCTTAGTGCCCGCAACAAGATGTTTCTGTATTGCAGAATGCAAAGAATACCACAGTCTAGCCCGAGATTAATTAAAAACCGCTTGGAAGTCAGCTAAAAAAACCCCAAAAATTTCTCCTCTGTATTTTTACAGTCAAGCTATAAACTCCTGATAAATGGAGGCCACGGTGGAGATGTTGACACAAACCTCTGCTTGGCACTGGGAGCAGGCACGACCTCCTGTTACCTGCTCTGGTGAGAGTATTCATAGGTCCGTGATGAAGTAGGGGCACTCAGGATTTGTACAGCATTTTCCTTTCTATTCTGAAGCTTGCTCAAAACCCAGCCCTCCAATTTTTGGTCACAGCTTTATCTCAGAAAAGACTGAATAGGTACTTAAAATATTTTTCAAGAGAAAGAAAGAGGCGAGAGAAAGAGAAACCCCTGCCCATTCTTCTGAAATTTAAGTAGGCAGCCCTTGAAAGATCACTGAGAAAAAGTCTGTATTTTCTCAGGTTTAACTAAATAATTTATGCATACTTTCACTTTGGCATGATGAAGCAATTTTAGCCTTTAAAACCCACAACTACTCAAGAGGGAAAAGGTCTGGTTCCTGCAACTTAAATAATTTAAACATCCAGGTGGAAATGCTTTCAGCGCTGCTCCTTTCTGAGACAAAAGAGGAAGACCCCAAAACTCTGAGACACTGAGAAGAAAAAGAGTGATAAAAGAGCCAACCTCGGATACATTCAATATTGTGGGGAAATCCGGCATTGTTCGCTGGAAAAATATGACCAGAGAGATGCTCACAGTACATAAATCTGCTAGGTAAAAACGCTTAGGAAAAAAAAAAAATCATTGGCCTAGAGCTACAACAAACATGCTTTGCAAAAGAGCATGGCAAAAATATCCCTCTGCCCTCTAACCCAAGTCAGAAATGGTTTGTGTACGCTTAAGGGTTAGGCAGATGTTAGGGGTCACTGAAGAAGCTGTGTGAAAAACTGCACCACCAGCACTGGCTTCTGAATTTACAGAAATGAGTGCGACACTTAACTCCCAGCCCAGCAGCTCTGTGCCAGCGAGAAATGAGAAAGTACCTGGGCTACTTCACTCTTTCCCACATTAGATGGCAGATGTGAAACTCCTGAGACACATGCAGAAATTTATCAGCTTTAAGACAGGTAAGAACAGCCCTCTGAGTCAGTGTCCAGCGCCCTCATGTTGGGTTTTGCTGTGTGTGAACACATAGGCAATGACATGATGTCCTGGGGAAGGACAGGATGCCCAGTGGGAGCTGATGGTTATGGGGAGAAACATATAAAAAAACTCCCAAAACCAGAAAGAAAGAGTCAACAGCATAGGTATTGCTAGAACTAGATAACTGGGAACGATTTCACATAGTATTAAGCTCTGTTAATCAAGATGTCTCCCAGTAAATAGCATTACTGAAATGAACATTTGGCTCCATCCCAAGGACAGACATGCCTCGGACTTCTCTCCCCTTTGGTATGTATCGACCAGAAAGTATTAGAGGGAAGGTTAGCAGTGACCCATATATCTAAACCACCAGCATTTTCTGTTAGGGAAAAAATATCTGATTGTCCTCTCTAACCAGCTTTAAAGCCTCTATAGCTCAGTGTGAGCCTTGAAAACATGGCAGGAAACAATGTCCTGGGGCTGGAGAGATGCCTTCTGCATGCCCGTGGTGTTCTCCTTGGGTTTTGCAGAGACAAGAACTCCTGAATATCTGAGATTCCTTTGTTGCTCACGGTCCTCAAGGTAGAGCACCAAATTAATAATGGTGCCCATCTCTCCACGGCCAAGCTGGTCCCAATCCAGGGCTCACATGGCATCAGGAGCAAACAGGAGGTGCCATGGGGAGGAGAAGGAGGTGGAAGAAAAAGAAGGGAGGTCAAACCCATCCATGCCCTCATGTGGGATTTTCCCCAGCACTCTTCACCTGTGATTTCCTACTCCTCTGCTAGACACCTGAGAAGGGAAGCGAGAAATAAGCTGTGCTCCTCCAGCTACCCCTCCATTGACTACATATTTTCCATGGCCTATTTCCCTTTTTTATTTTTTCCTACCAGGTGTCTCACTCAATATATCCTGATCAATGCAAAAAAGGGCAAAATTCATGCCTTGCAGCACTAGAAATGCTGCAATTGGTGTTAAAACTGATGCTCTTTCAGCATAGATTTTTGTTGCTGTGCACATGAGAAGCTACTGGCTGCCAGCCTGTGTGTATGTGAAGTAACACCACCTCCAGAAGCCTGCTTCCCACCAGAATTTGAGCTTAAAATGGCTCAAAGTTTCTCCTATCTACATGTGCCTCATGGTCAGCTGAAATGTTCTTATTAGGCAGGTCCCCAACCTTATCCTCGCAGCCAAAAGGAAATGCGGAGTAGGGCATAAGAGGCTGTTGAAACCACATGTCATGTTTGGGTTTGCTGTGTCATAATGATTTTATTCTGGTTGGGATAAGGCTTTCTGCAGCTGTTTTCCTATGGAGCTGGTGGCAAAGGGCAAGGACTCGGCTGATACTGAGCAAAAAGGAGCAGCAGCAAGAGGGGGGGATGTCCCAACAGAGAAAACATCTCTGTTGAAAATGCATTATTTGCGTTGTTTTAAGCGTGCAAACTTCAGAGGCATTGCCTGTGGTTAAGAGGTAAAAGAAGGGATGTGGAATGAGGCTTCAGACCTCAAGCCTTCAAGTATTTTCCCTTTCTTTCGCCCTTCTGTATTTTCCCTTTTCTAAAAGCGGTATTAATAACAGCACCCCAGACACCACCTCCCCTGCAGGAAAGGTGGGTGTCCTGGGTGCTCCTGGGTGCTCGAGATCCTCTCTGCTATCAGAGGAAAGAAACTTTCCTTTCCCTGATTCCCTCATGGGTGGGACTCCTACCTGCACCTCAGCCTCTAATTAATGTGTCAAAATGTACACCAGTCATCCCAAAGGATGTGCTGCCTCCTGCTCCAGGTACCTGCCCAAAACCCCCAGCTCATTGCCTTGGGATAGGAACATCCTTTGGGTGCCATTGAGCAGGTTCAGGTTTCAGTCAGTGCCTACCTCGATGTCAAAAGAGAACAGAATGTTTAGCAAAAAAGATCTCACTTGAAATTAAAAGTTATTCCCTCTTTCAATAAAACACTGAAGCACGGCCCATGTCAGGATTGGATTTCATGGGAGAAAGTTAAACTTTCAAGGTTAATATTGTTTCTGAACAAAGTATATATCAGATTTTTTGGAGGCCTTTCTGCTGACTTACATCTTGCACCCGTGAGTTTCGATGGGAACTGGAGACCTTGTGTTTGCAAACCTGTGCATTTTCGGGCACCAGAATAACCATTATATCAACACCAGGAACAAAGAAAGCTCAGGGACTGTGTGAAACTCCTCTCACAACAACCCAAAAAATAAAGAGGCAGCCCATTTGGCACCGAGCTCCCTGAGGAAACTGCGTGAACCCGAGGTGAAAGGCCTTTTCTTCTATTCCCAGGCTGCTAAACCATCTAGCTCTCCTCATTCATTACCCCGAGTTAAGCTTTGCAAGCTTACAGTAAACCTGGGAGAGCTCAGGTTTTGTACAGAGGAATTTCACATTAAGGATTCATTTCCCCCGCCTCCAGCCTGTTCCCCTGAATCTTCAAACAGAACACCTGATATAAACCTAAAATCCTAATCTAGCCTGAAGTGCATTAATAGGAGCTTTGATTTTTCTGTTTAAAAAAGAAGAGAATTAGCTCCATAATCCTACTAGTTATACTTCTAACAATATTATTTTAAGACAATTAATTCATATTTAAAAATAATGAAATTACTAGCACAAGACACTAAACTTCTTTTAGTATATTAAATTGGGCAGATTGCTTCTCTCCTTCTAATTATGAATGTAGCAGTTACAAAAGAAACTGTCATTTTGATAGAGTAAAAGACAATCTGTCTGCCAAAAGTGTCCAACCATAATTCTAAAAAAAAAGTCATCTGCATCAAGAACATGCTACTTTGTTTGATGTACTGTCTTATTGGAAACCTAATTTGCTTTCAACCTCTGAGACAACACATAACATAAGTTTGTGTGACTAATTTTCTTGGAAATATGAGTAATTAGAATAAGGGACCATTTCCATCGCAGGAATGGGTAGCTTGCAAAATCCGAAATAAAACCACTTAAAGTCGCTTTCTTTCCCCTTTCAGCCACGTATTCCTGAAGGGAGAGGGATGGCTTTGCACTGTGGAACGTAAGCTCACATGTAAATCGTGAACTACTGCAAAGTACGGAGAGGTTTATTACCTGAGGTGAGCACTCCCAGAGCTCCTGGAGTATAAAAGCATTAGCCGTATGTTCTAACCGAGTCATAAAAATCAATAAACAGGAACCCCCCACCTGTGCTATGGCCCCAGTGTTAAGTTTTATACACGTAGTAATAGTGCATATCAATTTTCACCACCCTTCCTACGCTAGCTATTACAAGGCGTACAACCACCGGAGGGACTGCGAGAGCAGTGCCATTCATCCCACGGAGTTGTCCAGATGCCAGCTCCATTGCATCATTGTCAATTTTATTCTATCTACAACTGGACAAGGCTGCAGCCCCGGCTCCTATCCACCCACTCAACCCCGTAACAATTGCAAACTCTGTTCGGCTGGTTAAAGAGTTTACAAGCCAGCTGAAAGAAAACAGAACAGTTGCATATTAATGCACCCAACCCCTGAAAGATCACATAATGGAGCGGGAGAAATGTGTAACTGCAACCAATATGGGATCTTGTCCAGCTGCCGCAGCCTGTGGATCAGTGACCGGGTTTTTAAATAAATTAATGATAAGCATCCATATGCAGCTGCGCCAGGTTTCGGCTGCAACTGGTTGTGTTGCTGGAGGCTCCTCAGTTGCCCAGAGGTATGGGAAGCATGGGTTGTCAAAGCTACTGGATGCTAAAAATCAAACAGCCCTACAGATGTGGTAGCTCTGCCAGGTTGCAAAAATAACCACTAAATCAAGCTTATCTTATAATTAAAAAGAATGCCCCTGATAAGGCAGGGAGGAGTATGAGAATAAACCTTTGCCACGTACTTTCCACTATTCATTAATCTATGGAAATAAGGGTGGCAGGTTTATTTCAGTATCAAGGAGGCCAGGAAAGTTGGTTGCTTCTTGTTTTCAAACAGGGACCAAAAATTAAAAAAAAAAAAAAAGCCAACCAAAAGAAACTTTGAGGAATATTTCATTCTACAGGCATCCCTTAAAAGTGTCAGGCTTTCTAATTACAGCCCCAAAATGACCACTGAAGCCTTTAGCAAGTAATGAGAAGCACTTGAGGATGAAGGCTTTGATTCTGAAATAAGTCTGACCTAAGAGTAGTCTCCCTTTATGAAGATGTGGTAGCTTCAGTTTTAATAGGCATGAAGGAAAGAAAAAAATAGGGAAAAAAAAACCACCAGCACTTGACGATGACCCTTTCTCCCCTCCCCAACAAAAAGACAAGGAGTTTTATCTGCCTGAGGTTGCCTCTGATAGTGCTTATGGTCCGGAAGTACCACTCATGGGCACTTAAAGCAGCATCACTCAGAAGCATAAAAATAGAATAAAGTTGCACAGCAAATGAGAAATTATGATCTATCTCAAGTGTTGTGACACGAAACAAGCAAAACAAACACTCCCAACATTCCCTGAAACTGATAAAAATCTATCTGAAATTAGTAGTGCCATCAAGGTGCTGCTTAGGATGAAGAAGTGTGTTTAAAAGCCCTCTGCAGTGAGACTCAGACAGCTTTGTGGTGAAGTTAAAACCATTTTAGGCAATGGGAAGAAAGTAAGACCATTGTAGTTGTGAACAGCTGGCATACAATAGATAATTTAAGGGAAAGTGACCCTCATGTATAATTTTTAACTGAAGAACTGTCAGGCCCCATTAGTTCCAATAGGGCCTGGTAGCACTGAGGTAGGTTTATAGGGGCTTTGTATGAGAAGAGTTTCCAACAGAGAAGAAAAAAGAAATAATTTTAAGGGAACTTTTGTGGATTCAGAATTAGTTCCTTTTTTTTTTTTTTTTTCTAGCTGCTGTTTGAGACAATGACATATCTGCTTTTCTTTCAGAAGGGAACCCAGAAAACAGTAAAAGTATATTTTGGAGCCAGTTTAACCAATTACTGCTGTTTGAAACAACAGCATCTCTGCTTTTCTTTTCAGAAGAGAACCCAGAATATGGGAAAAACATATTTTGGAACCAGTTTAGCCGTCTTCTGAGCCACATGTGCTGATAATGCTGAGGAATTCTGAGAGACACCCATTAAACATGGAAACTGTGCTGTTAAATCTACGTCACTGCCTTGGCCAGTGAATAAAAAGGCAAGTAAAAGAGCAAGGAAAGAAAGCAGGACTCCTTAAATAAGTGCAAATAATGAAGGGTAGAACCTGAGTAGAACATAAAAAGTGAGCAAGTTAGGTAAAATAAAGCTCCGGCACCATTTCTGCAGACGTATTTTAGAGGCCAGTCCAACATTATAAACAATTGCTATAAAACCTGAAAGGTCCAGGTGTCGCTAAGTCATGTTTACTTTATGGCTTTCACTTTGCTATTTGGCAGAACTTCTAAGGCCATACTGAGTGATGTTGCCCTTAACTTAAAGCACTATAATTTTCTTGCCCAAACTTAAAAGAGATACTGTAAAATTATTTAGCAACTTCTTGGGCCATAAACCCAGAGTCCTCTCCTGAGTGTCAGTCAGCCCCACTTTAAAAGCTGTGGTTTGATGGTGGGTGTGTGGTGGGTCTTGGGGACATTCATGGGAATTGGGGAAAAGAGGGGGAAGACTGAGCACGTTCCACTCCTCCTTCAAAGGGCTCACACTCCTGGCAGCCTTGTGCCTCCTGGGTGCTTGAGGGCACGGGGAAAATGGGGAAAAAAGCAGTAAATACAGGCAAAGGTTTGGGGTTTTCTCCTCTCCTTTTAGAGTTTTTCTTCCTTGGGGAAAGCGATGTGGCAGGAAGGTGGTGGGTTTGGGGGAAGTTATCTGCAATGTTGGGATCCCACCATGCTTTCTGTAGGAGCCAAGGGTGGCTGGGTGACACAAAACCAGAATGCTGTCATAGCTGAGGTCAATATTGGGTTTCAAGTAAATAAGATTAGCTAATTATGGCCTTAATGAGTTTACTTAAGGCCTATATACAGCAAAAAAAAAAAAGATAAAAAACACAAACTGCCATTTGAAGAAATGATAAAAGAACCATCCCTTTAAACTCAACTCAAATAATATGACAATAAAGCCAGGAGTTATAGGTACTGCAGATTGTCCTTTACTAGACACTCTATTACGTGTAGTCATTAGGACAGCTATAAAAAGAAGGTTTAAATACTAATGTATTTTTTAATTTGTTTTATACCCTAAACAAGCAATCAATGTACATTAATAAACATAATTGTTTTTTTGGCATTTGTCCATTCATTTGGTCTACCTTGTCAGCTCCGGCAAACACATCAGCAAAATTCAGTAACCACAATACACAAGAAGGAAACACCAATGAGGCCATCTCAAACATGCAGAATGTATTGAATTACTTTGCTGCTCCACTATTGACAGACAGAAACCCCCAAAGTTGACCATAACTGTCCTCCTGTCCGTCTTAAACAATGACTTTGACAGGTTTTTGTCCACAAATACAGCTTTGGAGTGCTGTTGCAAAGAACCTTTAACGAGGTGGTAAATATGTTTACCTTTGATAAGGTGAGCTGCCTGATAAGATAAGGTGGATGGCCACTTTTCAAAAGCAAACATGCACAGAGCTCAGAGCTTTCACCCAGGAGCTGTGCTGGATTTGATCAGCATAAGGAAATGTCTACTCGCTCCGGAATAGCTTCCTGAAATCAATTTGTTCCTTTTCAGTTTTAATTATAAAATACCACTCGCTAGAGAGAGATTTATTCACTCAAGAGGGTGCAGCATTGGAGATGAATGTGCAAAAGGTGCTCATCTCTGTAGTTTCAGCAATTAGGGTGCAACTCTCAGTTTAACTAGGACACTGTGGGTATCTACCTCCTGGTGTGTCACCTCCAAGCAATCCCATCCAAGGGACATCCTGCAAATGGAAAAGATCAGGAAATATCTCAGAGGAAGAATATCTCGTTGCTCTGGTATGATTATCCTGAGTGCTAGTGACCAGAGAAATGCATACCAACAAAAAGCTCCACTGGGGGCAAAATCTTTGTTGAGACCCTATAATGCTTCCTGACATCTCCACCAGGTCCCCTCCGTAGGTGACCCCACCATGACAATCCTGGCTGGCCCGTTGGTTGTGGGAGAGAAGAAGGGAGGTAACGTGGGCAGTGTCTGCGCCACAGAAATCTCTTAAAATGTCACTTGTCGGGGGAGAGGAAAACAAAATTGTTGCAAGAGCAACAGAAGCTGTGAAGTCCAAAATGGGAGCTCCACTAAAGCCTTTAACGCACTAGAAAATTTATGAAAACATGAATAAAAGGTAACTTATTCAGTGTCAGCCTTACATATTTATAGTTTAAAAATTAGTCAAAGTTTATGTCCCGAGGTTGCACCTACAGGAAGCCAGATGTGTGCCTTCTGCATGTGACCTAAGACAGGCCTGAAGCAACAACTAGATAATTTCTCGCTCATACTCCACACCGTCGATCGCGGCGGCTTTCTGAGGTGAGAGAATCTGACAGCACTAACTCTCCAGGGCAGAACTTTCCAGTCAAGTGGATCAACGGACTGAAAATCTCTTATGAATAGTCATTAGGCCTTCATTACAAACCCCTCACAACCCAGTTCTCTTTTCGCAACCAAATGCCTTTTGTCATCTTCACAAGGTGCATCATTTAATTACCAATTGATTTCTTTATATATGACAACATGTCAGATAGCAAAATACAGTGTATCTCCCTTAGGGGGAGAAGTCTGTTAACTATCAGCGTGCCAGATTACTGAATTTAGCTGGAAGACAGCTATTCCCTCCACTGTGCCTTTATTTTAACTCGCTTTCCAGTTTTCCAGAGGAGCAACTCAGGGAAGAGGTAAAGGCGAGGAGCAGCACAAGGAGGGATTATTTCCCCCCATTCTGTCAAGAAATTAAAGCTGACTTCCAGCGTTTCTCACTCTGTTTTTAGGCAGGGGCACCCCATGCATGCACACATGTACGACGGCATTGGCGGCTGTGTGCACACACAGAGCCGGGCTCAAACACGTCAAACAATTGTTCTCATTATCCCAGGAATTTACCCAGCTTCTGACTTTGCTAGCACGCTGAATCTTCCCCTTCACAACTGCAGCCTGATAATCAAGCCAGTACTGTATTAATAAGCTGAATAATAAGGGAATTTCAGAAATGTACAGGACTATTATACCGTAACAATAAAACCTCAAACTGAGTAAACCAGAGCAGCGCTGAAGGTAGGCGTCGGGAAAGAATGAAACCAGTGTTGCAGTAATGCACTCCATTGTATGGCAGTGTAAATGCCTGCTTCTTTCATACACAGAAGCTACATTACACGAGTCCGAAATGTTCTCAGAGCATCACTGTGCCTGGTTGTGATAGAACCTGGCACCAGCAAGCACTGAAAGCTGACATTATACTGTAGGATGTGCTGCAGGTGTGCAGGCCTGCGAACGTGCTCTAATTACATATTTTCCTGCAGAGCAACAATTAAGGTCGCCAAAATAATTGCCAGTTTCTTAATCCCTCTCTAACAAGACTGACATAAGGAATGGTTTATTTTTCTCTGGTTATTTTGAAAGTGTTCTCAAGATTTTGGTTTTGTTGTTTTTTTTTTCTAGTGCGCTGCATAAAAGTAATTCTTACATTCAAATGTGTGATTATAGCCATTGTTGCTGCTGGGACGGGTTTTTTTAAGGCCAAACCTTTTCTGAATTCTAGAGTACAACTAAAATAATGAAGAAATGCTGATTGTATAACCTGGTGTGCTGTTTCAACATTTTCCCTGCAAGAAAGTACTTATTTTCCCTTTCTGCATGCATTTGTTCTGTGTTTTGGGGCTCTTTTTCAAGACTACAAGCTCTAGGTCAGTGCTCAGAGCCCTCCACAGTGGCATTAAGACTGTGCTATTCCAGTCAGGCAGCCAGAGAACTACAGAGTCCCGACTGTGTCCAGGGTTCAATAAAGAATCACCTTTATTTTCATTTCAACTGGCCTTATCTACTGTGGGAGACATTACAGAGGCTTCTTTCTCAGAGGCGTCAAGCACTTGACTTCAAACAATTGAAACAATTGTAGTACATGAGACAGAAAGGAGATGTCTGGCGCATCTATTTGCAAAGCTGAGGCATTTAACAGCAACCATTATACATTGTAGTTATATATAGCCCTCTTGTAGACCTCGGGAATAGTGGCCAGTATGAGTCAAACCCAGAGCTGGGATCAACAGCCGCAAGTCAACTGATTTTCATCGGGAAGCACCGAATGATACGAGCCAGGAGCCCTCCATCCCTTCCCTCTGACTCTTACAGAAGTGCAAACTGCTGGATAAAGCTATGGTCTCAGCCTCCACACAGAAACCTTCTCCTCTTCCAAGGCCTCAGAGCTTTAGGCTCAGCTCAAGCCTTAGTTCTTATCTTGGCTGAAGAGGTACCTTGGGACACCAAACCTTTGAGGTGAATTCTGCAGAAACCAGGTCAGACCCACACAGTCTTTCTGAGTAAAGCCTCTGGAAGGTATTTTATATAGAAACACAAGGACATTTGTATTTAGTCATTTTAAGACAAACCTCCACTTCTGGGTTAAGCCAAAGGTTAATAGTCTGCTCTTAATTATATTTTCAAATAGTAGAACTTCTTTCCAACATTCTGACAGAGCCTGCTGTCCCTGCTCTACCTATGAGCAGATCCTACTGATGTCAGAATGAGTATTGCTTATGTCAGGATTAAATTTATCTGAGCAACCCCAAAGATCAAACAAAAAATGCCACACAGCCCCAGTCAAAGGATGTCCAGAGGTATGCCAGGGAGATTGGCTTGACATGCAAAATCACATTCAAACATCTAAGAATATTAGCATTAATGAACCAGGCAAGACACCCTTTGATAATTGTTGGCAATCTGAAAACTTTGCTCTGAGGATATTAAAAGTAAACTGTTATCATCTGATTGCCAGTTTTAATCCCACTGATAGAAGCTGCCACAACCTGTCAGCATTAAATATATAACAAGGGGGTTATGAATATAAATTCCTGCTGGGGAGCGTAGGTAGATGTCCACCTTTGCAAAGGGCATTCCACGTTCACAGACTGCAGAAGTGATACTAATATCACAGACTCCTACTAAGTTACTAGTTTTACTGCTAACTCTACTACTCACTTTCTAAATTTGTCCCTCTTTCCTACACTTCTCTTGAAGTCTTCCTTCAACAAAGATGAGCTAATCAGTTGCTTAGACACCCGTCCTCATAAAGCTGTTCACGTCTTTTTATGCTTCACCTGCAAAAGCCACAACTGTGGTGCCATGATACAGGAAAATGTATTTTCCCTCATTGCACTTATTACTTTGCAATGGTCATTGATTCATTCTGCAAGTGAGTAAACAAAGGAAATTTAAACTTTAATGGATATTAAATTATTTGCAAATGAATCGTTTGCTTTTCTCAAAAGGGGCAAATGTATTTTGTTCGCTTGAAACCTACTTAGAGAAGCTGCATGGGAATGATAAAACTCAAAGCTCAGGGTCATCTACAATCAGGCTAAAATTTTCAGACCTGGTCATTTCATTAAGACTGTGTGTAGAAACCTATGGTGTGGTTCTCCAAAGAGTATAACTTCACTTGTAGGCACTGAGTCTTCAGTCTCCAGCATATTTGCCATGCTGGGTGATGCTGCTGTAGGCACCCGATTGGGTTTCCAGGTTGGAAAACAGTGATCTTAATGGGTCCACAGCCTGCAGACACTGGGAAAGGTCACAGCAGAAGGCAGATCAGAGCCAGAGCGTGACTGTAAGACAGGGCCAAGTCTCATTGGTTTTATTCACGTGAGAATTGCAGTGATTTCAGCAAGGAGGGCATGGCCCTGTTTACATGAAAATGCTTTGAAGGGAAATATTTTAGGTTTTGATCAGAACCTCAATTACATTCTTACAAAGAAACTGCGAAGAGTTATAAATGAGCTGTAGAGTATATTATAAAACACATTTTAAAAGTAACACATGCCCAGAGATGGATAACATTAAAATAAAAGTAGGTGCAATATCCAAGATGAACATTTCTCATGAGCAGACATCACGCGAGAAAGCATTCCACAGGCATAACTTTGCAGATAATCAAAGCCAAGTATTAATACATTTTTATCAGTCCACCTTCTAAACAATATTTCAGTAGATTTCCTTTCACACAGTGATATTTGTAATAAATGTTCTGCCTTTGTTTTAAAGTCAGTCCGTAGAAAGATGACATCAGCTTAGCAAACAATAAAGTGCCTGTAATATTGTCTCCAGAGGGCTGTTACATTTACTTTGTAGCAGTAAAATTCAATTTTCAAAAAACACTACATGAATGATGTTAGGTTATTAACCCTATCACCACCGTAAAACATCATCATTGTGTGCAGAATGTAGGTCACTATCTAGGAGCTAGAAGTTGCTTTTTGTTAAATAATCCATTTAAGCTGCTTTTCTTTCCTATAGCTTGGGTTGTGTCCCTTCCCTTTGAAAAAAAACAAACCAAAAAACAGTCTCATTTTTAATCTCAAGGCTCTGAGCAAGCGTCCTTATTACACATCTCATTTTAAGGTGTTCTTCCTTTGTTACTTTCAGATTTGGCCACACACTTTTGAAGAGCGACTCTCTGTGAATTCTTGTTATTCAGAGCTGCTCTCAAAGAGAGAGAGAGAGAGAGGGGAAAAAAAAAAAAAGTGTATCAGATCAGCCTACGCCTGTGGTGACTCTCACAAGTTTCAGTTCAAGGAAAGAGAAGAAAATCAGCAGCTACAAATTCTGACTCATTTTGAAATTTCAGCGCGATTGAGAAGCCACCGTCCTGATTTGGGGATCGAGTGCTCAGCCCCTGCTCATGCTCAGAGCTCCCTGCTGAACCTGGTTTTCCTTAGCAAGCTCCAGGGCAAAGAAAGATCAGCGAGCAAACTGTCTGCAAGCCAACCCGTCACATGGCTCCCTATAAAGAGGATTTGCATACCTGACACAGCTATGGAAATATTCCCCGTCCGGGAAGGGGCGAGAGAGAAGGACTAACAGCACCCCGCTATCAGGACACAAGGGGTTAACTAGTTAAACTTCTACAACCCCCCACAGTAACTTTCCAAAAGCTGACAATAAGTAAAAGAAGTGCTGGTTATCCATTTTTTAAAGGGATGGGATTGGTTTTAGAAGAAAGGGAAAGAGGATCAAACACCTCAGAGCAACAAAAGGTTGTGTCAGAGGGCCCTCAATCACAAACCTCCTTCAACAAGAGATATTCCAACCTTCCAGAGCAGTTACCCGGGCAGCACAGCTAAAAAGTTCCCTGACATGAAAAGAACAAAAACAGAAGGGACAGAGGTAGTTATTGTTATGCACACTCCTCTTTTTCTTTTTTTTTCTTTTTTTTTTTTTTCTGGGGCTTTTTTTCTCCCCCACAAAACTTTTTGCATAAGCTGTTCGGGGGAGAAGTAATAGTGCTGCTTATTGAAAAGAAATCCCCCCTCTTTGCATCTCCTACCTCCTAGGTTGGGAGGTATGGCCCAGCAGATTCTAAGCCAGGAACACCTGATGAATGGGGAAGGTCAGCTCCATGAATGCTTCAAAAGAGGCATCCGAAATTAATAAACATAATTATAATGTCTCCTGGTTTTCATCGCCCCCTGAACACATATTTGAATTTTTTTTTTCCTTCTTCCAGACAAGCGAAGTTGTGTGCACACAAAGAATGTAAATTATTTGCATTTGCAGTGTCAGGTCTTGGAGGTATCTTAACAGCATGTAAGAATTTTCCACTTAAATGTAAATTATTAACAAGTCAGAGTTTTCATTTGTTTTATCTCCTGATGTGCAATCTAAATAAATAAATGGCACACTTTACAGTGTTCACCACCCACTTCTCTGCTCTTTCAAAAATGTACTTTATACATGCTACCTTTGCTTGAATAGGATGGTGGATCATTCTCTCTTTCATCATTTATCTTTGTCTCAGTGCTTCTGAGGGGTTGAGGTTGTTGTTTTTTTGCTAAAACAAATTTACCTCTAGTACTTCATCAAGTTTTCCTGTGTAATATCGCTAAGTAAACAACACAGTGGTTTATTCATAAAATATTCATATTTCAAAATGTTCCTTCCCAACCACCCCTCCTGGGTTTACCTATGTTTACAAATATGTAAGCCTTGTTAATATGCCTTGTCTGGGGAATGGTGAGTAGTGACCCTCCTTGAGGCACAGCTCTTGCTGAAGAAGTGTATTATTTCAGCTGGGAGAACAGCAAAGCTCCGGGATGAGACTGATTGATTAAGACCAGATGGATGGCCACACATAGGTGTGACAAAAATAGAAACACATTGCAAACATTCCTGGCATTGTCCTCCTGTGGTCTGGGAGGTGGATGGACCCGGTGGTACCTTATCTACCTCCTGATGGGCTCCAGAATTGAAGAATGTTAATGAAAGCTAACTCTGCCTCGCCTGCCTTACAGTGACACTTATTACAATGAATCTAGCTTAAAATTGCGTCTTGTAAATAAACTCTGGGTTCCCCCCCCCCCCAACCCTGATTGAAAAATGACAGCTGGCATGCCACTGGAAAGCATTTGCACACGTTTCCCTGAAAGTAATTCGAAGTAAGGAGCTCAGAAAGAAAGAGAAGGAAAGAGAAAGAAAACAAACAGAGCATACCCACATCCTCTCCTTAAAATTAAACTTTCAGAAACCACATAAAGGAGTAAGTGCAAAATGAATGACCTCTGGTTTGGAGAAGAATGTTTCATTGAAACCCTCTCAGCTTTTATGTTTATTGGCCATAAACTGACCAACCCTCTCTGCAAAGCTGTGGTTGTTCTTCACAGAAATGCCAAACCGAGGGCCTGAATCCCACTCACCTCACCAAAGTGAGGGGTCTCAAGAAGGGGGAGGCAACTAGCAGGATTAGTCCCAGTGTTGCCACGCATTCCTCAGAGACGCTGTCCCTGCCTGGCCACATCCACCCTTTACCTTTCATCACAGCACAGGATGTATTTCTCACACCAAGAAAAATGCCATTCACTAAACCTTCCCGTTCACGTGGAGAGAGCCAGGAGCCGTGGGAAGGAGGTGGGAAGCAGTGCAACACCAGGCTCCCAGGGCCACCTCACTTCTGTCCCTCCACCTATGGCACACCACAAATGGGCCGTGTGGCAAGTTCCAGGCATCAGCCGTGACACCAAGACACGTTTAAAATCACAGGAGTATCCCAAGCCTCTGCCTGGCACGACCCTTTTCCCATGGCACAGCGTGGAGCCTCGTGACAGCCATGGAGGGAGAAGGGAGAAACCAGACCCGCAGGTTTTCTGTCCCCTCTCCCTAAAACTCCAGCTCAGCCCCAGCATGAGCTTTTCACTCCCCTCTCACGGGCCTGAACCGATTACCTACTTGTTATAAATCTTCTCAGGTTTCACAGGCACACATTTGCCGGTAGGTTCCCAACCCACATTTCGGGACGTCGGGGCTCACAGAGACACATTCTCACACATGCAAAAGCCCTATGATGGATCAGGGGCTCCTCCATTCACCCCTCCACTTTAAGCAAAACCGTTCCTAATATACCTTTTCATACGTGAAGCATAATGAATGTACCTTTTCTTATGCATGTACAATACTGTACTTTCACCCACTGGCAAAGAAGTTCGCTAAATTACTAAGAGCGTTTAAAGAGGTGGCATTCATTGTAATATACAAAGGAATTTAAAGCACATTTACAAATGAATCGGCAGGCACGCCAACAGGAAAAACAAGTTTAAATGTAAAATTCAAAAAAAGCCCAAAAATATAGAATTGAGGATTGCTTGAAATTATTATTATGATATGAAAATGTTTGTCCATTCTGCAGGCTGAAAACTACTTAATTTCTCTTCATCTGCAATTCAGGTGACGGTGGTTTTAAAGAAATATTCTTTTCCTTGGTTTCCTTCCCCCCTCCCCAGCTGAGTAATAAAACATAGACTGATTTAAATAAGAATCATTATGCTCAGAAGGCCTCCTCTGGCTGGAAGACTTTTGTTCCACATGTCCCATAATCTCACTCCCACATGGCTGCCATAAGGTTGATGCTGAAATCAAACTCTACTATAGAATTTGCTTTTAGACACAGCAAAAATATGTATATCAGTTTGGGGAAAGGAGTCCTATAATTTAGGAAATGGGAGAAATATACTTGAGATAGAAACCTCTTAACTTTGCTGCTCCCTTCCCTTGTGTTTCCCCCTCATCCAGGTTGCTATTAGCATATGAAAAATGCTTTTAATTTTATCCATTTCTGGCCATATCTGTCACACACACAAGCGAGATAGCAGTTAGGTTTCAACTTATCTCTTCTTTACCACCTCAGCAGCAGGTTTAAAATAGACCACGCTCTTCTCGTTATTTGCAGCCAAGGTGTGTGTAACTCCCTTCCTGAGCAAAACCTGATAAAAGAGGAGCAAGCCACCCCATGGGAGGAGGTTTTCTTCCAACTCAACCCCAAAGGTCTCTATCGCAGCATCTCACAGCTCTGGTTTCATTTGACAAGTACGAGTCAGGGCAGTTCTCACCCATAACTCGGGTCACAACGTGGCGAGGCTGGAAGTTATGGCCCTATTTTTAAGCATTTTCTATGTGTTGTTTATCTGTTTCCTTAAAACTCCCACTTCCACCCCTGCCCTATGGACAGAGCGCACGCGGCACCGCGGCTCCCACGCGCCCTTTTCCCAAGACAAGGCGACTTTGTTTTACACCCAGAGACACCTCCCAGCCAAGCCCTATCCCCAAATTCTTCACAGGCACACGTGACACGAGGCGATCCATGGCAGAGCCCAGGGAAAGCTCTCAGCAATATGCAATCCATTTTCACACATGCTATGGATCTCATGGCGTCAGTCATACGGTCACTGCACACACAGAGTATTTAAAGCACATTTCTGCTACTTTTTAAGTAAATTAAAAACTCCCATTGCCTCCCAGGCAATTAGGCTGAGGCCCTAGGACTGGCTTAAAGCAGTGAGGCACTGAGGGTTTGTGTTTAGTGGTATCTGGCCTGGGAATACTTGTGGCTTGGTAAAATTTTGCACACGCACTCTCCAACTTGGCTTTCTGGGACATGTTGGGGAAATGGCTATTTTTGCATGAATGTTAAAAAAAAAAAAGGCATGAAATTATGCTCCTTTTTAATGGAAGGGTGGTTTTGCTTGACAAAACATATGTCTCTTATTAACAGTATTAATAGAAATAGGCCTGCTTTCAAACTTGCAATGAAACGTGACAAAACCCAGGACTGGGTTCTCAGCTGAGCTTCAGGCACCTTTGCAACCCAGTGCAGGCCCGCCTAACAAAACCCATCTCTTCTGAAAAAAAACCCCATCTCTCTCAGCATCCCACTAAATACCTGCAAGGCCAAGAGCTATACCAGGAGCTCATTTTGCAGGATGCTTTCTCCAGCTGGGAAATTCAGGAGATCCTCCTTGCATCACACAGCAGCCAGAATAGGTATGTATGACCTGTCTATATGGTTTTGGGTTTTTTTTCCTTGGATCAGCCCAAAGGAGCTATGGGAGTGGCTTCTGCCAGTGGTGCCCACTCATCTACAGTGGTTAATTATAGCCAGGTAGCTCCAACCTTCTGGCTGGCATCAGCAGGACCCATGGGTGCATACAGCAGGAGAAAACTCTTCCTGGAAGAGTCCAGACCAGTTCAGAGAAGAACAGCCCCCCTTGCCAGAAGTTATAACTTGAAGAATAAAGGGCACCTTGCTCTAACCAGGCAGATTAAGCTGATGAGCAAAGCACCTGAAACAACTTTTTCTCTCCACCTCACCCGAAGAGGAAAGAGCTCTCCTAAGTAAATAAACCAGCACAGTCCTTTCTCATTTTGACCATTTCTCACCATTTTACTCAACTGCCAGGGAGACAGAAGCCTTAACCCTGACAACACTTAAGTGAAAACTCCCTCGTTGGCTTTTTTTTACTTGCCTGACTTCTTTATTAAAGGCTTTCTGGCTGTGAGTGGGTGTCAGAGGTGCAGTATTTCACAGATCTGTGGGGCACTGCCTCATTTTGCTCGGTATCAAGATATTACAAGTTCCTCTTATTATAGACAGCATGAAGAGAGATGACTGACTCCAACTAAACCGATAGTCTCTGAGTATATTTATTTTATGATGATGGCAATAAAGTAGCCCCTTATATATTTTCTATTGTCTTCAATAAAGACACACTTTAATCACAAACTGACATATGAAACCTGCCTATTGGCCTATTGATATTTCTTTTGCACTGAGCAAGAAGCCAATAACCTATTTTAAATATAACTTTTAAAAACGACATTACCTAAGAAAAAGCTAGCAGCATTCCTGATAAAATATATTGTGGTGGGGCTGAAAAGTGCATGCAAAGCAAGCTGCATTATTAGAATGTTTAAATATTAATTATACCGCTGTGTAGTAAAGATGATCAACTGTGAGTGTCAACTAATTTTCTAAAAGCTGCAATGTTGGATATCGTCTAAACTTCTATTGTTAAGCTAAAACTAAAAGCCCAGCAAGTTTAGTCTACTGGAGTGTGTTTATTTTTATTGGTTTCTGCATAATTTTTTTTTAACGTAAACCAACTTTAACCCCTTTACTGTAATCTCTGCCAGTGGAACTCCAATAGCACATCATAAAATTCCTATAATTCTTCAAAGCAATGTAGCTGGAAAAGAAAAAAAAAACCAAAAACTATGGGCACTTTGCAACAAACGCCAACTATGAGATTCAGCCAATTAAATTTAACTCTTGCAAGCTCATTTCGCTGGCAATATATATGTAGATGTAGGTTCAGCCTGCCCTCCCACAGCCAATTTTGTTGGGAGCAACTTGCAGCCAGGCTGCTTGGTGCTGGGCTGACTGTATTGTGTGAAAAATCCCGCTCAGGTGGTACCTAGAGCTGGTAGGGGAGGGAGGCTGAGCGAACAGATGGGGAGGCAGATGTACAATGCTACATAAAAGTAGAAAGACTTATATTATCTTCTGTGAATGCCTTAAGTGACTGAGCGCAAGCAGCAGGCGGAGGGGTGCCAGGGTGGGGAATGAAGAGTTAACCAAAAAAAATGACTGTCATTTCTCTCCCTCCTAGCAGCTATTGCTCCCTCAGACTTTCAAGAGGAGCCACAAGACTCAAGTGAGAGAATCACTTTGAGATTCTTCTGCGAAGACAAAGAAATAGTGTGCGCCGAGGCTGGTAGGCTTCCTTCCGTCACTCATGGATGCTCTGCCAGGATTTCCCACCTGAGACAGATTGCGACGCATGTTCGAGTCACTCATGCAGGAGAAGCAATACACAAGTTCAGTGTAAAGCCACTTTAAAAGCTCATCGGGTGCATACTTTACTTGTACAAAATACCTTATTCATGATGGAGCAGTGAGGGCCTAGGTAATTACTTGAATCAAGGTGGCCTCAGAAGTGTTTAAATCTACAAGGACACTTAGAGCATGAATAATGCAAAATAATTTGCATCTAAATTTTTTAAGTGTTCTTTATTCAAAAACTAAAATGCAGTTCCGATTAAAGTTTGATGAGTGAAAGCTGAGCACTTCATACCCACTGTGAAACGTCTCCTATTTGTGGAAATTATTTCAGACAGTGGTAAAGGGACAAAAGAGATCAAAAAAAAAAAAAAAAGTTGGTGATTAATCTGCATTTCTTTCAAGCCACCCTTTTTCCACCATGTTTGGTGAGTAGGAAGTTAATTTCCGAACTTGCTGGTCTGATACCATCTACATTTCACCCCTTTAAAGCAGCCCCATCAAAAGCACAGCTCTAATTATTAACCAAACAAAATAACTATTCTTTTGCCTCCGATGATAGCACGAAGCCGCTCGTGGCTCTGAAATTTGTCCAGTATCTCTTAGTGCAATTAATCTCGCTTCTGTCCCCGTCAACCTCTTTGGAAAACCCTTACATGCAAAAATACCCTGGCTGCCTCTCACTCTGTGCTTATAGGGCAAGGGCTTGCATTTCTTCACTTGGAGTGTGTTGCATCCCTTTCTTTTGAATTTGTCATTGACAGCATAAACTGCCGCGTATATCATCGGTTCAGCACTTTATTCTATCGTCTCTAGTCCTATTTTAGAACGTGTTGAGCAACCCCCATAAAAATTGTTAAAGAGGAAGGAGTGAACAAGACAAATGTTGTGTAATGTGCTCGCTGAAAATTATGCCTGGGCTGGAGGCAGAGGAGAAAAAGGGAGAGGGGAAGCATGTCAGAAACAGCCGTTTTCATGTGCAGACGTCAGTGATCCTGTTGTTAAACGTGCTTAATTCACAATTATGTTTCCAACACTCGACCCTGCCCATCTCACTGGCGGGAAGGCACCGAGAGAAGAGGCATTCAAAGTTGGAGAGTTCTCAGATCCCCGGAGATTTCTACAGGAGAATCTGCATGGATCTGCTCCCCTGTTTGTTCCTGCCCTCCACACCCAATGTCTTGCTGCAGTACGAGAGCCAGACCTTCCCAAAAGCAGCCCTGGGAGCAAGAGGGATGTTTTTTTCCAGCTGCTAAAACCTCAGGTCGGGAAATCCGCTGGGATCCAACAGGTTAGGCAGGCAGCAAAGTTTTAAGCGCCGGCTCACTGTGAGCAGCTAAACTTTAAAGGCCCCTTTGCAAAGGAAAATCATTTTCCTTCTGCAGCCCTTATAAAGAATAAAGACTTCCAATTTATTACCAGCTCGAAAGCTGGCTGCCACTTTATTGGACTTTCAGATGAGTGTGCTCGCCACGCTTTCTTAGGGAGAGGATCTGCTACGTTTTTCTTGGATTTGGAACAATGCGAACATTTTTTTAACTCATTGAACAAAGATTTCCCCAGCAACAGACCCCCTGCTCAGCAGGTCACCTATCTTTGCGACAGTTTTTCTTTTCCCACGCTAACCCTAGGGCTCATTTGCATAAGGTCTCTGTTGTGACAATTAGTTTCAGGTGAGCTGATTTCTATGAGGTTTGCCCAAGACGATACACAAGCTCTGGGCCTCCCTGATCCTGGCCCTAATTGCGACTGACTGGCACCAGACACAATCACCCTCTTGATTCAGCAAATTGTCCTGCAAGTAGCTTGTTGTGACCCTGCAATGCACAAATCATATCATGTCAGCCCGGCATAGTAAACAGTGAATAAAGCAAATTCAAAAAAAAAAAAAAGTTTCATAATAGCTCCTCCATCTTCTAGCCCCAGTGGACAAGATGAATACAAATTAAAGCTATATCATATCTGTGTGCTGGTGGAAGAGGTGTCTCTGTCTTGAGTAACAACTTTGGCTTGCTTGGGAGTTTTTTTTGAGGGCTATTTTTAATTTGCTTTAGGGAAAAAAAAATAAAAATCAGATGTTGCTTCATTCTGTCACCTGGGGAGAAATTCCCCAGGTAGAGTAGCAGGGTCACTGTAAACACTTCCAGCTCATTGTTGTGGAAATAAGCAATATGTTCCTTCATCATCTCAGAAGGTACATGGTACAGCCACATGCACATTAGTTGGGCTCCACTCAAGGAAAATACAAATGCAAAAGGCCACCTGACTTTTGGGAAGTTGGGACAGAACTTTTCCCGAAGTGCCCAGGGAGGAGTGGGGGGTGCAGGGAGACCTCACCCCACTTCTCCATGGCTGGCAGTCCCTCATGCCACCACAGCACTGCTTTGGGCTCAGTCCTGCCTGTTTCAGAGCAGTGATAACCCTGTGGATTGGTTACTCTCGTGTCAGGCTGGGGAAACACGCAGCCTCTGAGATGGGCAGGGAAAAGGAACAAGTAATAAATCCAAGGGGACAAAGGCAGAGTTAAGGAGGCTGGAGGAACACCTTTAACTGCCACACTAATGATAAAGCTTGGTCAGGATGAAGAACTGTCCTTATCTGCGAATAACTCCCTTTTCCTCAGTTTGACTCACAGTTTTCATGTTATTTTTTGGTGTGATGCTCAATTCTTTCCTACCAGAGTAGCTCCGGCTGTGACCTCCGCCCCGTGAGTGTGAGTCAAGAGAGATTCCCTCCCCACCTTATATATTGCATTTTTTTTTTTTAACAAAGACTAATTTGCAAAATATTATTCACCATAGAGACAAAAGCTGCTCCCCTGCTGTAACTGGGATATGAAGGGTAAACTCAAATCCAGACAGGTATATTGAGTCCTGACTTCAGAGAGAGACCACGAGGGCAGGATTACACCCCTCAAATACATTTCATGATGATCATTATGTGAATTAGATTAGGCTATTAGTTTTGGACTACTTTTAATCTCCTGGGGAAATCTGTATTTACATTTGGGTTGGATTTTTTTCCCCCCTGATGCAAATTGCTTCCCCAAATAAATAGTTATGTAAAAAATCCTAGTAAAAAAACTGTTTCAAAATCCTTCACTGACCATGGCTGGCAGCCAGTGTGAGAGGTCAGCCTGCCAGCCCCAACAGTTTGCAGCTGCAGTCGAGGTAACTATATAGGCAAAAGTGCATCTGACGCAGTGCATTGCTGTTAATCTGCACTCTTATCAACTGATACAGGCAAAAAGTACTAACTGTTTATATGCATACACAGATAAAAGTAAGAATGAAAGAAAAATCTTCCCTCAGCTGTGAACGCCAAGTTTTACCCCGGGAAAAAAACAAAACTGCAGGGTGGGAGACCTTATTCTTCTTTACTGGTACAATTACATTGATTTAAAAGTCATTAAATCTTCTGATATTCCTGTGATCTCAGGAGTTGTTTATGACCTGGGGTTCTGTCCCAAGCATGCCTGAATAATGTGAGGGAGGTGGGGGATACCCCCTCACTGCAGGCAGGCTGGCCACCCTGGACTCCCCCAGCCTCACACTCTGTACATTTGCAGGACATTTAAGTTACATTTGGACACACAAACAGGACAGGCAGCACTCTTGGAGCAGGACACAAGGTCAGCCTTGGGTTACTTCTTCCAGTGGTGTGCCTTATCCTGGTGGGAAGCCCCATCAGTCCCTCCTGATCCCCCCTGCCCAGAAAGGTGCACAAGAGGAGGGAGGACACTCGAAGTCCTGCCTGCCATGAACATCTCCATGGACAATTACAAAGCTCCCAACGCTGTTGTCACCATACAAACCCTGCCAGGCTTTGGCTGGCTTGTACAAACCCACTGAGTCCAGCCTGAAGCACTGCTAGCATGCCCAGTCACAGAGGTGCCAGGACCAGGTGGTTGCCCACCACTTGCCATCAGGCCAGGGCTTGGCTGTGGATGCTCAGCAAGAGACCTCCCAGACCTCACCTTCCCCATTTTTAACGTGTGCCCCCTTTTCAAGGCATCCTGTGTCCCCTTTTCATGGCATCCTGTGTCCCTGCTAATGCTTTTATCCCTCTCTTGTGACACAAACCATGCTTTTACACCGAAGGCAACACAGCGAGCTGATTTTGCACTTTAACCTCCAGCAACTCTGATTCTAATGCAAGGCAAAACTTTTAGATTTTTAAGTAAATAAACAGTTGATTCTGACAAAAAATGACTATTCCCTGAGGGGACATTTTTGTGAAACTGCGCCAGGTACAAAAAAAAATGTATATTTTTTGGCTTGGTCATGAAACTGTCAAAACACAACTCTAACATGTTTTGCTGCATATGTAATTTTTTTCCCACAGCTCTTTCCGAGCAGTGCTTAATTCTGAATTCTTTCTGCACCCAGCATTTGCAAGGAA
The DNA here is from genome assembly GCF_017590135.1 of Pyrgilauda ruficollis. Taxonomy (NCBI): domain Eukaryota; kingdom Metazoa; phylum Chordata; class Aves; order Passeriformes; family Passeridae; genus Pyrgilauda; species Pyrgilauda ruficollis. The sequence continues at coordinate 1,462,561 of NW_024524377.1, read as the reverse complement.
ATTGATAGATGCACAAGCAATTCAAGCTGAGTTTCTAAGTGAGTGAAATAGAACAGCCAGGAGAAAGGAAGAGGAGAAAAGCAAGACAAAGCCAGAGAAACTTTGTTAAACTTTGCAAATAAATTATATTTTTGAGATACAATTCACCCTCAAGACAGAGCTTTGGTGAGATTTAAGCAGGGAGAAGGTTGTCTGCTGGCCCTGGGCACACGGGCTAAGTTTCACCTTCTGCGCTCATGTAACTTCACTTAATTTTATATTTAACTGCTCTCTCTCTCTTTTGCCCTCTCTCATATATAGATATATGTTTGTATATGTAAATATCAAAGTATCTTGATCATAGTTGTGATTAAAAACTTCACTTTTACTAAAAACAGCTATGGCACTGCTCTTTAAAATAATAATATATTTTCCCAAGTGCCTTCACTGTTTCATCCCAGCAACTGAAACAGAGACAATCCTTTGTATGTTGAAATGTATAATTATCATGTAGCCAAAAGGGAGGGTGTAATTTTCACATCTGATTACAAGGGAAGAGTGTAAGTGAAGCTGCCTTGGTAAACTTACACTTGTTTACAGAGAGCAATACCTTTGATATTAAAAACTCCAAACATGTAAAATGCTGGAAAAAATCAAGATTGTCACGCACCAAAGCTAGACATCAACAACAACAACAAACCCTAAGCAATTTTTTTGGCACAGTTATATATGAAAAGTCAATTCTTCTTTACTTGGGCTGTTCTCCTCACTTGAGATGTTTGTTAAGAGACAAATTGTTTTTGCACAGTTCGTGTGGAAGGTTAAGAAGCTGATGATCCAGCTTTACTTAAAAAAAAAGGTGGGGGGGGAGAGATTTCAAATGTTTCTACTGTTTATAGCTCTACATTGGGAGTTTAAACTAGAGAAATGCTTTTCATATTTGACTCCATCTTCACAGAATTTACTTCTCCTAAATGTTACTGCACTTGCTTTCAAATTTTTTTCTTTTTTTTTTTTTTATAAAACAGATGAACTTTCTCCTGTTTATTTCTTTTTATCTTTCTTTCTTTGCTGATCTACCTCCCATTAAATGAGCTTCTGCTCATGTGAAATTATTTTTTGATCACGTAGGACAAGATGGTATCAAGGAAAGGAAGAACTGTTAGAGAAAATATCACTTACCAAGGAGATTAAAGATAAGCAGAAAGATCACACTACAGGTAGAAAGAAAAACTACTGAAAAACCAAGAAAGATATCAGAAACTGTTTAAAATTAGATGAAAGTATAATTGTTAAAGAGTTGTTGTTGTATTTCTAGAAATCATTAAAAACTCTGTGCAAGCATTGGATGTCAAAGTATGATAATCTCAGGCTTTTGCTAACCAAGAAAAAGAAGGGAAATGAGAAGGAAAAACAAATTATTTTTAGTATGTGGAAAACTCAGCTTTTTGTTAGAGGATGAAAAAAAGATCATATAATTAACATGTACAACATCTATCAACAAGACTATGATATGCCCCTATTTTCTAAAGTATGTCTTTTTTTTCCTGCCCTAAAATTAAGTTCCTGATCCCATATCCTTGCTCTGAACATCATATCCATAGGAAAAAAAAACCCACCTACCACAACAACTAAAGCATATAAAAAAGAAAATGTAACCCAGTAATAACAGTAATTCCACTTGAGGGTGCATGTAGTTACTTAAAAAGTGGTTTTGTCTTGTGCAGAAAGACATGAATGCAAGGGCTACCAAAAGCAATTTAATACCAGGTGGGGGTTGACATTAATCTTTCATGACAATAATATTGTGGTGTTACAGGAGGGCAAAAACAAATACCTTCTTGCACGTAGAACCACTTCCCTGAGAGTCTGTGCCTGTCTTAAAAACGCACGTATAGAATTGATGTATGGCCCCAAATTCGTAATGAATATGATTATTAAACAGTCTCCACTGGTGCAAATAATCAGACCTGTCCTCCTTCTGCTTCCCTTAGGTGTGATCCAAGCTCTCTCTGTGAGCAGTGCAGGAATGCTATTCCTCCTGGAATGGGCCAGGTTTGGTGAGCCCAGGCTGTTTTCTGCAGCACACAGAGCCAAATTCTCTCTGTGGTTGAGAGCAGTGCCACGAGAGCCAACGGGGCTGCACAGGGGTGGATGGTGTGCCTGAGGTAGACACAGCTTCTGAGCAGCATTAGTGTACTTAAAACAACAAATTAATGTCTATGGAACACTAATCAATGTTTGGTGCACTCCACATTTTTCACTGAGTTGTTAGAGTACATTTGCTTATATTTTGCACTATTTTAATTTAGCCATATTGATCAAACTGAACACTCAATAAGACCCTAGGCACCTTAGCCATATTAAAATTAGTCAACTTGAAGTAAGTGAGCGGAGGAAGTAATGGAAACTATTCAGAGATTTAAATACAGTGCAGCCCACTTAAATAAATACCTGTTAATGAAATAAATCTGTATATGCACATATTTCCTAAGAAACAAATTATTAAGGAGGCCCTTTAGAAGAATAAGACTCAAACATATTCCTTAGTTTAAAATAGAAATATTTCTGTGTACATTTGTGTTTGCTGTGTTACACTTGGGGAGTCCATGCTGACCTTTCCCATCAAAGCAGTTATCATTCTTTAGAGTCTTACAGTGTCAAAATCGATAAAAATGTCTCTAATTAACCTGTAAGTAAACACTGCTGTGGGGTTTTGGTAGCTCTACCAAAGGAGTTTATCCCAGGAAGAGTAGAACTCATCTGGGCCGGCACCCAGAAAGAATATCTGGGCAGCTGCAGTACTAAAATAAAAGGCATTTAACATGCAGTGGAAAAAATAAAAGTCGTACAGCCTAGTCTTTACAAATAATATGTCTTTGTCTTCAAAAATTTATATCTTTTTTTTTAAGCAGGGGTAGAGAGGCAAGATGAGAGCACCAATTCAAGGCTTGGCTTGAGCAGGCATTCGCAGTACAGCTCCTTTTGGCACAACTCTGGAGCTCAAAATATTGTTTTTCAAAACATTGCTGTTTTTCAACAAAAATGGGAGATTAGACAACATCTTCAGCTGATTAATCCTCTCTGCTCTCTGAGGGGGTGACCTATGATAGTGTATTATTTTAGCCAGGGAAAAAAAATTCCACCATGCAGCAAACTCTTCCTGCAGTTACCTACAAATGAATTGGGCTAAAAAGTGGGTAGAGGATCTGCAGAGTTTTTCTGGACTCTTTGCTTTAGGGGATGCCTTTAGAGGGCTTTGTATACTCATTTTTTTTCCCCTAGTCCAATAAAAGATATTAGCTCTTTTCCCTGAGCAAAATCCCTCTCATGAATTAGGCCCTACACTTGCAACTAGTGTGATATTGCTGGCCAGGTTTCACCCCAGTAAAATTCTAATCTATACTTTGTCTTGCAGAATTAAGAAGAAAATGCATATCAGCAGAATCTCCTCTCTACTTTATTTCATTTATAAATTACGAGAATGATGCTATTATATATTATTAATTTCTGCTGTTCTCCAACTCGGCTGCAGCAGTGAGCTGCGGATGTTGGAACGGTGTAATTATGTTCTAGTAGGGCAGCCATCCGTTTCCTTTCAAAAATTTACAGGATTCTTAATCATGCTGCTCATTTGGGTGCGCAGTAGCGAGGATGGCGAAACACAAACAGGGCACGTTCGTTTACACAGGAACACCTGCTTAGCATGATAGCAGATGTCAGTCAGCAAGCAGAACACAAAAGAAAAATATCAACAACAGCAAACTAGAAGCATTTTTAACTCGGTACTGAGATCTCTTGTCTGGGGGAAGCCAAAGGAAGGGGATGTGCCTTTGCAGGTTAAAGCAGAGGTGTGGTGGTGATTTGGAAAGTCTCAGCCAATGTTCCCCAGGGACAGGGTCAACAAATCCAAGACAAACTGCTTGCTGGATGATGGGGTGTTTAACAATTTCTCCTTCTAGAGGGTCACTTTTGCCAGCTTGATGCTAATCATCTTGCAAGGGTCATTGTAAATGTATGGAATATTGGATAACTACAGCAAAGTCATTGAGAGGAGTAAAATCCAGAGAACTACTGCTCCGTGCAAAAGGGTCTGCCAGCATTCCCACTGCAACCGCTTACTCTCAAGGCTTTAACTTTAAATGTTTCATCCCGGGCTGCCTCTTGGCTCTCCTATCTCAAATTGAGAGCATTTCTGTCTGGTGCATATTTTATGAAATAAAAAGATGCCAGCAGAGGAGCAAAAGTTCAGTGATTTTGGGCTCTCCCGTGCAGCGCTCCAGCCACACCTCTCCCAGGGAGGCATCGGGAGCTCGGAGCCCGAGCCGAGCTGTGGCAGGCAGGTATTAATAATCCCCCTCCGTGGCATAGGCAGTAACTACTCTTCCCCAGGATTGTTAGTATTCAGAGCGAGTCAACTTGCGTGGGTCCGTGCATTAAGGGCTCCCTAAGTATGCATTGACTTGATACCCAGTAATGGCTTCTAAGGAGCCGTTATGTAGTGCCGTGTCAATGATCCATGCATTGAGGACTCCCTAAGTACGCATTGACACGATAGACCGGAACGGCTCCGAAGAAGCCGTTACGGTCTATCATGCCAATGATCTGCGGATATTGGCAGTGCCTCCCACACTTCTGCAGAGACTGTAAAAGTCTCTGAAGAAGCTGTTATGATCTCAGTGGAAGGACCATCAATCAGGTCGATGGCAGGGTTGCGTTTTGCCATTTTTCCAGCCCATCGTTGGGAGGCCTTGTGCTGCTTCTAGAGTTAGATTCAAAGAACGGACAAAATGTAAAGGCTGCCCACACATGGAGTGGCTCTGGGACTGTGCAGAGCTAACCAAGATTGTAATATGACCTCTGGGTTTATCCGTTTTTGGTTTTTAGTTCCAGCTGCTGCCAGATGGGATGCCTTGACCAACTCCCTTCAACTCTTCCTACGTTTGTTTGCTCTCCTTTAGTGAGCATGGAAAGGGATGACATCTTTTGAGTGAGAATTGCAGTGGGACTTGGAAAATGGGAATTTAGAGCAGCTACAGCTAAGGCTGGTGAGAACACCTCATCACTGGTGGAGGGCTGAGATGAACAAGGTGTGTACATAAAATCACGCAATGGTTTGGGTTGGAAGGGACCTTAAAGATCATCCAGTTCCAACCTCCTGCGATGGGCTGGGACATCTTCCACTACACCAGGTTGCTCCAAGCCCTGTCCAACATCACACCTTTCACACCGAAGCACACAGGCAAAGCTACACTGAAAGGAAGTCTTACTTCTAAAGTTTTATAAACTCCTATCTATTGAGTTTATACAGTTTCCATCCACTCCTTCTGTGTATTCACATTCACATTCTGAGAATCACTGCTTGGCAGAAGGTCATCTGTATTTTCTATGATGCCAAAACTTTCTATGAAAATGCTGTGAATATCTTTTCCATGTATTCTTTGGTATATGATTTTTTTTTAAATGTTTTTAAAGGTACATCATTCACAATGAAATTTTAATTCATCCTGAGTCTACGACCATAAGACACTGCTTAACCAGCTGGTATTGTTTGTGTCTACTTTTCCATACTCTTTCAGGGAAAACTTGACTTTTTACTCTTTCATATTCACTTCATACTACTGTTGAGGGGAGATGGAGCTATAGTAGAATATAGGTATATAGAATACTCCACCTACTTTATACATTGGTTAGAACTAGATGATCTTTGTGGTCCCTTCCAACCCAAACCATTCAATGATCCTATGATTCTCTGATGATAATAAGCCCATTTATGGTATGATCCCCCATAATTTAATTTACATCTACATGGATAAATGTTAGCAGACCACTGGAGAAAGACTGTAACCATACCTTGTGGAAAGCAGAGATCCTCAAGCAAGAAAAAGTAGAATTACTATGCAGGTTGGAGCACCATAGAGAGACCTTGTCTGTAGCCAGGCTGGCCTGAAAAGTGTGAGCTCAAAAAAAAAAAAAGAAACTGCAAAAGGAGATGGAGGAACATTATAGAAGATCAGAAAGGGTCATGATAAGGGAGAAACTGAGAAGGCAGAGAAGTCTCAAGGAGCTGTGGTTATTAATCCCAGGTTCCTCTTTCTTTGGACTCAAAGACCAAAATATTTTTAAGTGTATTCTCAGATGTGTGGAAGCACTAGATTTGTCCAGAGACTGGGACCCCAAATCAGTGATAGTTTTGGCACTGTTAATAATCAGCTTGGAGTTGTAGACTAGCTGTAGCCATCAGGTCCACAACAACATCACCAGCATACAGAGGATAGAAGACAACAAGAAAACTACTGAAAGCTTCAGACATGCATGGGTTTTACCAACACAGTCCTCACTCAAATGCCTTTCAGGTAGAGGAATGTGCGACATATTCTGGAAAGCCACAATTGTATCTTGGATAACCTGCTCTCCAAAGGCAAAACTATTAACTCTTTGAGAATGCATCTTTGGGATTTAAAGCCTCTTTGGGGTGGCCCTGAGAACCTGTAAGCACCAACCACTGCCACAACCCAAATTCCATTCAACATCTCCCTTCATGCTGCACGTTGCAAATTTGTGTGGAAAAGTTGCATTTACAAATCTGGACAGCTGAAGACTGCTGTCCTTTGGAAAAAAAAAACCCTAAGCTTTTCACTAAATTTAATCATCTGGGTGTTTCAACCCTACTGAGAAGGAAGAGAAGATATCATTTTACAATGATTCAGACCATATTTCACATGCAGTATTTAATGGATGCTTTCAGGTATCTCATGTTATAACGCTGCCCCAGCAACATGTGCTGAGCCCTCGATGTAAAACCTCAAATATTTTTTTCAGCCTCTGGGAAGGAACAGGAGTTTCCCTCCTTCCATGTGTATATTTATTGGTAAGAATTTTGCACGGTATAATTGAAGCCTGGCAGTTTTTACTAATCAAGGCTTAAGAGGAAAACTAACACAATGTAATGTTTTGTGTCTTTTTTTTGTCTATGCAGACCAGTCACTGAAAAGGTGCAAAGCACTTCTAAAAGTAGGTTTTCTGAAATTCAAAGCCTTTTAAGAAAGGTACACAATGCAAGAATAAGCAGCTGCAATTTTAAAAAGGCTACTGCTCCTTTAATGCCCAGCTGGTCCTGAGATGTAATAAAATTGACATATTGATTCCTTTGAATTTACAAATGCCTGTTTCATAAACTCCATCTCCAAAGCCTAGGCATCTTTAGAGCACTGTCATTTTTTTCTCCAAATGGATCAATTATGTGCCCACGTAATCCTGTTACCTGTGAAATCCATGCATACTTCTCCCATTTGCTGCAGTTCCCAGGCGGACAAACTTGCATTATGTACGCATAAACAAACAGAGCATTTTCCTGATATTAGGGATTGTTTTCAAAGTGAAAAGCAATCTCCTGGGTCCTTTACTCAAAAAAAACCCCATACATAGTGCGGTGTTCCTCCAAGTAACCTCACTGCACTATATGTATAATTATTACACAACACAGCAAATCATTAAAAAAACATTGAGTCCCTCTATCTCAAATGCTTCAACTGCAAAAAGGCACCAAGGCTTAGCCAGCCCTCATTTTCCTGGTGAATCAAACTTTCCCATTTCTTTCTCAGCTTCTTTATTTGATAATTATTACCATATCTATAAGGAAAACGCATTAATCAGAAGTATTTCTGCGTGACTTAAATATTAGAAAAACACCCGCAGCAAAATTTGTTGTGGAAGTTTGGGGTTTTTTTATTTTATTTCTAGGATAATTCATCTTTTCATCGTGCTGAGTACCTTTCCATCATTTACACACACACACACAGAGAGTCAAGCAGGCATTAACCTGCAAACCTACCACTTATGCATATAAATGCATCACACATACGACTATTCCCATATCCCGTGGCATATTATTTGTATGAATATATACCATGCACAGAAACACATTTATACACACACACCCCATGCACAATCCTCAAATATAAGCAGAGAAAAAGAGAATAAATGTGTTTTTCTCTGTATATGAATTGTTTATAAAGTACCGTGTACATACATAGATATAAATTCTCGTTTCACTCTTTCAGACTGTGCTGTATCTGATTTTCTACACTTCACTGGGCAACCAGCAGTTCAGTTACACTACACTTGCCCTGTACAATTTGTCTCTAAAAGGTTCCCAAAATTATGAAACATCCTGTCTGCTGCATGACCTGCTCACCACAGTGCCTCAGCCTGAGGTGCATCCACAATTATAGAGAGGATGGCACAGAAAAAATTTAGTGTATATATATATATGTTTCATAGTTGAAGCCCATACAAGTGGCCCAATAAACCCCTGCCATTGTGCAGGAGTGGGTTTTAAAGATAAATGGCTGCATGTTAACCAGATTTGACATGCTGCACAAAAGCAGCCACCTTTGGTCCCATGACACAGCCAAACAGAAAAAACAACAAGCAGTCCTGGCAAAAGATGTCCAACGTGAATAAAAGCCCAACAATTTGTCACATAGTCGTTACAAAATGTTCCAGGCTTTGGGGCTTGCCATGGGACAGCAGCGATAAGAGGAGCATAGAAAAACGAAGGCTGGGGGTGTTAGGGTGGCAGAAGAGTTAAAACTCGAGGAAAGCTCCAGTAGTTCCAAAGGGGAAACAAAGAGGATATTTTCATTTGGCTCTTTCCAAAGACACACACACACCCCCCAAAAAAAAAAAAAAAAAAAAAAAAAGAAAAGAAAAAAAAAAGAAAAAGAAACCACAACCTGTAATTAATTAAATCAAGAAGCTCAGTTGTTTTGAGAAGTGATTGAAATCTGACATGCAAAGTAGAAATATTTACGTTTGCTTTCTATTTTAGGAATCTGCGAAGCTACTTTTCCTTCACTGCACTTCCCCACCACTACAATGGCCATGGCTCAGTTTATCCAGTAATAAGCTCTGGCTGTTCGGGGCCAAATCCTGCTCATGTTTCTCATGGCATTTGGTCTTTCCTCGTGGGAACAGGCCCAGAAAACTTCAAGGATGTGGCTGGAGTTGAGGTCTGGCATATGGCAGCAGAGCAGTACCTGAGCTCCTGCTTTCCTTTGAGTTCACGTAAGACAGAAGAGAAAAAGCCCAGACTTAGACTTGGTTTGATGAGCCAGAATTTCCAAACCAGCTTGATCCTGCAGTTTTCCACTAAAACCAACCACGGGCATCAAACCCTACTTTGCTGTTCTGTGTCCCCCCGGAGTCACCCAGGTATTCCCATCAACTGCAGTCAGGTCAGGATTTGCACCTATGCCAGTCCACTGGGATTTTGATGTATTTTTAGAGCCCCTATACCAAAATAAGGAGCTCAAATGCACCAGTGCAGCTGCTTGCTAAGCTCCACATAACGGAGCTCACATTGTAAAATACCTTTCAGTCAATAATCATCATTGCTTCAGTGATTACCCTTCGCTTCTTTATATTCAGTGGCAGAAAACTGGGGAGGAGGGGGCAGTTAAAAGCAATATCATCCTCTAAATTAGAATAACCAGTCGTATAATAAACTGAGATTCTGGTTATTAGGAACATACATTTGTAATTTTCTCAGACAAATTCCTTGGCATCCGCTCGCCCTCTGACGAAACAACGGATGATACTTGCTCTTCCTCAGTCCCACAGAATGGCAGAGTGCTTTGGAGATATTAAGCTCTGCAAAAGCCCTGTCAATGAGTTCAGCAGTATTTCCCTGTCTCATAGACAGGAAAAATGAGCATGGGGAGGTTAATTGACTTGCTGGAGAGCACTTGATGCTGCACTCACCTTCCCCAGCTCGGCCAGTGCTGGGCCAGGGCCGGGAAGAACATCCCACCACATCCCACCCGCATCCTCTGCCCAGCCGGGCTGCAGCCTCCTTGCAGCATCCCAGCAGTCCAGCATGGACCTTCCCCTTGTCCCTTCACGGGCCTAATCCCTTCGCAGGGGTTTTTGTATGAGTAAATTAAATAGCATCAAAATCGCTTCTGAAATACACAGGGCTTATCAAAAGGGAAAAAAAAAAAAAAAACCACAACCAAGTGTCAGCCAGAAGTTCATTATTATATGTCAAGGAAAAATTAATAGAAAGGGCTTCAATAGTTAAATTACATGGGTAGATCAGGCTTTCTGCAGGAAGACCAGCTTGCTTTAATTAAAGCATGTTCTGTTCAAAAGCCACTGTGCTCGTGTTTTACAGCAACCTGATACCAACACCTGTAAGTCCTTGCTCAAAAACTCCAACTGCTTTCCCATATCCCAGCCCAGCGATCCACGTTATCGAAAGTCTGAGTTATTTTTAAATGGATGGGGGGACAACTAAGCCAGGGCTCTCTGTGGAGTCGAGCAGGGGGACGAGGACTGTTCAAATCATGGAAATGTCAGTTCCAGCAATGTGTGCCTTGGATTATTTTTTTTTGGACTGTCAAGAAGATTTTAAATCTTTAATATCTGTTTGTTGTCAGGTTTGCCTCCAGCTTTTTGTATCTGCAGGTCGTATTTTTTTGTTGTTGTTAGGAATTAGCATTTCTCATTTGCTAGCTGAAAGTTTAGGGGAAAGCACCAAAATGCCGATAAACAAAGTTCATCTCAGGGAAAATCTCTGTATGCATAACCTAGTTAACAATTCTTTCATGGTTGCAGGATGAAATTTGAAATGCATGTTGAAAAAGAGAGTTCCTACAGAAAGCATCAGTACTACCGAGGCATTTCGAGTGCGCTGTACTAATTTTAAACGAGAAATCATTATGATTTCCGTGCTGTATTAGCATCTCTTTTATTTTCTGGTATCTCTGCTGCACTATTTCAACTCACTGCAGGTTGCTGTTACTTTTTTTTGATACCACATCGTTTAAACACACACCGGAGCTGGAGACATTTGGGATTACTGGGGACTTCAATCAACATTTTTGGCCTTTGTAAAGGATCTTAGCCAAACATTTGGTGTAGTTAAACTCCAACTGATGCCACAACACACAGAATATCACTCCCCAAAAAGTGCAGAACTGATGCATTGTGCCATCTCTGGCAGCATTTGTTCAGTGTTTGCTGCGACTGGGGAGGAAGAATGATACGGAATGCACGGATTGATTTTCAAATTACCTCAATATTTTGAAAACATTTTCACCTGCATGCTGAGAATGCTAAGAATAGGCAGGAAGGCAATTGTGCATTTGCACAGCCTCCACTGCATTCATTTATAAATTACCTCATCACTGACTGAAATTAACACTGATTCTTACAGGCAATTTCTCAATTTCCAATGCTAATTACATTTTTTTTACTTTTAAATTCTGTACCACCTGTTTTGGGCAAGACATCTTAGGCAGCGCGACCGCATTTAATCACAATTTTAATTAACCGCCCTGTAGATGTGAAAAAGAAGCAATTATAATATAGATGAATGATGATTTTTCTGCATTAAATTGTTTTGTTTCCCTGGTATGTTGATTGTAACACAGCACACAAATACAGTAACTGTACAATTTTTTTCTATTGTAATTTAGTAATTGTTTTTGGAAAACCAGTTTGGGAATGAGTGACTTCATCTGTTTACAAATTGATTGATACTGTTAACTCACTGATTGCTGCAGCATACATTTTGTATTGCACAGCCTAGCATAAAATATAATTAGGCATGCACAGACTTTGCAGCACCATTTTGGAATCTGAAAATCAACTGTAACCGAAGTGTGTTTTCCTTGAGCATCCTCGTATCAGCCGCGGCTGATGATACGATAATCAACAAACAATGGGCTTTTCCCATCCTGCCGCTGGTAGAAACCCTTGGATTTAATCTGATAGTCTCACAGTGTAAGGGTTAGAGTTGTTTTTTTTTTTTCAGAATGTGCTTTGCCTGGCCTGGGAGCTGAGGGCTGGCAAGTCTGCAGCTTGCCCAACTCCCTCAGATCGCTATCGGGAAGGAGCAGGCGAGTGATGGAAAGAAACAATGATGGCAAAAAGAGCCGCGGCTCGCAAAACGCGGGGATCGCTCCTGACACGCGTGTGCTGTGGCACCGGCTATCTCCAGCTACAAGTTACAGGGGGAAAAGAGCTCGATCTGACTCATGGCTGGCAGACACAGATCGGCCAAGTTATATATATAAATATATGTATATATCTCCACGGAGAAGAGCGAGACCGTTCCCACTGGAGGCAAAGCCTACTGGTCTTCCCAGAGAGCCAGGTCGCACCGGAGTGGAAAGGGAGCAGATGTGCAGCACTAGCAGCACCTGGCCTTTGGGACACGGTGCCACCACCACTGTGCTCTACCAGCGACCCAGGATAGTCCTGCTGAGCATCTCCCACCTTAGGGCTGAACATCCCCCAGCAGAGGTGGACTGTGGGGCAGGGACACAGGGAAGGTGCACCTTAACATTTACAGAAGAGAGGTGGCAGCTCTCACCCTCCCCATCTCCCGTGCAATCCACAGAGCAAGAAGCCTCCACCAAGAAGGACTTGCCAAGAAGTGAGACACCACAACAGCCTCTGTGAGACCACATCCCAACCAGACCAGCCATGTCACCCACAGTGCACTGAGACCAGAAAGGACGGGAACGAGACAGACCTGGGACTGTCTCCATGGGAGCGCAGGGGTCTCTGTGATTTGGAGGCAACTTGGGGGGCTCCTGGTCTCATCTGCTGGCCTGCTCGCTTTATAAATATTTGTTAAGAGGGCAGGACATAAAGTCTACTGTTCAGTAGGTGATTTTTGTAAGAATCCAGCTATCCATACATAAAAGGGTCTATTATCTCACTGTGGAAGAGATTTACATGCGTAACTCCCATTAACTCTTAGGGGACTTAGGCACGTAAATCTCTTGTGCATCTAGAGAAGAATAGACCACATAAGGTCTTGTGATCTATACTGCTAGTAGGTTTAAGTCCCTTTCATTTATAAAGCTATACAAAAATTAACCATTAAAGCTTATTCTGTGCAAGCTGTCCCCCTACATATATCACCCAGCTCTGTGTTTGAAGTACTCGATGTAAACGCACACTGAGGAAAGGTACCGGGGCGAGAGAGCCCATTCATTTCAGTTAGTAAAACTGTCATCCCTGAAAGGAAGCAGACTGAGGGCAGGTAGAAAAATTGTACAGGTTTTGCTCAGCAGATTCAATTTCAGATTTAGGCTCTAGACTGCACTGTTTGGAGAAGGAATACTTTCATTTTGCTGAGCGCTCCCTCAGCCCCCTCCTTCCCTCTCTCCCATCCTTACTCACAGCCCCATGCCCTGGACCAAAGGACCCTGAGTGGCTGGAGCGATAAAATCTCCACACAGCCCAACTAAGATGCTGCATCTACTAAGGAACAAGAAATAAATCTTTTATTCCATAAACTTGTTTAAGCTGAAATGTTCATTGGTAAGCCTGTAAAAGTGGGAACATCTGTGCTCCTGCTGGGATTTGATGTCTCACCACAAACCTTTCCATAAGCACTTTGTCTCTGGTAGGAGACAAAGAGGAAAATACCTGATCCTTGGCCTCAGTTGGGCAGCTCCTTCTATCCTCAAGCACTGACCTACTGAGCATTCCTCCCAGCAGCGAGCTGCCTCCCAGGGCTACCTCCGCCATGGAAGCTGCCTAACTAATCTCTTAGCAAACACTTGCAGCAAACCTGAAGAGAGTTTAGAAAGGCGACCAAGAAGGGGAGGAAAAAACCTGAAACTTTCTCCAGATAAAGCCTGCGGCATCTCTAAGAGAAGAGAACCCAGCCTAAATATAGCTTCACATGCTCACATTTTCTCTTGATGAACTGCTGTGATACAAAGTTGTGGCCACCTAATGAACACAGAGATATATATTCTAATCTTAATCCAGTTTCCTGCTCCCTTCCATTAACCCAGCTGTCTTTCTGCCTGTCAATAGTCCCCTGACTATGCTCACAGGTATTTGCAAGACACTGCTTTTATCCCAGCAACACCGCTGGGATGATATGGCACTGGAAAAGTCCATCCTGCGTCCTGCCTGCGCACGGGGTAGCCTCTCCTTAGGAGCTTATAAGAAAATCCACTGTTGAAATAAATAACAACTCTCAACAAATGATCAAAGAAGAAATAAATCTTTTACCCTTCTAAGACTTTTTAAAACTGAAATCCCATTTTTTAACTGGATAACAGTTAAGAGGCTACCGGCCACCTATTTTTCTGGGAGCTACGTTTTAAGCATTTGCCGCGCGGATGTTGGGCAGACAAACGCATCTGTGGTTCTCGGGAGCAAAAGCCTTTAAAATAAAGTTTGCGTGTAGTATATGAAAACATATTGTTTGGAATTTAAGTTCTAATATCTAGGAATAAACAGAGCATTAAATCAAGCAAAACTGTGACAAGGCCAATATGCACATGGATGATGCCAGCGAGGCATCTCCAGCCCTTTGTTCACAGCTTAACAAAACTGTGCCGTCACACCACTTTAGCTCAACAGTGCCTGTCGAATGGGCATCAGCAGATCAGCCAATGCCTGTCACACACACAGCTGAAAAACTGTTTGAAAGCAAGGCTTACTTTAGCACAAGTCTGGTAGGAAAAGTGAGAGGGATTTTTAATCATCTGGTAAAGACTACAGATATATATTTAGGGGAGAAAATATATATATATTGTCAGCTTTCTTCCTCAGGAAAGTAATGCAGTTTTGATCTTTTTCACCTCTAAGGAGTGAATGGGTCTTGGTGGTGTTGCCTGTTCCTTGGTGTGCTGCTCCCTTCCACACTACATCAGATTTGGAATTATTTGCAAATAAGTAAAATTCTTTCAGGGCGGGAGGGGTGTCACAGGGAATGATCCCAATTTGTCCAAAAATCTATTAAAAATTAATTTTCACATTGTCCTGCTTGGAGACCCCCTCCTCCCCGTGACAGAGGATAAATGAAATAACATATTCAAGGAAATGTTTGTTTTGATTCTAATGCAATTATCTTTGCAGATGAACGTCTCTCTGGGTTGGATTTTTTTTTTTTAGCTGATCAAAATATGTTTTCATTGGTATTAACAACCTCCTCCGTCACTTCTCTTAACAGTCCTAGTGCAACATCTCTCCGCAAAAGAACCGCAGCAAAATAAGCTTGTTAGCGCCAGCAACTTCAGCTCGCCACTTCTCTCTTTTTTCCCAACACTTTTTTCCCCCCAATTTATGGGGGTTTTGACACACGCCCCCTCCCCAGCCGGCCTCCCCGCGGCACCGGGGCGGGCTCCCAGCGCTCGGCCCCTCGGTGGCGGCTCAGGGTGGGACTGGGGGGGCCCGGGGGTGACCGGGGGGGACCCGGGGGAGCGGGGGGCGGCAGCCCCGGGTGCTGAGCCCTCTCCCCCTGCCTGCCCGCCGCTGCTGTCAGCTCGCTGCCTGCACTTTAGCTGTCTCTTTCCCAGTCCCTACCCTGTCAGTTTCTGGGCTGCCAATTTCAACTTGAAGCTTGACTGGGCTGATTTGATGCAAATACCTCCAGGGAAAACCCTGAAACTGATGAACAGTTATGTCAAGTCGATTTTGCACCATCGGGAAAAGGTAACCTCTGCGAGAAAAAAAAACAACAAGGTTAAAGAGACAAGGGCTTTTCACGTGTAATACCACTGCTGCACATCTCGTTCACTGTTTACCATCCCTCAGAAATTGTAACTGTCAGAATTAGTCCTAATTGCAGATGCGAAAGCTGCCATTATAATAAAAACAGAGGCAGTGCAGGCATTAAATGTAGCAGCCTAATTTGTGAGACTACTGAAAAGGTAGAGTAAATGAATATTTCATTACTTTAATTACCAGGGACTACTCTTTTCTTGCTGTCTTATGATAAGTGTTGCTGTAACTAGCAACAGCAAACATCCACTAAAACATAAAGTGCAATAATAGTACTGCTGTCAGGATCGCTGCTTTAAAATACGAGCGGGAGGGGGGGAAGGGGGAAATATAATGGTTTATCTATTTCTTAGAGATCCGCAGGAGCAGGAGATAGAAACTCGTTTAACGTCAAAAAACAAAGAGGCGAGTAAACAGGTTTTAGTCAAAGAAAATAATGACCCGGAGGAGGGGAGGGGTGGGGTGTGGTGGTGGGGGGGGGGAGTTGAGGACACGCTTGAAACCCCAGAGCCGGGAGGAGCGCAGGCAGCGCCGAGCCGCCTCCCCTGCGCTCCCTCCCTCCTGGGAACGAAGTTTTGGGCTGCGCCGCCGCGGGAGCCGGGCGGGCCCGAGGGGGGCGAGGGGGGCGCAGCATCCCGGGAGCGGCATCCCGGGAGGGGTTCGCACCTCGGGCCCGGAGCGCTTCTCTCGGCAGCGCCGGCACCGCGGGCGGGGGGGTGTGTGTGCCCCGTCCCCCGCCCCACAGAGGCGGTTCACACCTCTGCCCCGGGCCCCGAGCGGGGCGGCCGAGGCGGCTCCGCACGCCCCCGCCCCAGCGCAGCGCCACGGCGGGCGCGCCTCCAGCCCGCTCCGCTCCGCTCCGCTCTGCTGCCGGGGGGCGGAGGGGAGGATGCTCCCCCCTCGGTCTGCGCCCCGCCGAGCCCCCCACCTGCGGGGCGGGTCCCCGAGCGGCTCCGGAGAAGGGGGGTCCCTGGGGATGGTGACCCGCGGCATCCCGGCTTGGGGCGGGGGGGACTCTGAGCCGGGTGCCCGCCGGGGATGCCCTGCCCGGGGGGAGGCTCCCCGCTCCGCCCCGGGCCCCGCTGCCCGCACAGCGCCCGCACCTCGGGGCGCTGCCGGCCCGGCCGCGGCTGCAGCCCCGCCGCTCGCAACAGCCGCTCCCGACAGACGCGGGGAAATTTGTCAACAATTCGCAACCACGCTGGTAATTACATTCCTGGAATCCGCAGCGATAGATGTAAAGATAAGGGAGCTGCCTCGACTTTCCGCTCGGAATGATCTGTTTGCAGCGACCTATTCCTCTTCCTAGCCCTTCCTAACCATATTCCCCCGTTACGCCTCCTGCGCCTTCTGCCACTGGGCTCTCCAGAAACATACGTGACGAGTCGCTGTGCCTCACTCCTGTCCGAGGAGGCACCAGCTCCCTTCTCGCCTTTGTGTCCCCATCCCTCCGACCCAACTTTCCTGTCAGACCCGAAAAATATGCAAGGCTCGCACTGCCGCTGAGAAGCAGGACAAAGTTTAACTTCTCTGTTGGCAGTCGGAGAATAACTCCCAGGCAGGATTCAAGCAAAAGATCTGATTTGCTGAATTCTGCTCTTTGATTTGTATTTGTATGTTATTGCTACTGCTAAGGTTGTTGCCAACCTCAATTAGATCACAAATGAGATCAGTTTAATTCAACTCCCAAACTGTGACCTGACCATGGTCTGAAAGTATTCAAAAACGCATTTTAAGCCTTCCTTTGATTTCAAAAGGAATACTGCATGCTTGGTCATTCATACAAATAACATAAAACGTAATTATGGGATGATTTGGCAGATGACATTCCTGCCAAACGACGCTCCATGCCAGAGCCTGTAATGCTGTGGCTGCTGTCCTGGTGCTCGAGAGCACAGCACCCTTGTGTAAGGTGGGAGTAATGGGGTGTGTGCGATGTGGAGGTGTTTAAATGCGCTTGGGGAGGCAAATGCAACAGCAACAACCACGCCACCATTAAACCCCCCAGTCAGAAACTGCTGTATCACTTGGAAGGGAAGCGGATCCGCACTATCAAATCTCCAGGAGGCTGTGACAAAGGGAGCTTGCAGCTTGACACACGGGTAACAACATAGCAAACACCTTTAATTCTGTCATGTCTCATACCCTTTGCTTTCTCACACATTTGTGGCTGCTCTAGCATTGACACCTACAGTTAAAAAAAAAAAAAAAAAAAAAAAAAAAAGAGAAAAAAAGAACTCTCGACAATAAAAATCCTCAAATGAAGCAAGCTTATTCCGCCTAAAATAAGAAACACCTGGAAAGTTATTCTTCTGCCCAGTAAAAAAAAGTAACTTATTAGCTCCTGCTTCTAACAGCTCAGAAAAGAGCAGAAAGCAGCAAAAAAAAAGTTCACTTTTGGGAATGAGAAGCTCCCAGGAAGCTGTTGGCTTTCCTTGGAGCCCGGGAGCTCACGGGGAGCCACTCGTACAGGTTTGCCGGCGTAACTTCTCAGCTATTCTGCTGCTCGAATGCGAATCCTAAATTGACCTTCCTGCCTCAGCAGTGCTTGGGAACGTTCCTAGAGAGGGCTTGGGCGATGTTACATCTGTGGGGGTAGGTACAGAGCGTGCCTGTGTGCCGGCACACACACAGGTAAAGCCCGGAGCAGCCCTCTCCTGCCCCTGCCTCCAGCTCTCCCCAGCCCCTGTCTCTGATGGATTGACCCCGAAAGCTTCAGCTGCCACCAAATCCAAGATGTGTCAGGCTGAGCGGCTGCTGTGGCCTCAGCAGTGCCACCTCCTCCCTTGTCCCCCCCAGCCACCGCAGTGTCCCCACTCTAGGCCCAGCACCTGCAGGGCCCGGGCCGGGCAGAGTGAGTTAAGGCGGGGTGCAGAAGGAGTTAAGGCTCTTTCCAGCATTACTGGGTAGGTTAATATCACAGCTGCTTGGTAAAGCATTATCCAGCACCTCACTTAACAAAAGCCTGCTTTTGCAAACAGACTCCTACTTTTCCCCAAGTGTCCAAAGGTGTTTACTGAAGTAAATCTGCCTAAATCCTCCATTGCTTGGGTCATGGGGGTGGTTAGGAGGGTGGAAGGTGTAGAGATAATCTCTTTTTGTAAATTCTGTAAATCTTCTGGGAAAAAATCAGGAATCTGTGTCACATGCCTCTGTTCAACTGGTAACATCTCGGTTAGTGTGCTCCTTATGAGTGAAATCTGCCATAGCAGCTACAGGAAAATAAGACATCCCTCCCGCTTCTCATTGTTCAAACTGTTCTTCCCTCACGAAGTTCCTTTAGCACGTTTAATCTATTTGCTGATGGAGGGGAAAAAAAAAACCTGTTAGGATCTTAAAAGTGGTTTCTGGGAAAAAAAAAATAAAAATGACAGTTTGGTCGGCAGGAGATAGTGTAGTTGAAAACTTGTCACTTGAGATTTCTGCACTACCCCGGTTATTCCAACACCAGCAACTGCATATTACTTTTTACATGTTGCAAATAGAGGCAAACAACACAGGAAATTTTGACAGCTCTGCCTGAAAGGGCTTAAATACTTCTCAGTAAGCAGGATCCAGTTATAAATAAACCTTCTCTTGGTGAGAAAAAAGTGGCTACGACCAAAGACCTCAATATTTTTCTAGAAAACTGTCTGATTAAAAGCACAGAAGAGCTTCTGAGACACAAACAAACAGGCAGATATGGGGGGGGTACACACACAGGGATGGGGGGACAGCCGGAAAATGCACATGAACGTGACTACAAAACCCCACGAGGGAGCCCGGCTACAGAAACTTCCACAAATCTCGCCTTCCTCCTCCTCCTTCTCCTCCACCACCTCCTCCTCCTCCTCCGTCCGCATTTTCTGGTGCCGCCGAGGATTCGCTGAGTCGCTGCTTTTCCCCGCCGGGTCGGGGCAGCCCGGGCCGGCCGCCAGCCCGGGGACACCCCCGCCACCGCCACCGCCACCGCCACCGCCGCGGCCCCGGCCAGCCGCAACGACACCCAGCCCAACACTTCACCAAAATACAGGGGGAAAAAAAATCTAAAAAATTTAAAAAAATTAAATTTCAGCTGGGAAAAGGGCGGTTTTGCCCCGCCAAATCTGCCTCACCCCCTGCCACCCCCGTCCCCAAGGTCATGGTGGGTAAACAATAATAGTAATTAAAACAAAATAATAGGCAGCAGTCAAGAGCTGAGAGTACACACACCTGACCCTAACTATAACAGACTTCTCAGAGTAGAATTTGATCCCTCTCTGACACTTTCTACCTCAAGTGTTAGAGCGAGTGGCCATGAATAGTACAGGCATGCCATCTTGTAACACTATCTGCCTGTCAGAAGAGCCAAGGCTGGGTAGAGCAGGATCTATATAAGGCTTGTAACTAGGGGAAGCCCAACAAACAGCTACAAACACCTAAGTTATTTTACTCAGCCTCCACCCTTCTGCTTTTTCCCCCCTTCTTCTCACTCTCTCTTTTTTTTTTTTTTTTTTTTTTTTTTTTTTTTTTTTTTTCTTTTCATCTTGGCTTTCTGTTGCAGAATGCAAATGTAGCCTGCCGGCGGTGAATGGGCTGAATTGTGATTAAGAAGAAGAAGAGCTCCTTTCTTTGTTCTCCCCTCAGGGGATGTTTACTGGGAGAGACACAGCGGATCAGATATGAAAGGCATTCAGGTCAGCATTGATGTGAGCGAAAGTGAAATCATACCTAAGGCATTCAAAAGACCGCCGTGTCAGGGGTTCAGCTAACGGTGCATCTACTGTGTCTTCCCTGTTAGGCACAAAAAAAAAAGGGGGAAAAAAAAGGGAAAAAAAATCTCTCCACAAACAGGCATTTAAAAAAAAAAAAATTACCACAAAAAATTATATAGAGAAGGAAAATAAAAAAGTTTTCCCTCGCTTTACCTCCAGACCAGAAACTACAGGACTTAGTGCTCTTTGCCCTTATGATCACGGATGGGGCAGGTCGACTTGCATTAATTGTAGCTGCTGGGATCAGCATCCCTTTTAGGGGGAAATGAATCAAACCTGAAGAGTGAGCGGTTTTTTTTAAGCACACCTCTACATCCCACATCCCTCTGCACACACACGCACGCATAGGTGCAGGCGCATGTACACATGCACCTCTCCATGAGTCCCAGCGAGCTGCGTGCCTCATTTATTCTGCTCCTAACCAAGAGCAAGCGTTTCTTGCCTCCCTCAGAAGCCACTCCGGGTGATAAAGGGCAGGGTGGCATATCAAAATAGCAGAGCACACCTTCAAAAGTGAGCTTTCATTGACTTGGAAACTCCTCGGAACACTTCGCTGCAAGCTCGCAGCGCAAGAGGATGGTGATCGGAGGCGTAAGGAGTTGGGGCACAGCTCTGTAAGTTAAACTGCTGCAAGGAAAAGTCTAGGCATTGTCGTTTTATTCACCAAGAAAACCCTACTTGATGAAGAAATATTTCTGTCTTACTATTTTTCCAAGTCTATACTTCTCCCAGCCTAGTTATTCTCTCAACAGACTTTCCCAGTGGTTAGCTGACGCTGTTGGCATAAACAGAGATATGTAAATATGGAGGGGAAATATAGCAAATTACAGTTAAGCATACAAAGAGTTAGGAGGTGGCTGCATTTACAGGGGCTGAAATGAAAATGAAAATGACAGATCATTTTTAAAAAGCCCCAAAAAATTAAGGATCAGGACTGGATGTCGTGTGCACTAACCAGCTCCACTATTCTGAATTTGTTCCCACCTTCAGAACCTTAGTTAAAATACATTGTTTGTCTAATACTCACATCTGCTTTAATGGTGACGTTTAATTCTGAAATATTTTCAACTAGTGTTTTTCTGCATCACAGATTTCTCTCCTTTTTCTCTATACTCTAAAAAGACAACTAAAGAGCAATCAAAAAGGTGTCTGACTTGGCCATTCAGACAATTGCACCCTTGTGGGAATGCTGGAATGAATGGTACAGTGGACACCCCAGCACTATTGACGTTATAAACATGTAAATGAAACACATTAGGGCAGACAATCAATTGTCTGTGAGCACTGCAAACCTGCACTCCCTTTCTATGTGACAGGCACAAAATAGTGTCTACCTTGGGAAGCCATGGTCTTGCAGAAAAAAAGGACAAAGAGTTCTCTTTCACAGAGGAGAAAATGCACCTTAAAAGCACTGGGATAATGCAGATGCCAAAAACTGTTGTGAGGCGAAGAATTTCCTATTTCTTGGAATGAATGTGGGGCTGCTGTAAAAGAATCAACACCCTTCTTTCCACTCTAAAGGGAGACACATATTTTTTTTCTTGGGGAATATTACCAGCCTGTCCTGAAAGCTTACATCTCAGTCTTCCATATATTTCCCCTACCATGGGCAGTTGGCTATGTATAATTATCGATAATTAACTTGTAATGGTTTCCTTATCACTTTTTCTTCGCTTTTCAAATACGCCTTTTCCAAGCCATCAAATGCATTTTCTTGCATCAATTAGAAATTCCCCCAAAACTTTCCTTGCGAAGCATGTGCAATAAGCAAAACCAGTAATTACCGAATGGTCACAAATGGCAAACAGTAAATCAGGCACTAATCTCCAAATTCTCTGGGTTTCTCGAAACTCGGAAGAAAATAAATAGATCCGACTTGACACAGAAAACAACCTCCCCTACTCCATGTCACAGCTCAGCCTGGACATGAATCTGCACCGAGAAAATGTGGCTGGGTAATCATTACGCCCTGGCCACTCGCATTTATGGCATTAATTTTTAATACCTATCTCCAGGTGCTTTTCTGGAGGTGGTAGCAGTACATTTGTCTCGCTACCCAGTGAGCCAAGTCCCGGAGTAATCTCCTCGCAACGGATTCCCGGCCCTGGGGAGCTGCCCGGCCACAGGAGCGCTCCGGGTGCCCGCTCTGCCCGCTGCCACCTGGGCTGCACAGGGAACAGCTGCCTCCTCACACCCCAGCCTCAGTCTAGCTGCCTCCAAACTTCTCCAGGCAGGGAAGACAAGACTCACTTCCCACTCACTAAAGGCAGCAGGCAGGCTTGCCTATTTTTTCCTTTTTTTTTTTTTTTTTTTTTCCTTCCCCTCTTTTTCAAGTGAGGAAGGAAGGAGGTTTTTCCCCCTTCCCCAGCATCTCTGGAAGGAGGGTGGGTGGGTATCTTTTTGGGAAAGGCTCTGAGCAAGTCTAATCGTCTCTGCTTGTTTGGTCTGTGGTCTTGGATCAGACGCCCTGAAAGCATTGAACTTTCTCCCTTTTCTTTACAACTGGAAGCGAGGTGGCAAAGGAATCAAAGAGAGCTGTTTACTGAAACTTTGGGGTAAATTAGATACAACTTTCCCCCCTCCCCTCCGCTTCGCGGGGATTTTAATTTCACTTTGGATTTTCGAGGAGGGGAGCGGAAAGGAGGGGGGAAAAAAGAAACCTCAGCCAACAAACGCCAAACCACAACAGCACGGAGAGAAGGCGGCTCATCAGGCATGGCAGGGCAGGGCTGCCGGCCGGACAGCGCTGCTCCCGGGCCCCGCTCCGCACCGCTCCGCGCCGCTCCGCACCGGCGCTGCGGCCGCGGGCGCAGCCCCCGCCTCCGCGGGGCGCCCGTCCGGAAAGGGGGCTCACTGCCCTCTCCTCCTCCTCCTCCTCTTCTTCCTCCTCCTCCTCCTCCTCCTCTTCTGTCCTCTCCTTCCCATCCTCGCCGCTGCCCCCCCTCCCCGGGGGGCTCATCCCTCATTGATTTCCACATCGCCTCTCTCAACCCACCCCCCCCCCCCGCCACTTCTCTCCCGAGTGAAAGTGCCGCGAAGTGAGTCAGGCGCTGGGAATCATCTGACTGAACTTCCCGGAGCTCCGCCGCATTCCTGGGCTGCCGCTCCCGCACCTCCCGCCCCCCCAACCCCCGCACCCCCCTCCCAGCACACCTCTCCTCCACTCCAGCAGCTCTCATCAACCCCGTTATCTTGGAAAATCCCGAGCCTGCTTCCTTTCTACCCTATTTAGCTCCGCTGTAATTTTATCCAGCCCCGGTATCTCATCCCGAGCCTTGCCCATCCCCGCACACACGCAGATACACGCACACAGGCGTGGAGCCCACTGAGACATTAGTTGGATTATTCTGTTTTGTCCCCGTCTGTAATGTGTCTGGGATTCACTAACACTCCTCTCGCTTCCTTCATGACCATCTATTTTTATTTTCTTTTTCGTAGCTTTTAAATTTTATTTTGGTTCTGCTGCGTTTCTAAGGAATTTCTGTCCGAGTTCGATAAGCATCACCGTTTCTGGTGTTATCAGCAAAGACACAAGCTCAGAAGTAACATCTTTTCCACGATTCCAGGAAAGAAGAAAAATCCACTCAGTCCAGATAAATCCTAGGCAATTCCCAACGGGAATGGCATTGGATACGTGCTTGTCGAGAAAGAGAAAATGAAAAAAAAAAAAAAAAAACAAAAAAACCAACCAACAAACAAAACCCACCCTCGCTCTACCTGCTCCTCAGAACCAGGGCATTTCTTACTCAGAAATGAATGAAAGGAACAAATTAGGGAGCAGAAAGAGGAAAGAGGGGACAGACAGAAAGTAGGGAATTATTTCCTACACCCCCACACCCCCCCCCCCCCCCCCCCCCCCCCCCCCCCCCCACACCCTGTGTCTTGGCCAGAACAAGACACTGAAGGGAGAACTCAGCCCTTCGCACAAGCAGCGCACACACACTTGAAGTTTGCAGGATCTTTAAGTGGTTACCTTAAAAATCGCAATTAAACTTTCGTCTCCCAAGTGTGGTGGCTTTTCCAAGTTAGTGCAGCTCCCTGAAAACACCTTTTTGCATGGGAACAACCAGAATCTGCCACCCCGCTCCATACGTGCTCCCAAAGACTTGGCTGCACTACCAGGATACGGTCCTGGTGTCCTGGGCAAACAGAGGCATCCAGGATTTTTTTTTTTTTTGGGGGGGGGGGAGGGGGGGGTGTAAGGGTGGTGGTGGTGGGTTTTTTTTTAGTACTCAAATCATGCTGAGAAAATATTAAACACGTAGATGCATCCCTCATCAGAGAGCATGTGATGGGTTTAACACGCTAAACTAATAGTCTTGCCTGGAAAAGCAAGGAGGCTGAGGAAGAATAAAACCCCCTCAAACACTCAGAATATTCTTTACTGCAAAAGAGCACTTCTGGATGCGTTGCTTTAAATCTCATTCTCTTTTTCTCTCAAAAATGACTGTTTAACATAAGAAAAAAGGCTACTTGACACAAAGCTTTTGTTATCCAGTTGATCAGCAACGTGCTTTAGATACTTGTAAGGGGAAAAAAGCCCCACAACAGACATTGATTTTAGAAAATCAATAACCAACATTTAATAAAAAGAACAGAGGAAACACAAGAGAGGAGAGGGAAACATTACGTGTAATTTTAATGTCTACTAAATTACCCAGAGATGAGGGGAAGGGGAGGTCTCCTCTGTGAGGACCACCTTAAATAATGACAGACACAAGAGTAAAGGGTGGTGGTGGAGGGGGAGAGACTTTAAAAAAAGATAACAAGAAACGGATCCTTGGGAAGCTGCTCGGAATATATTATTTTAGTTGGGGCTTTTTTTTGTTTTTTTTTTTTTTTTTGTAATACTAAGCCAAGCAAATAGATCAAAGACAACACAAAGGGAAAAGCCAGTGTAACATAACGAACAGTTTCTGACTAAAATTCCTCTATCACTCCCCCATATGGCTCGACGCCTCCACCACAACAAGAAAAAGACACACACACGCACACACACACACTCACACTCACAACCTAGAGAGAAGGAAGGGGAGGGGGGGCCAGGATCATTTGTTTCTAATCAACATTCTCTTGTCTTTGTGTTTTTTGTTGTTGTTGTTGTTGTTGTTGTGTGCCTCCCCCTCCTCCTTCAGCCCCCCTCCACCTCCACCTCTCCACTTAAATGAAGTAGCTGAGCTATAAGCGCATGGGTTCAGGTTCACACAAATATCTTCCTTCCTCCGGCTCCTCGAGAGGAAAGTTGTTGGAAGTGGGGCCGGGATGGCCATGGAGGGGCTGCGGGCGGGGAGGGGGAAGCTGGCGGCGGGGAAGCGGCTATCAGCCGGGAGAGAAAGGAAGAAACTAAGGGAGGGACGGGGAGAGACGGAGAAAGAGAGACCCACCACACCAGTGAAAGCTGCCAAATGTGAAATCAGCCCAGAACACCGCGTCCCACTGCGCCCCGGCCCTGCGCGGCCGGCGGGGACCGGGGGAGAGGGCAGCGACGGACAATCGGGCACCGAGCTCATTAGTATTATTAATTATCAGGGAGGAGGAAGTTTCATTTTCGAGTCCCTAACAATAAGGAAAAAAAAAAAAAAAAAAAGAAATAAAGAAAGAAAGAGAGAGAGAGTCGCTAACTCGGTGCCAGCCCGCCTCGGGGTTCTCACGCTGCCGGGTTTTTTTCCCAGGGCCGCCCGCCCCGCTCGTTCCGCGCCGCTCCGCGCCTCCCACCGCCCCGCTCCGCTCCGCTCCGCTCCGCGCCCCGGCCCGACCCGCGCAGCCCCGGCCGCTCCGCGGGACGCCGCGCAGGGAGGCGGGGGGCGGCCAGCCCCGGGCTGCCGGGCGCCGTGCCCCCCTCCCCGTCCCGCTCCCCGTCCTGCCGCCGCCTTTCCCCCCACGGCCGCGGCGGAACCGGCCGGGAAAAGTTTTCCCGGGGGGCCGTCTTACCGTTTTTCCTCCGGGGGTTGGCTTGTTTTCGCCTCTTACACCTGGGGCCATCCGCCATGATCTGCTGCTTCATTGATAAGAGTGGATCAGATGGCAGTTCGCATGGGCTCGACTCCCTGATTCAGCAGCAGCGGCAGCGGCAGCGGCAGCAGCAGCACGCAGGCTCTATGTAACGACCAAACACAGCGACAATGTGGGCATCGGGATGTCCCATTTAAACGCAGGGCGCCAACGGGGACCCCAGTTTGCACCCGAAAAAGAACCCATCCACGCACACGGCGAGGCTGGCCGTGCCGGGGGAGGTGGGACGCGGTCGGAGCGGGCTCCCCCTCTCTCCCCAGCCGGGCAGATTTCTTCTTTATTTATTTATATATTTATTTATTTATTTATTTCTGCTCCCTCTCTCTCTCTCTCTCTCTCTCTCTGTGTGTCTCTGCGTGTGTGTGTGTGTGAGCGCGTGTCCCTGTGTCTCCCTCCCTGCGTGTGTGTGTGTTGCACCAGCAAAGCAGATCAGAGAGAGAGAGAGAGAGAGAGACAAGAATTACATCTCAAATGAGTCATAACTCATGACCGTATGAGGGAATGCACAGCTTTTACAGTAGGCTGTTTGACTCAATGCTAGGCGGACCATTTCCTCCTAAAAGTACTTTAATTTGACACTAGAACTTCTTTTCACGCGAAATCCTACCCTTCTCCTGCCTTCATTTTTTCCCCCCCAAAGTCCTCTCCAGCAAAGTGATAAGAGGAGAGGGAAACATGGCTCTCCCCTGTCCTTTTGGGGTAAAGCTCAGCACGGATACCTCCCCCTCCCCCTAACAACGAGGAGTGTAATTATAAACCTCTGTCACCTTTTTAGTCAGTTTGACAATATTCAGGGTTTCCCCTGCCCCTTAGTTAAACAAAGCTTCAGAGTGTCAATTTTTTTTTCCTTCCCAGAAAAGAAACAGAAATCAAAACTACCGCTGTCAGAGTTTTCAGCTTTTCAGTTGGGTTTTGGGTTTTTTTTGTTTTTAAGGAAAAAAAAATAAAAATAAAAGCAACTTGTAAACTTTTAGACCTACTGTGTGTGCCTGTGTGCCCGGGCTGGGCAGGAGGCTCTATCTGTCAAAGGGAGAGAGGGGCAGGAGCGTTGGGTTTGCTGCAAGAACGCTCCTGAAACTCAGTCCATCTCGAAGAAGATGCTGTAGCTTTAAAGATGCTTTGACTTGAGGATTAGTTTAAACAGGGGGCTATAAAAGATGTAACAGATGCAAACTGTAAAACAAGGGCAATTAACCCTTGCTCTCCTGAGCAGGATGCCCCCTCGCCTGCGCATCTATTGTCTTCTTCTGCACTGGGAGTTTTACATAAAACCTAAAAAATTATTACCTGCCTCAACAATTTCAATATATATATATATACGTATGTAAAGCAGAGTGAGATTTTTTTTTTCCTCCCCTTTTCCTCTTTCCTCTCCCTTGTGTCTTTTTACTTTGCTGGAGCTTCACACCAGGACTGAGCAGTGAAGTGTGCTGCTGTTGGGTCTTTTTATTCTGCCTGAACTCTCTCCTCAGGCGTTTACTGTTATAAAACCTGCTTGGCTATAAATAAAAAATAATAAATCTCCAAGCAGGTAAGAGGATGGGGAGATTGAGAGAGTGTGCGTAGGGTCAGCGTGTTTACTCACACTCTCCTGCCTGGGATTCCGCCTGGACAGAGGGAATGGGTGGCTCTGTGGATGTGGATGAATGTGGCTGAGCGAAGAAGAGGCTGAGAAATGTGCTAGAAACTTTAGTATTTGCCAGTTATTCCCGAGGCTGGGGTGGGCAATGGTGGCATCACCGCGGCAGATCTGCCAGGAGAGGAGAACAGCGGGGAGGGAGGACAGGCACCGAGGCGAGCCCGGACCCTCAGCCTGCCTCGGCAATTGGCGTTTTCATGCAAAACGACCAATGGTGAATTGTTTTAAATGCATTTCACTCCCTTCCCTACTCTCCAGCCTCCCGTAAAAAGTTGTCAATAATTTTAAACCTGCAAATTTCGAGAACACTTTTCTTCCCAGAGTACCGGCAAGCTTTTAAAAAATATGTATTAATTTTAATTTTTTTTTTCCTTTTGGTAAACGACTTTTAAGTTCCAGTCTGTACTTTCACTTCTTGCTTTAGGCTCCCAGAAGCTAAGGTGTTACTTCACCCAGCTTCACAAAATAAAATATAGAAATGAAACCAACTATGCAGACAAAACAGCAAAACTTTCTGTTTGGGGAAACACATCCTTTGCCGGGGAGCCCTGCCCGGGGCTGGGGCTCCAGCGGTGCCCGGCCGGGCTGGCTCTGCATGCTCAGGGCATGCAAAGCATTAACAGGTACCTGCAAACTTTCAGAGCTCAGATGTAAAACCTGAAATAAAAAGAGCAGGAGGTGGGTGGGGGGATGTTTCGGGGTTTTTTTTTTTTTTTTTTTTTCTTTTTTCAGGAGGACGAAGTCCTTTCCTAACACTAAAACTTTTGCTGCTGCGTTTTAAAAGGCACCTCCCGTACCTGGCTGACAGGTAAGGGGAGCAGGGGTGGTGGTGACACAGCCCCGAGCACCCCGAAACTGCTCATCCCTTCCTGGAGCGGTGCTGGAGTGACTTCAGGTTTCAGTTCAAAAGACTGAAAAAATTAAAAAAAAAAAAATCGCTCCAAGTATAAACAATCCAGAAAAATTAAAATACTCTCGAAATGAAATAACCCCGCTGATGCGTGAGATGGTGTGAGGGAAAAAAAGAGAAGAGGGAAAAAAAAAAAAAAGAGAAAATGGAATTAAATTCCAAACCTACCTGCGAAGTCTTGTTTGTAGTTTTGGCCAGAAATGGTGAGAAGAAAAAGCATGAAGAAGCCGCGAAGTGGAGGAGAAAAGGTGAAGGGAGATGCAGCTCCTGGAGAAATTGTAAAAAGCCTTGCAAAGAGTTGTCGGAAGGACCGTTATTCCTGCTGGGCAGGTTAGGACTGATCTCTTTCTGCCACTCCAGGAAACACAAACCTGGGGACGGACTGACGTGTTACGCCTCTTCTAATGACATTTTTTTCTTTTTCTTTTCTGTACGAGCGAGAGGAGAGACCCTGCAACACACGCCACCTATCTTTGTGGGGAGGGATAATTGGAGAGCACCAAACGTGAGCATCATGTGGAAACGTGATCGCCAAGTTTCTCTCTGGGAAAGGATCTGGGATAGATTATACCTTGAAGTCTCCGCGAACGCTTTAGCGGCAGAAATGCAATTCCACCTCCTCCCGCCCGCCCCCCGCCCC